>NC_046299.1:44741539-45101539 GCF_004115265.2 Rhinolophus ferrumequinum | reverse complement strand
GTAAGACTTTCACATGTGTTGATTTAATCTTTAAAATAATTTTATGAAACTGCTGTTTTTATTATCATGACTTTGCCAATTAAAACCTGAGGCAAAAATTAAGTAACTGACCTTGGAGGTGACGTAATTAGTATGTGATGGACCCAAGATTCCAATCTAGGCTTTTTGACTCCAAAGCTTGCACTCTTAACCAGTATATTTCAATGTCCCTCAATCTAAATATTCTTTAGGTAAATGAATAACATATTTTAGCTTAGCGTTGAAATTCATCTCTTCTAAATATATTTTTAGTTCTTACCCTCTCACTTCTCCCTGTAAGAAGTTCAGATTAGAAGATATATTGGTGAGGAGAAAAGAAAGAGAGAATGAAAATAAATGTGTATAGATGCTTCTCCCTATTTAAACTCTTCTGTCAGTGGCAGTGTCCTTACTGTCATCCTCAAGCTCTAATGCACGTCCAACTGCCCTTCAGGCCACCAGAGAGCCTGCCCTTCATTCTGACCGTAATTCTATTTTAATGATTTTAAGATCAGCTTGCTTTAATGAAAATTGAATGAATGAGTATAGTTCTCTGAATCCTAAGTAAAATCTACTCCTTTGACACTTAGAATGATCCACCTATGGCAAACATGTTTTTCCTTCTGTACTATCTAAATAAATAAACAAAACAAAACAGGTTATGGCAGTTCTGGGGTGGGGATGTACGTAAAATAAACATTCCATGTTAAAATGGAGTGATCCAGAAATACTATTTCTCGAAATAAGTCATAAACAACTTTTGAGCCTTTCCCAAATGTGATTTTTACCCCTTTACATTCTGCCCATTGTTGCAAGTCATAAACATTTTTTTTAATTAAAGTTTATTGACAATGGTTAGCAAAGCTACATAGGTTTCAGGTGTACAACTCTGTAATACATCATCTACATATCACATTGTGTGTTCACCACCCTGCATCAGTTCTCCTTCCAGCACCATATATGTATCTCCTTTACTCTCATCTACCACCCTACACCTACACCCCTTAGACCCTGGTAACCACTAAACTATTGTCTGTGTCTACGAGTTTTTGTTTCTTTATTTGTTTGTCGTGTTCCTTTGTTTTAAAACATTTCAAGACTGTTTGATTAAGGTTCAAGCAGGTGGAGCAAACTACAATCATATTTTGGGGGAAATTTTAGAATCAATTTAATAAAGATATTAATACAAAATGGGAGGTTGGAGAGTGACAAATTATTTAAATTTGTAAAGCTCTTTAGTCATGTTAGCACATAATCAGCACGGTTTACTGTGCATTTAAGTTATGTAAACATTAGCTGTAAGTCTTGACTAGATTTGTGGTCTTGGGAAAGACAATTAATTTCCTTTTCTAGTCTATAAAATGAGAATTTCAATTTCGTATATCCCATAGGATTTGTTTTGTTTTGTTTGCAGGAATAGATGTGATAATAGATATAAAAATTTTTATATGATAATGGATCCATAATATGAGTTATTTTAGAATCCATTATAACCGTGATAAATACTTTTATATGTAACATGAATTAAGCAAAAAAAATCTAATGGACACTTTGAGAAAGCATACTATCATGTATAATATTGCTTTCTCTGCGAAAAGCATTCCAAGTTTCACAAATTAATTTGTGAATAGGCTATAATCCCAAAATTTGATTGGGATTCTTGGAGTGCCAGTACTTTGCCATATAAAAAATTGCGATACCTAGACTATGACCCCTAAATTAGATAAAATTTGTTCCACTGCAGGGGTAGGTGCCAAGTAATCTAAATTCTGCTTTTGCTAAAACCCCATGTGTGTACAACTAAGGACTCTATGTAAAATGAACTCACATATTTTCTGAATAAATATTCATTACTCTTCCATTTGTGCCAAATTCCATCTTGTCTGTTCTAAATGATACATTCGTCAGAGGGGAAGTATAGGTTGCCTAACAAAATCCCTAACAGCACCTTAGTGTCTATTGGCCGTGAATATATAAAAACATAGAGTAAAACAATATATTTTGCTATCTTTCTGGTACGTTAGGCTGAGGCTGAGAGTTGTAAATGTCCATGCTTACAGATCATTCATGTTTTAGAGTAATCTGGGGCTAGGGAGGATCAAATATAATCCTATGTCTCAATTACGAGCTGCCCAGTTCCCTATTTTTATAAAATAATATTAAATAGGACTTTAAAAATTTCTTCTGGTTTGGAAATGCAAGACGTAAGTACATTCCATGTTTAATATTGCAGTCCACCTGGATTTTTGCAACACAGTACTTTTTTAGTGTCCCACTTCTTACAGATAGAAATGTTCTTTATGCATTAAGGGAAATATTGAGTTTCGTCAAATTAAAATTAAATTATAAACTAGAAGTGAATATCTTTTCTTTGGTTGGAATAGTCTGTTAATTATTAATTTTATCAGTTAGTATGTGCTCAAGTACATTTTTTGATCAACAAAAGCCTGTTGCCCAATTCCATGTAATTTTTTTTTTCCCCATGACCAATACACAATTCCTTGCCAGGGTAGTTCAAGTTGCCCTTTTATTGATCAGGGTAAAAGGCTTGCTGTCCAAGTGACTTTCGCTCAAAACACCACCAAACTGTGTTTCATTGCAAATAATCGTACTGAAGCAAAATCGATCCTATAGTTACCCAGTTCATCAAATAATAATACTCCAGTGCATTCTTGCTTGTTTATATTATCAAAATTGCATTAGAATAATAGTATTTTGAGGAACTAATGTATATATAAATAGGTGATATTTTGTTAATTAATATATATGTTGAGAATTTGGAAGGGTTATAGCTTCCCGGCTGTAATTCTGAGTGTAGACTCAGAATTACATTAGGCTATGATGTAATTATTCTAGTGAATGACAAGGAGAGGGTAAAATATTCATACAGGATTATGTCCTAGACATCTCTGTTAACTCAGGAGAATATGTAGCATGTGGGATGTCCTAGTCAGCTCAGGCTGCCATTACAAAAGCCATAGACCAGGTGGCTTAAACAATAGACATTTATTTTTTCACAGTTCCAGAGGCTGGGATGTCCAAGGTCAAGGTGCTGGCAGACTGGTTACTGGTGAGAGAGTATTCTCTTTCCATCTTGCAGTCGGCCACTTTCTTGCTGTGTTCTCAGAGAGTAGACAGAGTGGGAGTGTGAGTGAGAGTGAGAGTGAGAATGAGAGTGAGAGTGAGAGGCAGAGAGAGAGAGAGAGAGAGAGAGAGAGAGAGAGAGAAACTATAGCTCTTCCTCTTCTTGTGAGGACATTAACAATTTTGTTACCAGGAAATGACAGTTTAAAGTTTTTGTCTTCATGAAGGAAAGACTTCAATCAAGAGACAGAAATTTGTGCAGCATGAACAGAAGGAGTTTATTAGTAAAAGAGAATACACTCTGAGACATGGAGCCGGCTGACCTGAGAGAGGGAAGCAGCCTCTCCTTACATTGCAGGAAGGCTTTATTTCTATGGGTAGAATTGCCTCCCCCTCTCCCCTCTCTTATCTCTCTTATTTCCCCTGGGGTACCTAGTCCTCTGGCATTTAGCGATGCATTTTTTTGATTTAGGGGCTTGTGTAAACACATCCCCATGGTTTTGGGGGCATGTGTAAACACATCCTTTGGGGTATGTGAAAACCTGGTATGTGATGGGCTAGTAAGGTATGGGTGATCATGCAAACAGGATGTGTACTCTGATAAGCTGGATGTCTTCCTCCCTTCTCTGAATTTTAACAATGCATTTCTTTGATTCGAAGGTACGTGTAAGCCAGGAATCCTGCTGGGCAGCTGCCAGGGGTCTTGACCCAAGTAGGAGATGCAGCAAGGAGCTTTCTAACCGGGACTAAGTCTCTCCTTCTGCTGCTCATTTCTATCTACCTACCTTCCTTATCACGAGGAGAACATAATTTCAGGAAAGGAATCTTGTCACCTCTCATAATTTTAAAGTGCCTGTGGGGCAACCTAGAGAAAAAGGTAGTAATTAACACTTAGCACTGTTAAAAGTGATGGGACCTTAATAAATCAATCCAATCCATATACTGCAAAAACAAAGAATTTTGAATTCAGAGAAATAAAATAAATAGGATACAATTATTCAGCAGACAGAGTGAACATTAAACACTTAGTCTCTTGACTTGTGGTTAAAAAATTCTTACATTAGTCTATGGTGGCTTCCAGTTACAGATCAGAAGTCAGAGAACAATTATGAGGAATCTAAGGGGACAATTTAGTAACGTGCTGTCAGGGAAAGAGACTCAATGCCAAGCCAGTGAGCTTCCTGGCAATAATGCCTATCGGCCCTTGGATCTGTATGGAATTAGTTCAGGGTTCTGGGGTAAGCAAGACCTAAAAGGTGTGGATATATTGGACACTGCCATAAAAGTTAAATAAATTTAAGGCCAGGGTCCAGGAAGATCATTAGATGAAATCTTTGGAAACTTCATAAGTTTATAAAGAGAAATATTATAAGTCAGACATCTTCTGTCAAGACTTGACCAAACCCGTTAAGCCTCCAATCTTCTTACTGCCTACTTAGTTCCAATAAGCAGTGTCAAGGTTACAGAGGTGACCAGTCATTTCATGACATCGGTCATGTTTTACATCATCTGCTTGACATAGATAGGAGAGCCAAATTCTTCTGACAAACACAGAAGTAATTATATATGGTCTTTCTGATGCTATTAGGTGAAACACAGACTTACATGTTTTGATTTCAGGTGGTTTATGAAGCATATTTAAGTATCGAAGTTAAGAAAGTAGAACAGAGCTTTAATGGAGTCAAATACTCCAGAATAAAGCATTCAAATAAATTCATAGGGTTATGCATTTTCCAAACTCATCTCAGGAATAACTGTGTTACTTCAATTTGCTCATGACCATTGTTTACTCTACAAATATCCAAAAATTCCTTGATAGAGAATTTTAATCAGTGGCTTTCCTTCTTTTTTTTTCTTTTTAAACATTCTTGTTTTCTATTAGGTAACATCAAAAGAGGCTGTAAAAGTGTTTTCTTAAAATATAGGACAGTAAATCTGAACCTGCTTTGACTAAATTGATGTTTCCTTTCCATTCATTATTTCGGTTATTCTAGCATAACAAACATGCTTGCAAAATGTCATGACTTATTAGTCCATGAAATCAAAGAAAATGATAGTCATCTCTCTAGGATCTTTTAAAAATGTAATCACCACTTAAATGTGAGCCGATAACCAAATAAAATAAGTTTGGTTTATTCTACATCTTTACTTTCATATCTCTGTTTTCCCAGTAAAGATCAGGGCAAGTAAATAGCAGTTCATTATTGTTATGAGAAAGGAACTGTGAGTAGTTGGACTGGTGGAAAATAAGGTTGGCAAAGTTATTTGAGAACATGACATACTCAATACTCATGACTTTATTCTATGGTTATTTATGCTTCATTGGAGTTTGTCAAACAGGAAAGTAATTATCAGAATTATGTTTTAGAAAGATAATGCTGTCTACAGTTTGGAGAGTGCATTAAAGAGAGGGGGGCACTCTAAACAACTAATGAGAGGTTACGTCAGTCGTTCCCATAAAAGGGACATTGACTTGAATTAATGAAGTGGATGTAAAGTCTAAGAAGGGTGGTTAGATTTAAGAGAGATTAGGAGATAACATGAATGTATTTTGGTGACTGAGCTGAATAGGCACAGATTTGGGGGCTATGACTTTAGTAGTTAAATTACTAATCTAGTAGTTTATATCTAGTGCATGCTATGTGCCAGGTAGTCTTCCAAGTATTTAATATACATATGTAATATGCAACTTATTTAATTATCATACCAATTTTATTAGACATAATTATTATACTTGTTTTTCAGATGAGAAAACTGAGGTACACAGAGATTAAATAAATCATCCGTATTCACTCAGTTAATAAGTGGAAGAGACGAGTTTTGAACATAGGCCATTTTCTTCTAAAAAACATGGTTTTAATCACTGTTAACCATTATGTTTTCTACTTGAGAATGTGGGCAGGTGTGGGTTGCATTTGAGGTTATTAGAGCACATTAATGTGTAAATATCCAAGAGGTAATTGGACATATAATAATGGAACCCAAAAGAGATGTCAGTGCTGAAGTTATAAATGTAGAATGTTGCAGTTTATAAGTCCTAATTGAAGTTATGGATATGTCCAAGAAACGATGCAACTTCTACTGATCCAAATGAAAGTAGTGGGGAATTCAGAAACCTCTAGATAAATTCCCTTTCAAAATGTTAAAATAATTTTATAGTTTCATGAATAAATTTAGTTACATGATTTGTATATATTTGAAACACTTATTTGACCAAAATATTTGGACATTAACACTATACACCTGCCCTCTAACTGCATTAATCCTAGATACAAAGAGCTAATTTAAATATATTGAAAATACTAATCAGTATTTAGTTATTATCGAATCTAGACTATCAGAGTAGTATCCCTTCAAAATCCATTTGTAAACACTCTAATGAAAGTTTTACTGTTGTTATAAGACAACTGGAAATAGTCATATGTCTTTCCTAGTGAATGAACATTTTGGACAATCAATTATTGCTCCTGGGGCCAAGATGTATCCAGGTATCTAGATAAAGAATCAGGATCGATACTTTATTTTCCATGCTGTTGTAAAACTTAATTATTTGAATTCTTAGCTACCTGTACCACAACTCACCTCCCTTCTTTGTCAGTTCCAATAAAATATGCATTCATAAAGGCTGAGCTATAACTTTGTTGTATCCTTACCCATAGAAGTTCACCCACTGGAGATATTCCTAGGGATCTATTTTCAGTTCAAAAGCTTTTCCATAAATCGTAGTCGATGTTATCCATGACCCTGAGATATACCCAATCATTTTGTTGAACTAAAGGAACAAAATAATTAAAAACTATGAAATATTAGCAACAAGTTTAGGGTTATTTGAGCTGCATTTTCTACACCATTGTTAAGGAAGTCTTTCCTTCCATGCAATAACATTTTGAATTAAAAAATCTGTAAAATGAAAAACAAGCATTTTCAATTTGCTGAAGTTCTGTCATAGGATAAATTATCTTGTCACTTCTGCTTAATTTGAATAAAACAACACAATCAGACATAACTACCAGATATCTTAAAGAAGCACAATTCAGAAACATGGCATGATTATAGTAGAACCATGAAATAAACAAAATAAAAATGCAAGTTAGTATGAATTATTCTCATAGAATTGATAGATTTATTTCTGAAAATTCTGAAAGTAAAGAGAGTCTAGCAAAATGCATATCATCTTCTTGCAAAATATTATTTATTCTTCCTTTGAGTGGTATATATATTTTTGAAGAATTGAAGGTATGTTCAAAGATATATTCTTAGGACAAAAGATGAGCGTTATAGCCCCAAATTTTCTAGGCTTGAACAACCCAAGTGCTATGTATAGTATTATGTTGACAGAAATAACTCAAATTTTAATTGTACAACTCTTGTGACTTCAACAGCTTATAAGAATGTACTGGAGATGTATTCACATGTGCTCTAAAACAAATATGACTCTCTGGCATTGCTACTTCTTCACTTGACAGTCTGTTCCCTCTCAGTGATGGTGTGGTTCTATTGAGTGGTAAGATATCCAATTTTGCAATGGTAGGTCTCAGTCTCTGCTCTACAAAGTCACACAGCTCCCTAAAATGATTGTCTTTTATTGGTCCCCAATCGATGTTACTCCAGGTGAAAACTCTGTTTCTTTCTTTCTTTCTTTCTTTCTTTCTTTCTTTCTTTCTTTCTTTCTTTCTTTCTTTCTTTCTTTCTTTCTTTCTTTCTTTCTTTCTTTCTTTCTTGTTTTTTTTTTTTTTTTTTTTTTTTTTTTTTAAGGAGGGCGCAGCTCACAGTAGCCCACGCAGGGATCAAACCAGCAACCTTGGTGTCATTAGCACCACACTCTAACCAACTGAGCTAACTGGCCACACACACCCCCCACCCCCATTCTCCCAGAATTGTATCCTCTCCTTTTTCAGTGACTTCTCTGTCCATGTTTTTATGTTTCTTTCTCAGTTATGCTGAACAATATCTCAATATCATATCGATTGGATTCATACATATGGCTACTGTTTTCATTGAAATTATAGATTGCCTTCAAACCAGGATTTTAGAGTTTGAAATAGATATGAATTACATGAGTGTGGTGTGGTTCCATAGGTAAAATAGTTTGGGATTCAAATTGTGGAGACAGAACGAACTAGGTATATGTGAGCAATAGCAATGGAGTGGTCCGGCTAAGTAAACATATGATCTAGGAGGTTAAGAAGAAGCCAGTGCAAAACTGAGTACCATAGTATGAAACCCATTGTAAGGAGAGTCTGTATGTTTCTGAACAAAAGTGTTGGAGGGAAGTGGCTGCAACCAGTATTTCCCAGATGGTTGGCATGCAGAATACCAGGTAGGAGACTGATGGCCCCAAATAGTTCAAATGAAGTGGCAATAGGATATATAAAAAAAGAATGCTATTAATTGCTAGTAACAAAATTTACTATAATGATTTAAACCATAATAAGTATAGATAATGGTTGTTCCAAGGCATTATGATATCATTAAACTTGGATTATTTCCATATTTCTCTCTATGATCATCTATGTCTTATGTTCCTTTATAATTTCAGTATGAAGGGAGCAGCTCCAAATTTCATGTCTTTATACAACAACTTTTTAAGAATTAAAAAAACAAAAAGCAAAAAAAAACAAGCTTTGTCTTTATATGACACGGTCTTTTATTACAAAAGTGAATCTTTCCCAGAACAACTCCAGCAGACATTCTCCTACCTGATTGGTCAGGAGGGCATCATATGAAACACCCCTAGACCAATCAGTTGTAAAGGATAATAGGCTAATCATGATTTATCCGTCAAAGTTGGGTAAATTTCTGCCTGAACAAAATCAGGGTCTAGTTATCAAGGTAGAATGAGGAAATGCTTATTAGATACTCAACTACTAGTGTCTGTCACAGATGACATTGTGGAAGATGAACTAGTAAGAGCTGAATACTTACTAAATGTTGTAGATGGAGATTATCAAAACTAATTTGGACCTTGAATCTTGGATCTTATTTAAATCGTGTATTGTTATTTCATGTTGTTGTCATGGGAAACATCTTTGAAAAGGAATGACCTGCTTAGTTTCAGTCTTCAGTTCCTAGAGGAGAATATCTTAAACTTTTATTTTTGTTGTTTTGTTTTTCTGCCACGACACACATGCTCATGCAGAATGTATTTCTTATGAGCAGGTCCACTTCCCTGAACACTGTATTGATAAAGTGGGCTTCTAGCTTGATTACTACGTAGTTTTAGCTCTCTTTTCTTTCCTACTCCAGGAAGTATATCAGAATGCATGTGAGTAAAAGGATATATTTAGAGGGATAACCTTGAAGCCACTGTAATTTATGGGAAAACAGTAATAATTTGCCAACTTCAGTATTTGACCTATTATCATTACCACCAAATTATGGACCCTGTGACACATGTCATAAGTAATTGAAATGCACCAGTGTGTCTGGATCCCTAGGTTAAAAGCTTTGATCTAGAGGACAACCCTTTTCTTTCTTTGTAACCACTGTGTTATTGTCATTACATTGTTGCATTTCTTGGATCCACAAATGTTTAAATTGAATGGTAAGATTAAAAAAAGAAAACCCTGGGCATCTGAAGTGGGACACACACACACACACACACACACAGAAACAAACAAACAAAAAACAACAAAACAAAATAAAACCCCATAACACTCAGCCCATTGCTAGGCATGTGATAAACACTTAAAAATCAGGGTCTACAGATATAGAAATTTACCTATAAATTCAAACTTTTTTTTTTTAATCACAGAAGTCAATCTTTCTCTTTCTCTTTCTCTTGAAAAGGGTTAATTAAGTTGCAGTAGTAAAAATATTGTACAGTCACATTTGGCACATTTCTAGAGAGCAAGAGTTAGACTGAGTTAAATGTTCAAAGATTGAAACAAAAAAAATCACCAGCTAACAAGGAGGAATTATATCAATGCAAAATATTTGAGGTCGAATTCTAAGAAGAGTGGGTTGGGAGATCTCAATGCAAAACAGTCCCAAAGGAGAGAAGGTCTTTCACGAAATTACAAAACATTTTGTTTCCTTGAGAGAGTAGCAGCGCAAAATGGTTGAGAGAAAAGGGGATTTGAAGTTATAGAGAGTTGAGTTTAATCCCAGCTTTACCTCTTAGCGTATGTGACCATGGTCAAGCTACTGAAGTTCTCTGAGTCATAGTTCTTAGATACTTATCTGATATATGGGAAGAATAATGCCTACCTCACAGGGTTGTTGTTACGAGTATAGATAATATTTTAAAGCATATTGCCTTGACACAAGTTTACAAAATGGGAGCCATTATTACAACTTCATCTTTCCTTATTTTGTTTTCCTTTTGCAAAGACCACTGGAAAAGGAATGCTGTTTTCAAAACCTTGATAATCATAGTACACTACATTGTGCTATTGTATTGCAATACATATTGTAATACATTGCATTGTATCTGTCCTCATGGCCATCCTCTGAGGTAATGTTTTGGGTTTTCCATTTTACAGAGGAGAAAACTGAGATTTGAGAGAGAAACAATTTTTTTAAATTTATGGAGTTTGTTTCCAGAGTCCATATATATTTTTTGGGGGGTGGGGGGGACTATGGTAGTTCTATATTTATTTATTTATTTATTTAACATTTGTTATTAGTTTCAGGTGCACAAAACAATATAATACTTAGACATTTATCATTTATATCCCTCATATTTTTTAACCGCTCAGCTCTGCTTTCTCCCTCTCCTCTCCCCCTACACATTTACACACCTACATAGTAACTCAACTACCCTGTGGGCCTCAATCTTTAAATTCACACAAAAACTGAGATCACAGTGATTAAAAACCACACATGGCTTCATGCTTCTACTACCTGCTGAATCCAGTGCCTGGAAGGGTTAGTGTAGGCACCTTTGGGGTTGGGGCTTGCTGTCAATGTAGTTTCCCATTTTCTAAGCAGCTGGGAGGGCAACAAACATCTGCTCTGAAATGTGTTTGAATCTCATCCTCTCAAGTAGGAGACAGATGTGCTTATCAATAGGCAGACTCTGGACGATTTTTGTGTGTGTGTTTTATAAGACACTCTAGGCTGGATGAGAGAGATTTCTGATTTGAAAAGCAACTAAATTCAAGAACACAACTTTTTAGTATTTCTCCATTATGGACACTTTTCAACCTCTGACATTCACTCAGATACAAAGTTTGTGAGTCCCAAATAAATAGAAGGCAATCGTTTTACAGACATTTTGTTTTCTTCAAGGTGAATTTTTTTCTACCTGACATATTCCATGCCTCACATCTGAGATAACAGAAGTTTGTTGCTCCAGGCTTCTGAAATAATTTCCAAAGCACTGTTCTGTCTTGTTACCTGCTGCCCTTTCCTTCTAGTGTGTGGAGGAAGCAATAATTGTGTAAGTTAATGCTGCTGATTGTTATCCTGGATTTGAACCACTGACACAGTACATAATCATAATGTCTGCAGGACAAAGCAGGCCTGGGGCTGGAGTAGCACCCAGATCTACCAATTAAATGAGACTATGGGAA
The DNA here is from genome assembly GCF_004115265.2 of Rhinolophus ferrumequinum. Taxonomy (NCBI): domain Eukaryota; kingdom Metazoa; phylum Chordata; class Mammalia; order Chiroptera; family Rhinolophidae; genus Rhinolophus; species Rhinolophus ferrumequinum. Next base: position 45,089,921 of record NC_046299.1, on the reverse strand, counting down.
GCATATTGTATTAAAATAGGTGTCCAGAAAGCTAGCAGCCTTGCATTCAGTTTCGGTGTAATTGTCTAAACTAGTCATATGTTCAGTATAGCTTTTAAAAAAATAATTGTGAAACTCAGTTCTTAATTTGATAACAGAGGCCAATATTTTATTGAGTAATGTTAAATAATGATCAAATCTTCGAAGTCTCTGGAAAAACTGTGTTACAAAGAAAATTTGCAGCATGAGGCAGAATTTCAGATATACTTCAAAACAACAGAGGAGCTGACAGTTTACTTAAAATTAGAAAACTACATTCTGTATATAAGTATATACAATGTACATGCTTATTTATATGAGTAATAACTTAAAGTTTATTTATGCACCATCACCATCCCGCCTTATTCCTGTAGCCTTTATTTTCCCAACAAAATACTGGATTTTATTTAAAGAAGCATAGGTGTGTTTGACAGCATCTTAAGTATCATAAATTTATAAAAGCCTTCTTTCTCAAGAAGCCATCACTCTGCCATATTTTATTTTACTAAGAATAGAGGTAGGGAAAATAACTACTTGATTTTGTGTAAACATTTCTTTGATTGAGAGTACATGTGAAATTTCTTTTTCAAACACACACAATATTATAATCACAGAAATGGTAAGTAAGGCTATGAGATTTTATGAATACAACCATGGCATATGGAAACTGAGGGGAACATGCTTGCTTATGCGGAAACCTAATTTTGATAGTCACAGTTAATTTTACTTTCAGAACTTTCTCTTCCCAAGATTTTTTGACTACTGGTTTTCAGCTGGGTTTAACCAATGGGAGACAGTTGGCAAGCCATCATCCACTTTTGGTGTGGATGTCCATATTTTGGTGAGTTAGCTGCTTGTCGTGGCTTCATCTTTTCCATCTCCTCCAGTACAAGGAATGGTATCAGTTTATGCAGATGGTGACTTAAGTGTTGCTTCACAATCATCAATTTCCTGTACTAGATGTCATGTTTGAAACACCTGGGGTCGTTTGTTTCTCTCCCTAGATCCTGACTGATACACTCATTAAAGGAATTTTGATGAGCAGAGCTGACTTCATGTAAATTTAAGAAGTGTGTAAAGTGTGTGTGCGTGTGTGTGTGTGTGTGTGTGTGTGTGTTTGGTGGGAAAGAGTCATAGTACTTGTCCCTCATCTCTTATTATCAAGAAATGTTTTTGTGCTGCTCCTGGCTTTCAAACATCGGTAGAATTTGTCCTCAGTTTTGTTCCATCAAAATCTCTAAATTCTGTTACAGTTTGCTAGTTCACCCTACAAACTCATAAAAGCCATACTGGCATTATGTGCATGTGTACATGTATGTGTAAAGCCCTAGCTAAGCATCTTATAAATGTTATCACATTTCATCTTAATAGCCAATCCTGAAATGTATTTTTATTGTAGTTTTACTAAAAGGAAACAGGAACTCAGAGAAGTTAATGAACTTCTTCCCAGGCTGCATATCTGGGATGCGGTGCAGTTGGGGTGCAAATATAGGTTATTTACTATGAAATTGATGTTTTATTTTTGGGCTGATAGACATATTTTTATGATATATTACATTAAAATCATTACGAGTGATGTTTATCTAAATGTGGGAGTTTGGAATTTTCTGATAAACAAGTCTTTCAACAGATTTGTGCTCTGAGTTTTAAACATAAATATTGAGAAGCATCATTTGTTCAAGGATTTTTGTGCCAAAAGTTTTGTGCCTACATGCAAAACTTTTGTTTTATGGAGTTTGCATATGGAATGTCTGGGGAATATTGTGTTGGGTTACAATAGAAAAGAATAATTGAGACCATGATTATCTTGAAAATATTTTGTATATATTTTTGTACTTATAGTTCTGTAACTTATTTAAATAGTATTTCAGTTAATTTATTTGTGTGCAAAATATCTCCTGTAGCCTGTCTCAAGCAGTTAGGGTGAAAAAGACGGTATTATCTTTTATACTTGGATCTTATGTCATAAGATGACTCTGATGCTAGGTGAAACATAGATTGTCATAACAACGTATGAAAAGGCAATCTGGTCTAGTCTAGGTATCACAGAATGCTTTCCTGAGAAACTGAAATTAATGTGAGACCTAAGGGAAGAAAAGGAGTTTCCCTGATGAAAAGAGAAGAGGTTATTTCCAGATAGGAAATGTCTTATGAATAATCTTGGAGGTGAGGAGAAATATGTGGCATATTTAAAAACTAAATTATTTTAGTTAGTTTGGTTTAGTTACATTATATGGCGAAACCATATAATGTAAAAAGCAAGAAATAAAGTTGGTTAAGCCAGAAGAGACAAGATTTTATGTAAGCCTTTGTAATCTGTAATAGAAAGTTTAGAATGAAGATATATTTTTAAAGTCTAATGAAAATCCATCAGGGTATTAAAAAAAATTGATTTTTTTGAGAGATTATTTTTGTGTTATTATAGAGAATGGACAAGAGGAGAGCAAAAATGCACAGAGAGATAGCTTACAAACATATTGCAGTTATCCAAGTTATAGAAGATACTGACCTGCCTCAGGGTGGTGGTAGTACAGACCGAAAGGTATTGACAGGATTGGATCGAAGGGCTTTGACGATTTATCAAATTTGAGTGGTCAAAAGTGATTTTTGGTTTTTGTTTACATGATTGACTGGCTGATGTTGTCTTAACATAGATAAGGAATTTTAGAGCTCAGGATAATGATGAGATTTTTGAGAATCCTAATCATTAGCAAATTAATGGTAATTATAGCCTTGGGTTCAGCCCTACATTCACTCTAGATTTCTCCCTGGATCCAATTTGTGAACTGCAGAAATATTGTAAGAAGCAAGACCAAAATACAAAAGAAAGAAACAAACAAAACATCACTTCTGTCTCTGTTGTGTCTGATTTTTTAGCAATAAAAAAAATCAGAGAATGAAATTTTCAAAATAATGTTTATAGTAGCATCAAAACCAAAATATTAGGGGACAGTTTATCATCATATATGCAAGATGTTTAAATTGGAAACTACAAACTCTTGTTGAGAGAAATTAAAAAATAGAAAACTGTGTTCATAGATTGAGAGTCAATATTGTCTCATTTCTATCGAAATTGATCTCTCTCTCTCTATATATATATATGTGTGTGTGTGTGTGTGTGTGTGTGTGTGTGTGTGTGTATGTATATGTATATATATATATGTATATACTTTAAGATTTTATTGGGGAAGGGGAACAGGACTTTATTGGGGAACAGTGTGTACTGCCAGGGCTTTTTTTCCAAGTCAAGTTGTCCTTTCAATCTTAGTTGTGGAGGGCGCAGCTCAGCTCCAGGTCCAGTTGCCATTTTCTGGTTGCAGGGGGCGCTGCCCACCATCCCTTGAGGGACTAGAGGAGTTGAACTGTCAACCGAGTGGTTGAGAGCCCCCTTGCCCATGTAGGAATCAAACTGGCAGCCTTCGGAGTTAGGAGCACAGAGCTCCAACGGCCTAAGCCACCGGGCCGGCCCTTGATTTCTATATTAAACATAATTCCAACTAATATCCTAACAGGCATTTTTGTTGAACTTATCAAGCTGATCTATAAATTATATAGAAATACAAATAAGTCTAATCAATTGTTAAAAAGATGAACAAATTTATATTTAATATATTTTATTTCAAAACTTAATAGAAATCTCTAGCATTTAAGACAGTATGGTACTGGCATAAAAGCAAACAGAAATGAAACGGAATAGAAAGTCCAGAAATAGGCCCACACATATATGGTCAATTTAATTTTGACATTGATTCCAAGATAATTTAAAAAGAAAGAAAAGCATTTTCACCAAATGATGCTTGAACAATTGGATATCTATATGGGGAAAACAATGCACTCTATATAACTTCATAAACAAAATTCAATACAAAGTTCGCCATAGCCTTAAGCATAAATCTAAAACTTCAAGCATCTACAAGAAAACGTAAAGAAAATATTGGTAAACTTGTTGTAACCAAACACTTTTTGATAGGACAAAAAAAAAAATCATTAACCATAAAAGAAAAAAAAATATATAAACTGGACTTCATCAAATTTAAAAACTTGTGCTTTTAGAAAGGCTCAGTTTTTAAAAAATGAAAAGAAAATCACAGTCTAGGAGAAAATATTTGTAATACATATATCTGACGGAGGATTTGTATCCAGATATATAAAGAACACTAAAAGTGAATAGAAAGAAGGTAGTCCAGAAATGAAGCAAAATATTTAACAGAAATTTTATTTAAAGTGTGTGAGGGTTTATTAAGTCCCCTAATATATTCAGCATCATTAGTAATCAGATAAAAGCAACTTAAAACCACAATGACATTTCACTTCATATTCTTACTCTCATATTCTCATATCTAAAATTTAAAAAGACTCAAAAGTGTATATGTATTTTAAAAGTATGTGTTTTAAAAGATTGACTGAGATGGCCAAGGATGTAGAGTAGTTGTAACTCATATTATTTTTGTTGGGAACTTAAAATGGTAAAATAAGTTTGGTCAACTGTCTCATAGTTTCTTATAGTTAAAGATACACATAAAATAGAACATAGCAGTTTTACCTCTGGACATTTAGCCAAAAGAAATAAAAAATATATGCTATGACATAGTTGTATAAGACTGGCCATAGACGCTTTATTCACAATAATAAGAGATTGTAAACAAACCAAATGTCAAGAAACAGATGAATGGATTGACAAGTTGTGGTATATGTATAAAATTTAATACTCCTCTACAATAAACAGAATAAATTACTAATACATGCAGCAACATGGGTGAAGCTTACAGATGTATTGCTAAGTAAAAGACACAAAACACAAAAAATACTTACTTTTAAATTCCATTTATATGTAACCGTAAAAGAGGTACATCTAATTCATAGTAACATGCTTGTGTAGATAGAAAATCCAAAAGGATCTAGAAAAACATATAAGAATTAAGTGAATTTTGCAAGGTCTCTAGATGCAGGTTAATATAAACATAGGAGAATATTCTCAGCTTCGTTAGTTGTCAATGAAGTGTCAATTAAAATATCAACTATAAACCTGCCAAAATAGCTAACGTGAAAAATATGGGGGGAAAAATGGAGGTTGAGATTTTAGCAGTGGGAATTCTCATATACTGCTATGTAGTAGAAGTATAAATTTGCAGGAACACTTTGGAAATCTCTGGAAGCATCCAATAAAACTTAATATGTGCATTTTTATGACTGCAATTATGCTCTCAAGTACATACCCAACAAAATTTTATATATGTGTTCACTAAAATACATGCACCAGAATATTCAAAAATTGCTATTCCTTATAGCTCCAAACTACCTAAAGGACCATCAAAAGTAGATTGGATAAATAAACTATGATAGTTTTATATAATGGAATATTATACTGAAATAAGAATTAATTGATCTTATAAATAAAATATTATTGAAAGAAATCAGATACACTGGGTTACATATTAAATTACTCAATGTACATATTATGTATTTAACATATATGTAATATGCTATATTAAATTCTATGTTATATATTAATATATATATTTAATTATAGTATATCACATATATTTAATACACATTATATTGATATCTATTAGAAAAAAGGAAAAACTTATTTATGTGAAATTAAGAGTCGATTGCTTGAGAAGTAAGTGAGAAGAGAGGAAAATAGTGTAAGGGAGTATAGAAAACCTTTTGACAGTCTTGGTCTGATAAGATAAGAGTTTTACAAACATTTAAATACTATAGTGAAAAAAACAATCGAAAGGAATAGAAAAAAGATACATTTGTAGAAAAGAATTACTAATTGTTCAAAATTCTCAAGAAAGCAGATATATTTTAAGTAACATAATATGAAGAACAAGTGAGAATATGAGGTAGCAGAAGTTTGATGAGAGTGGAAGTTTGAAATAGTGTTTGGGTAGAATGATTGCAATAATTGGCTAAAGACACAAAAACACGTTTTCTATCAGGTTCAGGTTGGTGGCCGTGAATTCATCTAGAAAACCATTGATGCAATGAGGGGATTCTCTAAAAGCAGTAAAGTGACCTGTGGATCAGTGCTAGGGACATGGACAATTCTCTCCTAGTAGATGTTTGCAGCAGAGAGAAACAAGCTAAGAAATGTTGGAATATTGCCAATATTGGAGGGAACCTGATAGAACAATGATGATGCAGACAAGTTGCAAAATAGCAAGAATGTGAAAATGTCTGTGGACTGCAGTCTTTGCATGGATTGGAAAACTGATGCCATTTGGATTTTTAGCTTCACACAAACTAGTTTTTCCTTGCTATGTCATGCAAGAGATGAGTGTAGGATGTAGGCCAAAGGCTGGTGCTTTCCTACTCTCAGTCCAGAATTCTTGCAGCATGGATAAAATGTCAGGTTGAATATTATCAATAGATGTCTATGGAGACAGCAGATCTCAGTGCCCTGTCTGATGCTCGAGAGAAAAGAATGCATGGGTTGACATGTGGTTTTTGAGAGAACCATGCCAAAGCCAGCACACTCCTGCTAGCTCTACTTAGGAAATAATATACTAATTTTTCTGAATTGGTGTATCTAGTGCTTGGGCTGCAATATTTATAGAAAATTTGTTCTTCAGCTAAGCATTTGCCTTTAAGTCAACATGGTTGAAAGATAACTAATCATTAATATTCTATTCTTATAACAGGGCATTTCAAACAAAATTTGAAATTGCCACCTGAATTGGCATTATGCTTGTAATTATTTCCTTTTAGCATGATACAAAATACTTTTGACTAGAGTATTTGCTTTAGAAAATAAAATTAGCTTGGAAAATGTTTTTTGACAGAACAAGATTACAACTGAATAAATGTCATATTTCATTTCATGCCTGGCCCTCTCAGTAGTGTTAAGTTTCTTTTCTTTTTTTTTAGTTATTCCATGCATTGATTTTTTTTTCTCTTTTCAACTTAAGTTGTCCTTTTCTGTTATCATGTTCAAATGGAGAGTTAGCAAAGGACAAATTTACTATGCAAATCCTATCAGTGATCCATTGGAATAACTCTTCATATTCAAAGAAGGAGCCACCTTCTCAATTTAATTATAAGCTTGACAATTTCAATTTGGATATGTAAGTCCATTTTGACGAGCCTTAACAAAGTCTCTTATTTGATTTTCCCATTAAGCCAACCTGGTTATGTAGCATTTTTTAAATGCATCTAAAAAGGGAGAATGCTTTCAATATAGGCCATTCTTCTAAAAATCTGTTCAGAAACAAAAGAATGTTTTAAGCAAGCATCGGGATAAAATTTGGTCCCCAAGAGAGGTTCAAGGTGGATAATAGAAACATATTGATTTAGATTATGTATTTTTGCTAATAAATATATACTTAAATATCTCCTGAGGTACACAAATACCACTGCTAGATTAATACAGAGATGTTAACAGCATATATAAGTTAGAGAGACTATACAATATTCAATTTTTTAAAGACATAATTATTTATGCTGTCACTTGTTATCTACCAACAGACATACATAATAAATATCCTTTCCATTGCTTATGCTAACCTTATTTCAAGTAGATTAACTGCAAATTTTAAAACTAAATAAGGGTTAAACAGAAACTCCAAGGTCAGGAGACCAAATCCTGATTTCTATTGCAAAACCAAAGTAAACAAATTGATTTAATTTTTAATCAGAGATTTGGTTTGTATTTGCAGTAGGACACATTTTAAAGATGAAATATTATACATTCCCATGTCCTAAAAGCTATTAGGTTGGTGCAAAAGTAATTGCGGTGTTTGCAATTATTTTTAATTTAAACCGCAGTTACCTTTGCACCAAGCTAATATGATTTATAGTTTTTCTTTGCCTTATTAATTTGTTTATTGAAATCCACATTTTAAAATTTAAAAATGTTTTGTTACAAAAGTCTTAATCTAAAAGTCTTTAAATGACTAGAGTCTATGAGGATGACTATTTCTATATGCTATTTCAAAAACCGTGCTACATGGAAAATGATGGAGTACAAACACCATCAAACGACCATTCTGACAAAATACCTTGGCAAGTAAAATACCCTCATCTTCTTAGTACCAATATGCATTACAAAAATTCTGTAACTTTCCCAAAGGCAGTTTTGAGTAGTCAATTTTTAAAAATTTTAGATATTGTATTAATGTTGGTGCAATTGCTCCAACTATTCAATATCTAAAAAGAAACAGACATTGCAAGTGACATATTACTGAGACACAGGGGTGTGTAATGGGTAAGAGCATCAGGAACTTAAACCAGACTGCCTTGGCTCAAATTCCAGCTCTACCATTTAATAGCTGTATTGCCTTGAGCAAGCTACCTTCTAGTTCCTTTGTTTCCTCATCTATAAAACAGAGATAATAGTATACTTACCTCATCGAGTTACTGTGAGTTAAATCATGTCAACTGCTTAAACAGTGCCAACATATTAGAAGCATATAGTGGATACTAGCAATTTTTATAAGGTGTTATTGTTATACCTGGAGCCAAACTCCAGGTACATAAATGGCTGTTTAAGTATTACATTTGTGCAGGTGTGAGGGATCTTTAAGTTCAGGAAAACATTGAGACTCACAAGAATATCATAGGCTACACTTGGCACCAGTTTAGTCAGAAGGTTATAGGACAGGAAATCCATCTTTCCAGGCAACATCAGGCTTTTCTATCCATAGTATCCCAGCAGCAGTAGTTGGTGTGGCACTTTACACAGGGGTTGGGAAGCTGTGCTTTCCCTACATGACAACCCAGGTGCAAGAAAGTAAGATCCACATCAGTGGGAGTGAGATTCACTCAAGCTTAGCATCCTCATGCAAACATGTATCTGATGAAGGTCTTGTGTCCAGAATAGGGAGTTAGAGTAGTGTAGTATGAGCATAAGATATCCTAGTGTTCTGATATAATGTAGATGAGAAACTCGGAAAATAAAGGAAGCTGGCATGTCTTTTTTTTTTTTCTTGGCTATCAGTAATTACAATAGGATTTTGACAAAGGTTTGCCAGCAGACATTTCAGCTTGACGAAGTTGTCAAGACTGACATGACAAGTATGCAAGGTTGGTTTTTGTAAGAAAAGATCCAGACATTCTATGTATACTAGTTACATGGACAAAATTTTGGCATTTTATGAAGCAAAAGAAAATACCCTTTTTTGTTACTAAGCTCCTTTTCTGTAGCAAAGGGTTGTAGACATAGCTCTAAGTAGGATTGAATCTTTTGTCTGAAAACACTTTTAGGACTGGACAAATTTATACTGTAGCTTAACTGAAATCACATAGTCCATACCACAGAGCACAGAAGAAACACTGTAATAAAATAAGCTAAGACTCCTATAGAATAGTAATAGGACTCTATTTAGATGGTTATAATGTGGATTGTTTGCAGATATATCATGCAGTTAGACTAAGAGCTGACTTATGAACATAATCACTTTATATTTATCTAGAGCCTCAAAAACATGAGGTAGAACTTACCAATTTATGTTTGCACATAGACAATATTGAGAAATGTATTATGTCATTAAGAGATGAACAAGCTTGGCTATTTTGAAGCCATACCACTGTTGTAAGAATAAGCACAAGTCACCAACATAGGAAAGGGGGCTGTCTTCCTATTTACTGTGATAGGAGAGCAGACCTCTGATTTATCCAGGACAGAGGCCTTTGATTTAGGTCAAAATCCTCTTTGAAAAGTTACTTAAAACCGTGACCCTATTTATGGAATGGGGAAATTGAAAGCTTCTTATATACAGAGGGTGCCCAAAAAATGGATACACATTTTAAGAAACAAAAATTGTATTAAAATTATAAAACTTAATAATTTATCAATAACAAAAATACATACAAGTCACATTTGACTTCTGCAATTACAAGAGGTTCTCAAAGTGGTTACCATCAGCGTCCAGACACTTTTGATTACAGGAAACTACTGCTTGAGTAACATCGACCAATGTGTCTACTTGTGTACATTTTTTTTTTTGGCACCTCTAGTATATGTGCCTACAAATATTTACATATAAAACCATAGGAGGTTTGAAGACCTTAGAAGCCATTTTTGTTTTCAGTGGATACCTTGATCAAGAGCTCTTCATCTAGGTCAGAGAGGAGTGTCACCAGGTGCTAGGGAAAATAGCTTCTTCTATGGTAACTATTTCAAGTGACATTTGCCTAGCAGAATTTTCAGTTGGTGAAAGTGATTTGTATTGGTAAAAAAATTTTCGGACCTCAGTGTCATAGTCTGATTATTTTACCAGGCCTTTAGAGTAAATTGACATTCTTGTCTTGCACAGGTTCGTTTGTGAACTTCAGAAATCTTTGTTCAATAAGTTGGACACAGAGACCATACTGTGATGTATTTCCCTATTCAAATTTGTCTTCATTTTCAGGATTCTATTGAATCATTGCTTTGAAGGACTTTTCATGAAAGTAGGCTTGGGTAAGAGGACTTAAAATGATTTTTTGCAGACATGAAATTGTGAAGTTATTCTTCATCAGTAGGTCTGAGGCACTGCTTGCTTGGGCCTCCAACAAAATTCCTACCACTTGCTAGGCCTGGGTGTGCCCATTGCTTGTGTGGCCTGTGATTTGGCTGACAGCAGAGAGTTATGAATCTTATGCACACATAGCTCTTGGACTGCAAAGATCCTCATAGAATGTTCTTCAAGCTGTCCTCATGAAATAAGAGTATTCTTGTAGTGTTGTCCTAATGTATCTGCAAAACTAGTCTTAGGGTGATAATTTGTCCTGTGGGCTTTTGTTGTTGTTGTTTTAGTCTCCTAGAACAGTTATACTATGCATTTTAAAGTAAAAGGATTTTTCAGAGGCCAGCATAACAAATCACAATGGCACAAACAGGGCTTTGCTGATTCAATGAGGAAAGAAGACAACCCAGTTTCAACATTTTACATCCTCTCTAGACTATTGGTTTTATATATACCACTTATATGGAAAAATTAAAAGGAAATGAAATGAATACAATCTATGCATGACAAGGTTACAGAGTCCAAAGGAGGAAAACATAATGTAACTTTTAGGGTATGAAAGCCAAAGTCCCTGCTGAAATCCTGAATGACAGCAGGTCTCTAGGACCTTTTTTTGTAGAAGACTTTATTATAGCACAGAGCCCTCAGAGTAAAACAAAGATTTTCATGTTTGAGTGAGAAACGTGCCAAGTATCCTCAATACTATTCACGATGATTCATCATTTAGGGGAAAAAAAAAATCTTTTTTTCCCTGTAGTGAGATTGGAAACAATTTCAGAATCTAACTGGGCTCCAGGAAGTTTTTATGAAAATTGCTAATTATTAAAGTGCAGATTTTAGCCTGCAATGTGTCACAGAGTAATGTTAATAACAAATTGTGTTATTCTATTCAAAGTATAGTTTGTTTGTTTTTTTCAGTTGTGTAGAGATTCAGAAGCTGTAAATTTCCACTGAAATACATATGAGTGCTTCATGATATCCTATTTAATGTTTGTAATATGTTTGTCATTTTTGCCACATGTACAGATTTTCCATTTCTGGCTTCAATAAGTAAAAAGACTTAAAGATGTATAGTTGCCAAGTATTATTGCCTTTCAAATTATATATTTTTTGATGTTACCTTTTCAAGGATTTCAGGCTTGGCATATAATGGTGGTAATTAAAATTTTTCCTAGGAAGCAACCAGCTAGACCACTGCCCCAGGCACATAATCTCCGCTTACTACCTTCCTTCATTCATTTGTTCTGTATGTGAGATGAGACTCCGTGAACTACAAAGGTAGTGTACTCAGGCCAGGCAGCTGCTGATGTATTTTAATAACTACAGAGCTGGTGTTTGAGTACCAACCCTGAAAGCACAAATCACAGACAGGTGACAGCGGAGGCACATTTTCCTGTATGAGTTGGTTGTGGATGACAATCCATCAAACTAAAATAATGGAAGAGGCATTAGTTGTGTAAAAATAAACCAAGTTGGCTTAGTTCTCAGGTATTTTACAAGATTCTAGGAATACCACCCCATTTTCCATGAGATTATTTTATGAACAATCCATGAAATATAACAATTAAAAGCAGAATTCTTTTAGAAATGCCATTAATACATCTTCATAATTAACAATTTTTGTTAGTCTTCTTAAGGAACAAAGAAAATTATATTTAATAATAATTAACTATTTGGCAGTCACTCTACTAGGCTCTTTACATATATTATTTAACTTTAATAAGCATTTTTCTCCAATTTAACATCTGCGGAAACCAGGATGAAAATGGTTAAGTTATTTACCCAAGTTATGAAATGGCAGACTTGGAATTTAAACCCAATTTAATTTGACTGAGAGCTTTGGCTTTATCTATCTTAAAACACTGCACGATAAGACTTAAAACTTCTGTGTTTAATAAAGAGAATCTATTAGGTGAAAATATTTGGGAAATACTCATGAAAGTAAGTAGTTACATGCATGAATACATTCATATGTATGTATGATATTTGTATTCAACTATGAATTCCTTGAGAGGAAGAATTTTCAGTTATTGTTCTTATAAATTTACTACAATAAAATATAGCTTTTATTGTAGACAGTCACATCTGCAAATAGGGAGATCCATTTCAGAGAAAGCAATGACCATCTGTACCTTACAATATTATATAGAATTTATAGCATCCATATCACTGAAAACCAAAAGAAAGAGATTAATGTCTCTAAGATATCATCTTAGAAGATAGTATATGTATCTATTTGTGCATAAGATAAATAAATACTCAAAGATAGATTGATGTAGATAATTATACATAGATATATAAAATGGAGATTAACTCATTCATTTCTGGTACAAAAACAAAGTGATACCTTTCCTTTTTAATAAAATTAAATCTCATTAGGTTCCCAGTTGCATTATTGAATAATAGCTCTTTTTTTTTTCTTCCCCTACAGCTGGACAGCGTCACCTCCCTAATTCAAGCAGCCAAAAATTTAATGAATGCTGTAGTGCAAACCGTGAAAATGTCTTACATTGCCTCCACCAAGATCATCCGAATTCAGAGTCCTGCTGGGCCCCGGCATCCAGTTGTGATGTGGAGAATGAAGGCTCCGGCAAAAAAGCCCTTGATTAAAAGAGAGAAGCCAGAAGAAACGTGTGCAGCTGTCAGGCGAGGCTCAGCAAAGAAAAAAATCCACCCAGTGCAAGTCATGAGTGAATTTAGAGGAAGACGTGTCTACTGAAACCACTATTCTACTCTAGTGTCTATATGACAAAGTTCTGGCTAAACACACTGCCTTACTTTTACACTTGATTGGTACTGTAAGTTCACTAGCTTTTAGAGTCTGACCCACCAGTAATGTAAAACATTAGAGGCTGAACCAACATGAGCACCATTCATTTGGGATCATGTCATTGTCATCTCTGCATGCCAGCATTAAATAAGTAATCAAAATATGCTTGTTGAATGAATGAAAACTTCAGGTGTCATCCAGTCTTTCCCATCACAGAGAATATCTTCTATTCATTACTAAATGAACATAGTAGACTCAATTGAGTCTTATTCATCTGTAACATCTTGAGTACGTTCATCCTTTTATTTTTGAATTAAAACACTGACAAACTTTTGACTTAGTTTTCAATAGAAATAAATGACCTCATAAAATATTTTCCCATTTAATCTCCATACTTTCTTTATCTGATCTTACCTGACAGAGATATGCTATAGGAAAAATAAAAGTTTTCCTGCTATAGGAAAAAAAAATTCAATCTCTACACATCTGTATCTGTTGTAAACTGATGAGGCTGACATCCATCAGTAACTAACCAAGGTTCAACAGACAAGCTACTTCCTAAATTTTAAAGGTCAGCCTCAATTATTAATGAAGCAATTTATTAACATTATAAAGTGAGTTTTTATGCTACAAATGTGCCTTTTAGGGTTCCATTGCAGTTAGCAGCTTTGCACATTGAATGTTGGGTTTAAATGGGCCCATCAGAATTCATACATGGGAGAAGTTATCATCCACTTGGGAAAATGGGACTTCTAACTATATCCCCGAGTGAGTTATGCCAACAGAAGCGTAAACAGTTCCGAATGACTCTAAAATTCCATTTGTATCGGTTTGCAATTTTAATTAAAAGGCCAGTTTGGAAAACCTTGGATATTGAGTAAAATATAACTATGTAAATTGTACTATTGAACTATGAAGTAGAGTTAATGGCAATGAAGCTGGAGTGTTTTTAATAATATTCTTTTAACTAAAAGTCATCAAGGTCATTTTATAACTGTGCTCACTATGCACAGTCCCAATCACTGTGCTAGTTGAGTTTGTAATGAACTTGATAATAGTCTGAGTCTAGTGCATTGGTTTTCTATCTTGCTTGTGCTTTCACTCTTGTGGTCTCTCTCTCTCTCTCTCTCTCTCTCTCTCTCTCTCTCTCTCTCACTCTCTCTCTCTTTCGGGTTAAATTTCAGTTTCACTTTTTCTCACACCTAGAGTTTCCATTCACAGGAGTTTAAAAATGCATTCCCTATTCTGCTTTATCAGAATGATACTGCAATTGTAACTGCACTTTCTACAACATTACCATTGAGTTGTTTCTACAACCATGTCATCTTTACTTACAAGTAAAATTCAAGTATGCAGCACCAATTGATGTTAGGACCAAGGTGGATAAAAGAATATGTGAAATATAAAAATGCATAAAAGTTGAGAGCATGTTTTGTTTGGTATCTTGAGCAAAATGGCATGGGAAAAGCATTTACTTAATAGGTTATTATCAATTATGGGAAAATGTTAACTTCTCTTTATTCTAATGAATTATTTTATTCTTCCAAAATTCTGGGCTGCCAGGGTTCAGTACATAAAGTGCCTAGGAAGTAAAAGCAATAAGCCCCTCCCTGTTTTGTACTATACACTGGGTCCATAATAATTATTCTAGACAGAGCCCACTCCCTAAAAGAGAAGGCAGTGCAAAAAAGAATTAGGAAATACAGATAATTCTATTTTCCAGAACTATCTAGATAAATGAGGCAAAATAAGGAGATTCTTTTTTTGAAACGTCACCATGATTTTCTGCTCTAAGAGTAGACATTACACGAGTGACATTTATGATACATCCTTTATCAGGTAGAAGTGCAAATGTATAATTTAGCTGAGAAAGTAAATTTTAAAAATATTACCAAATTACTAGGAGTATAGTTCCTAAAGCCACATGCTCCAGAAGCATAAGAGTATCATTTTGAAAATCTAATGTCTGTTTGATTCTATATCAGTTTTTCACAGGTTGGATTTTAGAATGTAGCACTGGATGCCAAAAGCAAATAACTTGAAATGATATCATTACCAAATAACCTCTGTATCTTTACAAATAAAAAAGGTACAGAGATGTGAGCAAGGCCTCCTCTTCACACTAGGTAGGTTTCCAGCTTATCTCAAAGTAAACAACTTAGCATGAAACAAAACTTAATGAAAAAATGAACTTGGAGAACATCCCAGGAATAAAGTCTGCTGTAGTAATCAAAGGTGCAGTAAGAACAGGTGCATAGCACTGAGAAAGAAATCTGTCCACCTGAGTGAATTCCTGTGGGCAACATTTCAAGATTAATCCAGTTCAGACCTGCTAATAACATAAGTGATAATACACAAGAAAAATTAGCAGCAAATATATTAACAAACACTGGCACTATAAAACATAGTTAAATGAATCTAATAAATAAGTATGAATGCATTAGCTATATTTATATGTAAGCCCTTCTTCTGTAGGGGAATGGCAGAAATTTAATTAGAATGTTACCTTGGTGGCCCATCTAATGCCTTTTGAAATCACATCACAGAGATCAGTTCTTCTGATGATGATACATTTGCTTTATCCTAATTAAAACTCACTTTTTTTTCTTGTAGTGAAATCAATTTATGTAGGAAAAAAAAATCTTTGAGAGGGAGGAGAGTGTTTAGACTACCCAGAAGGACAGCTTCATCCTGAATAGCCACCAGCATCACTGTCAAACATTAGACTGGAATTAGAATGATAACGTAGAAAATATCCATGAAATCATAATCTACTAAAAATTCTTCTACTTAGAAACACTGGAAGGTTTTCCTCAAACAGGAAATGTGAGAAATATAAGTCTCTACCTTTTATTTATCAAAAGTGTAAATTATTTGATTAAACTATTTGTTTCTTTCTAATGGAGTTTCTGGGTACAACTCAATGAATGGGTCAGGAAAAAAAAATTCAAACACTAAATGTCTAAGTTGATTTGTTAATGATCCCCTTTCTGTCTGTCTTATGATATGAATGAAAACTATGACTATATTAGAAAATACAATATTCTTAAATGTGCCTTCTGGCCTTTGCAATTCTCTTAACTGATGAGCATGAATATAAACATATGTCCCCCATAAAATTCCTCCTGTTTAAGGGGTAAAGAGCCCGATAGTCACACAAAAAGGCCCATTTTTTTTCAGTCTGGCATTCCTGCACGCTTAACAGCTTCAAAGGAAGTCAGTTTTCAAGTCACATTAGAGCAAGATAGTTAAAATTGTGAACATAGAGTTAAGTGCCCAATTTGGGTCTCAAAGCCAATAATTAGAGCTCCTCAATTTCAATAATGAGTGGCTGAAAAGATTAATGTGTGAGAACAAAGAACGTATTTTCAGTGGCTTTTTACACCTTCACGTTCAGAGTGGTCTTTTCAGCTCACCCATCCCTAGGAGGATGCGCTAAGTATCCTCCTGCTAACTGTTGATATTTTCTACCAGAATGATGCACTCAGGCCTGCTCATACCAGTCAATTACCTCCAGTTAACATCCTTTCCTCTTCCCTGCACCAAAAGCATCTCTTTTCCATGTCTCATCACCTCAGGTATCTGTACCACATGAAAATTGATAAATAGATTCTATAGAGTTCTAGTTAAAACCATGGATTTTAGTTCCCAGCAGCCTTATTCCTTGGTTGTTTCTATTCCAGAAATATTCTGATAGTTTTTGGTGTCGAATGCATACTTCCATGCTAGGAATTGTGGCTCCCATGGGTACAGATTTCTGTATAGTCGTGGCAGAATGAGTAGAATGACATCTGAGACTTTTCCTTGTGATATTTATCATTCGCCGGTGACCTCATTGCAGAATTGCCAGCTTGTTCTGGTGTCATTTTAAGTAATTCTTTAGGTCAGCAAAGCAGGCACTGGAATATCAAGTTGAATGAAATTCAACTGTACTTTCTTTTGTCAGTCTATTTTCTGCCGAGTCAACCTGCCTATTGCATAGTTAGGAATCAAATAGCCATTTTCCACTTTGGAAAGTCAGAACTGTTTTTGTTTGACTTGATCAGGAAGTTTTGGGGTATCCAGTTAAAAGATTTTAACCTGCACATTAATTCAATGATTTTTTTTTTTTAAGTAAACTAGGAAAATTTCCACAACCTGTGAGGCTTACATTCATATAAAAATCTCTTTTTTCCTTGTGTGATACAATCCCTCGAAAGAAAATTTCATTGGGGCTAAGTGATAGCATAATGATTTTTCTTCCATATCCATGACTAACAAGTCCCTGAAAACAGAAGTAGATATGTGTTATGCCTAATTTAGTATCTAATAATTGGGACTTGAAACAAAATTTTCTTGGGCAAGTTGGGTGATTAAATATGAATTAAAATTTCCAATGAAAGATTTCTAGATGCCCCTGCTTTCCATTTTGATTATGTTTTTAGTTCCATAGTGACTTAGCAAAAATAAATAAATAAATAAATAAATAAATAAATAAATCACATACCAGGAATCAAGTTTTATTCAGATGAAAATCCTATCGCATTTCTTTTGTCATATCTCTCTGTTCATACCATTATGATATCTTTCGTATCAGTACTTTGCATGTTACTACCAAATAAACAAGCCAGACCTAATGACAGGAGTAGCTACAAGTTTTCATTTTGGCCCTTTCTGTCTAATGCAGAGATGATTAAAATCAGATGTATGCACTTAAAGATGTCCTTATCAAGAATGTAACACTATCCTAGATACCTAAATGAGAGAGAATAATTAAAATTTTAAATACATTTTTGCCATTTTTAACTAAATCACATGAACAAGAAACATATTATATGAAAGCAAAAAAAATAATAGTTTACAACATTAATCATTTTACATGTGAATGCTTTTTCTTCCCCCTACCAGGATAGATAGGATCTATTCCTGAACACTTCAAAAGAAGATAATTAATACTAATTGACAAAAGTATTTCCAAATGATACCCAACCTTACCAGAATCCTGTCTACAGGCAATAGATGTTTGGTAGGGCCAACCTTTATGTATATCCCAGGATGACATGTCTCATGGCTGCTGGCTGGCTTAGGACATCCAATAGTCCCCATTGGTTTATGAGAACAAACAAAAAGATTGACTTTCAAAATAAGGTTGATAAGATGGAAAAAAAAAAAAAAAACACCCAGCAAATACAAAGCACTTCTAAAGAAATATGGATAAGAAAGTGACAGAGGTAGGAGAGGGAATAAGAAAGGTAATTGTTGAAGCAGATAAGTTTTATAGCCAGAGGAAGGAAGAATTTTTGGTTCTATGAAGATTAGGCAGCCTCCTCCTGAGGAAAATTTTAAGGATAAGATGGGGCACTTATCTTTGGTGATTTGGGCGAAGTCATGTCTGGTGCAGGAGGACAAACTATAGAATAGTTGAGAGTGATTTAGTGCTATTGTTTGCAAGATGAGATATGGAAGTTCAGCCAGTGTTCTAGTCTGATAATGGGTGAAATTCTTCCCAAGGTCAGAGCTAATCAGGATAATCACATATTTATATATTTAACAGACATTTGTTGGGCAACTATAATGTTCCAGGCACTGTTTTAGGTTCTTAGGGATACACCAGATAACAAAACAGTGATTCTACAGCCCCCTCGTACCAGAGCTCTACACAATTTCGTAACGAAAACCTTACTCCTTACTATTCCTATAAATCCGAGCATCCTATCCTTAATTCCTCACCAGCTTCTTGTGCCAGCTCTGTGATAAATGCTCTTACCTCATTCAATTCTTTCAATAACCCTATGGGATAAACATTATTAGCTCCATTCCATAGATCAGGAGGCTTAAACAGGATGAGAATCTTACTCAAAAAACTCACTGGCTTTAAAATTGAGTGTATTGCACTCTAGAATCTGAAATTTTAGACATCACACCATTCAGACTTCCTGGAAGATGGGATTGAATTTTTCACTTGAAAATGAGAAACAAGCTTTAAATGCTGTCTGGTTTCCTATGTAAGAGCAAAAAAATTGAAACTTTAAAAAAACTATTATTAATATGTATTTACATTGTTTAAAACAGATAAAAGAGATACATAAGTAATTAACGACATATTCTCACCTCTAATAACTGAATGTAGAGTATCATATACACGGATAAATATTTCATCTAAAATAAGATGAAAACTTGCCAAATTACTTTTATTGCCATAGAGGAAAAATATGCAATAGAAACACCTGTTTCAACCTATCTTCAACATTGATTGGTGAAAAACATTTGTTGGCATAATTTGTTTCCTTTTTTACTGCTAATGTGTGTTTATGTGTTTAAAGTTATGGATCTTGGGAGTGTCAGCCAAAGATTATTGAAATATGTTAAAGTTTCTTTGTATTCCAAACTAACTACAACTATAGCAAATAGACGTTTCCTTCTTTAGGTAGATTACAAATGTATGCAGTGTGGGCCTCACTGCAGGTAAATTTAGCCCTTTATTTTTACATGATCCTTCTTCCTAGAGCCAACCGAAAGCTAGACCCTTCTTCTTGCCCACGTTGCTAGATATCCTTCTCTATCTCAGGCCTGGGGGAGTTAAATGACTTCCTGATCTTTTTTATAGTTGTAGCCACAGGTGTTTCCGCAAACTGGAAATGTGTTTATTTTGGGTCTTCACTTTGGGGTACCTGGCAGTCATGATGATACCTGATCCCAAATGTAAGAAAAGGAAGTGCTAAAGAATGAAATTCTCTTTGAACAAGACTCAGATTTCTAATATCTCTAAAAATCTCTTCAATGTACAATATACAAAAGCCACTTAAATGGTGTTAACAGAGTGGTTCCTGTGTTTTCATTTCCAATGAGATATTTTCTAGTTCTAAAATTCTCTTTCTTTTGCTTTTTCAGGAAGAATTCTTGTTTTTTTTTTAGTTTGGTTATTCAGTCTTGAAGGCACATAGCATTTATGTAAACATTTTAAAGCCCCCTTTCAATAATGAAATCAATAATTCAAAAGCCTACAGATAATTTTTTTTTCCTATTCAAACAGCCTTATATTACACAGTCCCAGTTCAATCCTTGGGATGTTGTATCAGTTGCCCGTATTTGTGAATTAACTGAACCTCTCTGGTATTCACTGCGAGTCTGACAGATGACTTAGACTGACTTAGTCTGTCTGAGTCTGACTTAGACTCACAGGTTTCCTTGACCTGGGCTTCTAACATCAAATGTGAGTTGGAGTGTTTATTAATAAAGCAAAGAGGCAATTCTGAGATACTAGTTTATGCTCTTTGTTAAATAGAACGTTTCTTCCTTTCTGAGGCGTTAAACATAAAATTAATTTAAAAATACTATAGAGATAGTGTGCCTTTGCTTGCCAAATTATGCCATTTTAACTCTCTATTCTTGTGTGTTGGTATACAATATGTCCATGGGGATATAAATATGAGAATTTCACAAACTCTCTTGAGGGGTTAAACTGTGCTTTTTACTGGTTTTGAATTTTTTCCTTGTGTGATACAATCCCTCCAAAGAAAATTTCATTGGGCCTAAGTGATAGCATAATGATTTTTCTTCCATATCCATGACTAACAAGTCCCTGAAAACAGAAGTAGACGTGTGTTATGCCCAATTTAGTATCTAATAGTTGGGACTTGAAACAAAATTTCTTTGGGCAAATTGGGTGAAAAAAATATGAATTAAAACTTCCAATGAAAGATTTCCAGATGCCCTGGCTTTCCATTTTGATTATGTTTTTAGTTCCATAGTGACTTAGCAAAAATAAATAAATAAATAAATAAATAAATAAATAAATAAATAAATAAATAAAATTGCTTAATTTTATGTACTTTAATAAGTGACAACTTTGACAGTTTATGCTGAGTGACATTTCTGAAGGCAATATGCACATTCAGGATGAAGGCAGATTTAAACTGAGACAGTTTGAGATGAAAAAAAGTAAGCAATTTGTAATAGTTGTGTTTACTGCAGCAATATTTTGAAAGCTTAACTTTAGTGGCACTTGGAGTGTTCCAGTCCATCTTTCTTTGTACATCGCATCCTACTGTACAGTAGATAGAGTGGGGCTGAGTGAAGGCAGTAGTGGAGCCCACTACTGTAATGGCCAGTTTAAAGCAGTTTTATGGTTTGATTACAGATAAACTTTGGCAAGAGCACTTGTGAATCTTTCTGGTCCATATTTATCCTTAAAGTCAATTTCACCAATCAATAAAAATGAAGGCAGATTTCTATTCATCAAGGAATAGAAAAAGCTCCTTAATAACCTCATGACATTGACATAGATGCCCAAATATGCCTTGAGATTCTGTGTTTAAATGCATAAACGAGATGTGTTTTTCTTTTTCGTTGTGTCCTCAATTGATTTATTTCACACAAGTAACACTGGTTTTGTATTGAAGTTCTGTATAGTATTTGAAACAACATTTTATTTCAATTCATGTCACTATAGTTTATTAATATTTGCTCAACTGATAATTAAACCATGTATATTAAAACAATAAAATGTATGGATTGGTTATGCACGTGGTGTTTATCTTTGGTGGTATGTATCTTGGGTGGGGCAAAAAAAGGTTAATGGATTCTTGAGTAATCTAACCATGTGTTTCAAGGTATCACATTTAGTCCTGCTCTCCTTCAGTTATACATAATACAATTCAGGGAGGGTACTATTAAAAACTGCACGCACACAAATAACATAGACTACATCTGATATAATTAATTCTTAGTTTAAATGAATAGTTTTTTGGTCCAATATGGGCATTAGCCTTTTGATTTTAATATTCAATTCTATGTAGTAGAAGAATTGTTCTTTAGCATAGAACTTCATGAAAATGACCCATAATAGGAATTATTCACAATAATAATTGAAAATAATGAGGCATTCGAGAATGTCTGAATACACATTCCGTATTGGGCATGGAGTATCACTGGCTCTACCAATGTTCTTACATCTGAATATGTATTGGTAAGTTCTTTTTCTTGGTAAAGATTTTTATTGGGGAAGGGGACAGGACTTTATTGGGAAACAGTGTGTACTCCGGGACTTTTCCAAGTCAAGTTGTTGTCCCTTCAACCTTCACTCTTAGTTGTGGAAGGCACAGCTCAGGTCCAGTTGCCATTGTTAGTTGCAGGGCGTACAGCCCACTATCCCCTGAAGGAGTTGAGGAGTTGAAAAAGCAACCTTGTGGTTGAGAGCCCACTGGCCCATGTGGGAATCGAACTGGCAGCCTTTGGTGTTAGGAGCACAGAGCTCTAACCACCTGAGCCGCAGGGCCGGCTCCCCATATTGGTAAGTTCTGAACATCCATATTGAATTCCTCATCTCTACCTCGGCGATAATCCTTTTCCAGTGTGAATCCCATAGGGAAAGTCTCCAGGGCTTACACACAGTTGTTGTCTGTTCTGAGACATCATTCCTCCCTTCAAGGCTCTTACTGCTTCAGAACACTTATTGCTAAATCTCAATCTGTTTCAGTACTTTCTCAAAATGCAGCCTGTAAGTATAGAGCCTTTATCACTTAATTCTTATGAAAGACCACGCTTCACTTCATTCAGTTCTGCCAGATGTCAGCCACATCTTTGTTAATGAAAATGCTAGCATGGGGTTGCCTTTCTATGTCAGTCTCCTCTAGGCCCCAGGAGCCCATATTTGCTCTGGCAGCAGCATGCTCACCTCCTTGATCTGTTCTTTGTGCTATTTCTGAGGGCAGAAGTGGAACTAAAAGTGCTCTTGGCAAGAAGAGTCTGTTCCTGCCTAGAGTCTGAGTTTATGCCCTGACATTTCCCAGGCAACACTGTTAAACATTCCATCCAGGAGCAGTAACTCAGGGATGTAACTTCCAGTCACTATATGTCCAACATCCTGTGGTTTGCGAGGGCAAAGCTGCCCTTGGTTGACAAGTAACTCTTGTCTGAATCCCTTGTTTTTGAAGAGGAGGAGTGTTTCCTTTGAGGTAAATGGTCAGCAAAGGGAGTTCTCTTGAATGTAATGAGGGGCATCAAATCCAAGGGAGATGGCAAGGGGAGAGGTGTTGGTAGAGTGGATTGTACCCAGGTTTATACCAAATCACCCTTTGGACCTGAGCATCATGGAGAGAGCCTAGAGGTACGGATCTGTTGCTATGAGCTCCCAAAATGGTGGAAAGAATCTCCTCACTCCTGCCACCTTTCCTGTCTTCTAACCACCCTCTCTAGTTGTTGTTGGTGACAGAATGTTAGATGTGCAAATGAAGTCCACATGTCACTCTTTATAACAGTAGAAAAGACAATTTTCTAACCATTGATTGACAGACCACCACTCAAGCCAAAACCCAAAGGACAAAATGGCTACCCTCCTTCCTTGGTGGTATGCCCTCCGTAGGCATTCATTCAGAGCTGGTGTGTGCAGAGAACTAACAGACGTTTGCTGATGTTTCTTTTTATTCAACTTCACAGGAAGCCTCTGTGACAGAGCTGGGGATCCACAGATGGGTTCTGGAATGTCTCCACCTTCCATTAAATGCTCATAACGTTTCCCCATCCATTGGGCTAGTTCATTATGTGGCAGTCACTCTGAGGCTTATTGCTCCAAGGGCCTAACGTGGAAGACTCTAATGCTGTACCAGACCCCAATGACAGAGACATGTTGGAGCTCCTTAGCTCTATTATACTCCAAAATCTTTGGAGCTATAGTCATATCTTATTCACTTTACATCTCTAACGTTAGCACAATAACTGGCATGGGAGTAGCTCAATTTATATTTTTGGAAAGAATTAGCAAATTCAATGAGTTTATTTCAAATGAATGAATGCAGAACCCCACTGCTCTGTAATTTGGGCCCTCTCTGAACTAACCGGAAATTCTGAGAATATGGTAATTCTTAAGTTTACAGAGACAATAACTAGTGTCATGGACAGAATTTGAAAACTCCTGATTTTTCCCTGCCACTCTTTCCAAACCATCACTGGTGCCTTACATAAATGAAAGTCACTGATGAGGAAATGCCAACAGGTATTTTTCACTCATTTGTTTATTTAATAACCAAAAATATTTCTTCAGTGACTGTTATATGAAAAGATGCTCTGGGTGATATAAAGAAGGGTGAATGTTTTGGAATTAAGAATTGGGCTTATCAAGTTAATTAAAGTAAACAGAAGAAGAAAGGAAATTAAAATGCAGCTCATGACAATCTCACCCAGGGTGCAAAAAAGCAATGCATGTTTCAGGATTCAGTGGGGTCTTTGCAGAGGTTCTAGTATGGTCTAGCAGATTGGAGAAACATAACATGACAGTAGGATAGGAGTTCAGAAAGGCAAGAGCGGGATACACCATGAGGATCTCAACGTTAGGTTAAGGTGTTAAGGCTTTAATTTGTGAATAGAATCAATATTGATGTCACCTAGCAAGCAAGTTTTCTGCTACAAGCAGAGTTATAAGATGATTGGTGAGACAGTAAAATGCAGGACTGATAGAGTAATCAGAATGAGAGAAACCACTGAGGGAAATCAGTCAGATATCTTGTATGACATAAACAAAGTCCTGTGTAAAATTATAGAATTAGAGATTAAAAGTATTTTCAAAATAAACCAGCAAACATCAAATGGACAAACTCACAGTAATGGTTATATAAAAAGGATTAAGTGTCCAGTGTACTTGACCATATTAAGACCATATTAAGACTAACAAACGATGTCAGAGGGATAGTAGATTGGGAGAGGGGAGTCACCACTTTCTGAGGGGTGTAAATGTCTAACTATCGCATGGCTTTGTACATCTGAAACTAATAAAAAAATAATTTAAAAAAAATTAAAGGACTAACCAACTATTTAAAAAATGTATATTCTCTTATGGATGATGAATGTTTGAATACAAATACTATTTATTGAGCATTTTCTAAGTGCCTTGCATTGTACCTAAACATGCTAGCTACATTATTCTTCACTACTGCTTATTGGTTATTCTATCCTACTTCCACTTTACAGATAAGGAAGAGAAGGACAGTTTAAATAACTTAACAATGGTCACCATGCTAGTGAGTGGCAGATCTGGGATTTGAGCCCAGATCTGAATTTATTCTCCACCCTCTTTAGCATGAACTATTCTGCAAGAGTGGAATTATTTTTATTTTTCACCATCCATTCATATGGAAGCCTTTTAAACAAATACCTGAACATTTTCAGTTTCATCTGTGAGATGACCAGATATGAAAAGGCCTATATCTGTTCATTTGAATGTTAATCTATTTCCTTAGTCTGATAAACTTTGAACCCATTGACAATCTGAAGAGACATATTACAAGAGGTACAGAAAGTAGTTACTTCTAACCTAAGTTACTTGGCTCACTTTTCAAATATCCAGAAGAATGAGAAAGATTACCATAGATTTTGCTCTACCCTTTGGTGAATGTAAAAACAAGAGACACCCACAATACTCAGTGGTTCTCTAAATTTTCCTTTAATGTGTCCTTGACCACAAAATAAGGCACTCAGAAAATATAAGACATGGTAAATGAACAACAATCATAAGTCTTAAGTTCTATGAAACTTTGAATTCATTTTTCATTGTACAATTTACTATATACATGCTTATTTTAATAAAATGTAGTTCATTTTACTATAAAGACAATTTCATTTTTTCCTATACCATGGTGGTATCAAGTAAGTGGCACTATGTTTATCCTGTACCCTCACGTACCCTCTGAGATCTACTGGAATGGCTGTATCTGATTTGAGAAATGCAGAAACAACCCAGATGTGACTCTGTTTGGGTGGCAAGATGGCACCATGGTCAAGAGCATATGCTCTGGCATCACCCTGCCTAATTTGCATCTTGGCTCAACCTTTCTTAGCAACAATTGTTATTTAGCAAGTTGCTAAACCTCTCATTATCTCAATATTCTCATTCTCACAATAGAGATGACATTTTAGAGTTTAATTAACAAAAATAAGATGAGTTTTCAATCAATGTCTCAGATTCAATGAACGATGATAGAACCTATCACATAGGATTGTTATGAGAGTTGAATGAATTCAGGTATATAAAGTTCTTTGAATGATACCTGGCACAATGTAAACACATTATAAAATTTAACCTCCATTGTTTATATACAACTTCCAAGCTTCAAGATTAAACACACACAAAACAGACTTCTGAAAGTCCATTTTATGGGAGGAACACGGAGAAAGTATTACATGGAGCAGGAGAGTATGAACATGCCAGGGAATGGCAGAAGATAGACAGTTTACATTAATTCAGTCAGCAGATAAGTAAGACCTATGGTTTGTATATTCTTCTGGGCACGATGGATGCAACAGTAAAAACAATCTTTCCTCTTAAAGAGTCTAGCAGAGATAGAAGTAAATTAAATAATGTGTCCAAAAGTGCCAATTTGTATCTTTGATAATTCCCACAAAGAAGAGGCACGCAGGTGCCATGAGCCTAAAATTAGGGGCTTTGGGCTAACTAGGGAAATACAGAAAGTCTGTTCTGAGGAAGTGAGACAATCTGAAATCAGAAGAATGAGCAATTTCCTGGGTGAACTGAAATGGACAGAGCATTATAAGCAGAGCACAAAGCTCCCATGGGAGGGGGAGCCCGGCACACACACTGCTCTGAAATCAGGCTGGCTGGTGCAGAACCTGGAAGTCAGCCTGAGGGGAGAGGAAGTCAGAGGAGTAGCCAGGTACCAGTTGGCCATGGTGAGGAATACAATGAAAAGACAAGAAAAATCCTGCCTTTGTAATTCCCCGAGTTCAGGCAAGGCAAGAGGCAGCCCCCTGCCACTGTCTCCTCAAGGAAACTCCAGCAGTGCTCAGAGCCCTTCTTCCATCCTACGCCTCTCCTTCCTCATGCCTGCCTGACACATTCGTCACCTGGGGGGAAAAATGACCCTAAGTTGAATTTTTGCAACTGATAATGTGCCTGGGCTTCTATTTCTGCCATTCATTTTGTGTAATATGACAGAAATACTTCAAACCAAAGAGGAAGCACAGATCCTGGGCTACAGGTTGTCTATGTGAGATGGGTTCTCATAGCTTCTGCTGGGGATTCCTTCCTCTGCTTAGTGCTTTCTTCTGCCCATACCACTCCCCTGTTCATCCCTGCATAAGGACTCTCTGTCTCTCATCTGTGTCTTTTGATCTGAAGTGGGTCTCTTGTAGGTACCATACGTAGGGGTCATGTTTTCTTATCCATTTAGCGCTCCTATATCTTTTGATTGAAGCATTTAATCCATTTTCATTAAGTAATTTTTGATAGATATGCAGCTATTGCCATTTTGTTATTCATTATTTTGATTCTTTTTTTTTTTTTTTTCCATCCTAAAGTAGTCCCTCTAACATTCCTTATTAATACTGGTTTGGTGGAGATGAACTTCTTTTGCTTTTTCCTGTCTGGGAAGCTCTTTATCTGTCCTTTGATTTTAAATTATAGGCTTGCTGTGTAGAGTACCCTTTTGGTTGTAGGTCTTTGCTTTTCCTTACTTTGAATATTTTGTTCCAATCCCTTCTGGCCTGCAAAGTTTCTGCTGACAAGTCAGCTGACAATCTTATGGGAGCTCCCTTATAAGTTACTATGTGGCTCTCTCTTGCTGCTTTTAGGATTCTCTTTTTGACTATAACTTTTTCCACTTTAATTATAATGTGTCTTGGTGTGGGCTTGTTTGGGTTCATCTTGTTTGGGACTTTCTGTGCTTGCTAGACTTGTATGTCTAGTCCCTTCACCAAGTTAGGAAATTTTTCAGTCATTATTTTTTTCAAATATGTTCTCAAACCCTGGCTTTTTCTCTTCTCCTTCTGGTACCTCTGTGATGTGAATATTGTTACACTTCATGTTGTCCTAGAGGTCTCTTAAACTATCCTATTTGTTTAATTTTTAACTGTTTTTCTGTTCTGATTGGCTGTTTTCTGCTACCTTGTCTTCCATATTGTCTATTTGAGCCTCTGCTTCATCTAGTCTGCTGGTGATTCCTTCTAGTGAATTCTTCATTTCAGTTATTATATTCTTTATCTCTCACTGGCTCTTTTTATGGTTTCTGTGTCCTTTGTTATGCTTGCTATCTTTTGAAGTTCTCACTAAGTTCCTAATAAACGGTGTTTTGAACTCTGTATCTCGACATTATTCCATTTAGTTCTTTTTCTAGAGTTTTCTCCTGTTCTTTGATTTGGGACATATTTCTTTGTTTCCTCATTTTGGCTGCCTTCCTATATTTGTTTCTTTCTGTGTTTGGTTACCTTCTCTGTGTTTTAGGTAGATCTGCTATGCCTCCCAGTCTTGGTCAGGTGGCCTTATGTACTAGGTGCCCTGTGGGGCTCTTTTAAATGTTCACTAAGTGTTAATTGAACAAATGCATAAATGGATTATATTATATTAAGATCCAGCTGCAGTGATCTATATATTATATTAAGTTGTAGCTGCAGGGTCTGTATATAAATGACACTTTCAAATAAATGGTGCAATTAAGAATGAAATAGCCAATTCTAGAAAAGTATTTTTTTCTTACAAGACATAAGGAGAAAACACAATTCAAGTACCATTAGATCTTTTAATATCAGATCCCATAATTCTCAGATGTTCTCAGAGATCTGATAAGAAGGATAGGAAACAGAAGAGGAATGGAAGCACTTCTATTTATTAGAACATGCTTACGTTTTGGATTATAACATTACAGTGCCAGACGAATTCCAACAGGTTTTACTGATCAGGAATGTGGTGACTGCTGAGGCCTTAATGAGGACCCATGAGTCCAATGCATTTTGACTTTATGTTTCATTTTCCCAAGCCCAAATCCAATCTTTCTGAGGAAGAATGGACTCATTACAGACTTTATAAAAACTACTGACTGTGAAGAAAAACTAGTCTCCCTTTTTAGCTTTTGAAAAAGAATAAAGTTCTATCTATTAAATCAAGATAATAAGTAGCCATATTCTTGATCACAAATACCATAGTGGTACGTACCCTTTCCTCACTCGGTTCTTGAGAGAGCCATATGAAAGAATATATGTGGAAGTGCTTTGGGCATGGTAAAATGTAGTCTTCAATTACGAGGTCTAACAAGTAAGTTTGCAAACTTGTTGCAACAATGTTGCTAGCCTTTTTGACATCAGAGGGATTATTCATTATGAATTTGTACCAACTGGACAAAGAGTTAACCGAGTTTACTATTTGGAAGTGCTAAAAAGGCTGTGTGGAAAAGTTAGATGACCTGAACTTTTCACCAATAATTCATGACTCTTGTATCCAAAATGGTTGTTTTCTATTAGTTTAAAACTCACATAAAGTGTACTAGAAAAGAAGAAAAATGTAAACATCTAGGATGAATGGATATGAAATTTCATGTAAAAATTTTAATCCACTCATGGGAATTATTTTGAACTATTAGAGAATTTAATGTTTTTCAAAAGCTATAGCTTTACATTTGTGGGGAAAGAGCCCCAAAAAGCAGTTTCCAGGCTCTCGGCCTCACATAGAAAGGTGCTGGCTCAGGTAGTAAATGGCCATCGACTGTGATCAAATGGCCATCAGCTGTGGCTAGTTGGCCGTCAGCTGTAACCAGTGAGCCATTAGCCATGAATAGAACAGCCGTGGCTAGGCTAGTAGCAAAGAGAAAAAAGGGGGAGCTAGCAAAAAGATGGGGGCTGAGCCTGCAAGCGGCACAGTGAGGGTTGAGAATTGTGTTGCTCCTGGTTCCTGTGTCTCCAACCCAGCCGCCAGTGAGAGTATAGTGGTGTGACTCCCCTACCTATGGCTCCGTGGGTGTTCCTTTTTGGCCTCACCATGTCCTGCGTTCTTATGTGGGGAGCGGGACCAGAGACCACGCCGGACGCCCTGCATGACACATGGCGAAGTCGACAGGATCCCCACATGACAAATTGCGCAGCGAGCAGGGTACGGTGCCGGCCAAAGCCCTCCGAAGGGCGGTGGAGCAGTTTGTGCGTATCAACACTCAGTCTCAGGAAGACCAGGAGGAGCAGCTGCCTGAGAGCTGGACCACCGTGGAGGGGTGGGAAGACGTGGACGGTTCCCCAACCAGCAAATCCAGAGAAAGCAAAGGTCCTTGCAGCCCGGTGGGCTGGGAAGTGCTTGCTGAGGCAGCCCGGATGCAGGACTTGTAGTCCCAGGAGGAATGGCTTGCTGAGTCCTCCATGGGAGCTGAGGGTGAGGTCAGGGTCATCCCTCACCCCCAGGACAGCCCTGGCGAATGACTATGGACTATGGGGAATTGCCTTCCATCCCTAATTTAATGGACAGCTTGACTATTTGTTTGGGAACATACCACCATGTAGTGGAACTGGCGGATGTTTGCTTTTGTGTCTTGACCGGCCACCATTGAGAATATGTAAGCACCTTGACTGTGAGCCGCTGTTGTTCCAGCACGGTACCCTGAGAGTCCCAGAGAGAGTGGCAGTGCCCTGAGAGCCCTGGCTGAGTCCAGGAAGTCTGGCTGTGCCCAGAGAAGGTGGCAGTGCCCTGAGAGCCCTGGCTGTGTCCAGGAAGTCTGGCTGTGCCCAGAGAGAGTGGCAGTGCCCTGAGAGGCCCTCGCTGTGTCCGGGGAGACTGGTGGTACCCTAAGAAGTCCAGGAAGTCTGGCTGTGCCCAGAAGTACTGGTGGTACCCTGAGAAACCCTGGCTGTGCCCGGGGAGACTAGTGGTACCCTAAGAAGTCCAGGAAGTCTGGCTGTGCCCAGAGAGAGTGGCAGCGCCCTAAGAGGCCCTCGCTGTGTCCGGGGAGACTGGTGGTACCCTAAGAAGTCCAGGAAGTCTGGCTGTGCCCAGAAGTACTGGTGGTGCCCTGAGAAACCCTGGCTGTGACCAGAGAGCTTGGCTGTGTCCAGGAAATAGCATTCACCTCCAGGCTCCTCGCACAGGGCCCCTCGTGGAAGACGCTTGTCGTGTAGATTGTGAGGCGAGACCCTGTAGGGGTGGAATGTGGGGACAGAGCCCCAAAAAGCAGTTTCCAGGCTCTCAGCCTCACATAGAAAGGTGCTGGCTCAGGTAGTAAATGGCCATCGACTGTGATCAAATGGCCATCAGCTGTGGCTAGTTGGCCGTCAGCTGTAACCAGTGAGCCATCGGGCACTAATATAACTGCCGTGGCTAGGCTAGCAGCAAATGGGGGCTAGCAAGAAGATGGTGGCTGAGTCTGCAAGCGGCGCAGTGAGGGTTGAGAATTGTGTGGCTCCTGGTTCCTGTGTCTCCAACCCAGCCGCCAGTAAGAGTATAGTGTTATGACTCCCCTACCTATGGCTCCGTGGGTGTTCCTTTTTGGCCTCACCATGTCCTGCGTTCTTATGTGGGGAGCGGGAGCAGAGACCCCACCGGATGCCCTGCATGACACATGGCAAAGTCGGCAGGATCCCCTGCACTACAACATTATTTTAGAATTACACAAAATAATGCATTGATATTGTATCGATATAAAATAATTCAAACATTAAAGTATTTAAACTAAAAATTAAGTTGCCCTTTAATCAGATACAACCACTATTCTCTTCCCACTCACACACTCTACATCTTTTTTTCTTTTTAGAGAAGCCCATTATTAAAAGTTTGTGTATGTCCTTTAGGATCTTTTCATATATATTTGTATATGTTTCTATAAAATTTAACGTTATTATTGAAGACATTTGAAGGTAGGTTAAAATACTAACTTGTAATAGAGTTACAGCAGTGTAAAGGCAGCTGGTCTGTACTGGTAGAGAGAAAGTGGGCAGGAAAAAATATCAAGTTTACTCTCACTCCATGTCTTCATTACATAGGGTTGGAAGTAAACTTAGAGTGTTGTTAGACTTTATAAAGAAACGCACAAGCCATCCCTTCGAGTCTCTCAAGGTCTTTATAGGTTCCAGGCACATATATAAATACAGGAGATTTGAGTTAACATTGACCTTTTGTTGGCCAGGAAGAGTTTACTTTGTCTTCATTAGGGAGTGATGGTACATTAGTGGAGCGGAGTAATACATTTTGATTTCTTTTCCTTGGTTCCATTGTTATTAGATTTCTTTTTAATTGTTATTACACTTTTGGTGAGCCAACAGGCTTTAACGAAGACTAAGTGTCTCTGATTCGTATCTTTTCAATAAATAAACTATTAGATTACACACAGAAGGTCAACGGAGACAGAAGTTACACAGTCTTGCTCTGCCTTGAACAGTATCTATCACAAGAGATTAACAATATAACAAATGTTATTTCTGATTAAAGAAAAATATTAATAATAATGTATAGACAAAAAAATTCGATATTTTCTGAGTTTGAATATTCTCAAAGTAAAGGAAAATAACATTTTAAAACTATTTTTCCCATACAGAATTGAGGATTGGATTGGATATATTAATTTTACATTTATTACATTTTGATTTATTCAGCCTATTTCTGGATATCTTGTACGATGAAAAAAATGACAAAGACATGGGAAAAAGAGTTTGAGAGGAAAGATGAAAGGTATTGAGTTTATTCATTCTAGAGAGAAGCAACTTGGAGGGCAAAGTAATGATGTTCTTCACACAAGTGGAGACTTCCCAGAGAGAGAGCAGTGACTATTGGGAGTGTGGTTTCCTTCAGCACAATTCCTGCTAGCCAGGAGGACACTTCAAGGCAGAGGAGTACTTATTTTATAATTAACTAAGGGCAAGGGATCCACTTTGAAATCTTGCTCCAAGTCCTGCGAATTCTCAGCTGTCAGCACTGATAACAGAAGAAGAGGAAACACACTTTCACCCCAATCTGAAAATTTCTAGTTATAGACCATGTTTTTAAAATTTATCTGAGTAAGAGAGAGAAAGTTGTTACTGGTGAAGTTTTACAAAGACATGAAAAATTGGATGATTGCATCCGTCTCAGATGGTTTGGTAATGAAAATTAACTTTTTTCTCAAAGTCCTTCCAGGCCAATAACTTAATTCTAATATTATCTTGAACAACTGAAAATGGATAACTAAGAGTCAATAATGGGAAGAAAAGGGTGGAGCAGGCTGACTACTAACATCTGTTTACAGTGTTCCCAATGTCTGTTCCATTGCGATGCATTTAAATAAGCTTCACTCTGATGTGGTTTGCCTGCTGACCAGAGTCCCACTGCGTAACTTTAACTGTGGACCTCCTGGCACCATATACCTGAACTGTAAATGCGAGGTGCCTTCCTCAGAGCTTACTGCAAGACTCAGTAAGGCTAATTCACTGGGTTTTCTCCTGATAGAAGAATGAAGGTACTATGTGCCAAGAATGGTATGGTGCATATGAGGTTTGACAACTAAGTTTGCAAACTCATTCTAGAAAAAGTGCTGCGTACCTCATTCCTGAATATCACTAAGGTTACTTTCAAAGTACTCCCCTTAGGAAGCTACGCACCAACTCCCTTCAAAGCAATTTTGGAACTCTTTTTCTGGAATGGCCATCAGAGCTCTCACCATTATTACTATTTTATAGATGAGAAAACTGAGATGTAGTAAGTGGACTACTGTGGATCCACTACACAAGTTTTCCAGATGGCTCAAAATAAACAGCGATTGCTACTAATCAAAAAGATGTTGGAAGACATTACATTTTCCATTTTATCATTTAGTAACCAAAGAACTTATCCCACAACAGTTTACTATTTTCACTTTTCCACCATTATACTACTATTTGGAATAATAATAATAATAATAATAATAATAATAATAATAATAATAATAATAATAAATAGCCAGTTGACCTTAGCCTATGCGGTCGGCAATGCAGGACTGAAAAGTTAGAGATGCGCTCCACTACATGATCCCTCTCTTCTACCCAATTATATGTTTTAAAGTTGAAGTAGCTTTAACATGACAAACAAAATTGTGCATACCTTGGGGACGAGTGTGCCAGCTCTAATCTTGAAGTTTCTTTTCAGACCAACTGCTTTGCTGGTTAATGTTTTAATGAGACAGTGAC
The DNA here is from genome assembly GCF_004115265.2 of Rhinolophus ferrumequinum. Lineage (NCBI taxonomy): Eukaryota > Metazoa > Chordata > Mammalia > Chiroptera > Rhinolophidae > Rhinolophus > Rhinolophus ferrumequinum. The sequence continues at coordinate 45,055,808 of NC_046299.1, read as the reverse complement.
AGACATATTTTCTGAAAATAATATGTTATCTATAATCAACTGCTTCCATTGAAAAATACCACAAACTTTTACACTTTTGCCCTGCTAGAACAGATGGCAAGCCAACTGCCAACACTTTTTTTTTTCAAACCTTAGAAAAGGAACAGGAAGAAAAACAAAGATGCTTGTTCTTTGTTATATGTTTTAATTATATTTACAAAGTAATTCTTTTGATGTTGAAAAGATACTGTAAGACCCCTGGAACTCCAAAGGAGAGGGAAAAAAAAAACCACTGCTTAACAAAATTGAAGATGAACTTGCTAACCATTTGAAGAATCTAATTAAGCTAATTAGTGATTTTTGCAGCTATCTACTTTTCCCTTCAGCTATTCAGCTTTAACATTAAAACATTTCCCCCCAGAGATTTCCAATGACACGTGCATCCTAGTGTTTGATAACCACTGTGACTCTGACCTTTTGATCAATAGTTTTCAAGTTGAGTGTCTCAAAGACCTAAAGTTTAATAAAAGATTCTCAGTGTTATATCAAGAGACAAGGGAGACCAAGAATGAGGAAGAGCTCTAATTGATTTGGCTTCAATGAAAACAATCAGTTTCCATATGTTTTATAAATTTTGATGAAATTTGAAAAGTACAAACTTAATGCAGTATCCTTTTCAACTTTCTGTTGTCGTTAATTTCCCTTTTGGTTTCCCATTCAACAGATGTAATAGATAATGTCTTTCATTTGATGAGGAAAAAACAAGGAGCAGTTTTTTGCCCATTTGAAGAAAAAAAAAAAGGACAACGATCTTCTCCTAGGGCTAGTGTGGTATTGGAAGGAGGAATCAAAATGGAGACTCTCTTTGGCTGAGAGATTCCAAATCTAAGAAGTAAATTAGGACTGCTTTCAGCAATCTTACCCTAGAATTTGTCCCCCAGAAAAGACCATTATGAGCAAGACTTGGAAATATTTATGTTACGTTCTGTTTAAAAAGGACCAGGGCAAAGGGATGCATTATGAGTTGGAGTGTGGGCGCTGAATAAATGCATTTTTAAAAAATAAAGCCATATAATAAAATGCAAAATCTCTTAAAAGATTACTCAAATAAAAAACAAACAAACAAACAAACAAAAAACCAATACAGAAGGAATTTACTGAAGGAAAAGACCAAACAGGCATGAAGTATAGTGAGAGTTTACAATTGCATTATAAAGGGGAGTGGATATGTGTGTACAGAGAAGAACATTAAAAGAAAATCCAGGTGGGGGGCTGAAGCATGCTCTCTCCTTGTCACACTAGAGATTTCCTTCATGCTATAATAGCTGCTAGGAGGGATAAAAAGGTCCTAGCAGTAATCAACAGTGTTCTGTGCCGTCTCCAGAAAAGCAGAAAGCAATGACCCCGTGTCTAGAAATTGCCAAATCCCTACAATCATGATAGTGCTTAATTATCTTGCTTCAAATAGTTTCTAAACTTTGTTTTGGGATCTTATATCTGGTGACTCTTATTAAAGAAAAATTGTACTGGACAAGTTAAACAGGCAAGGGAGACTGTATTCAAGACTACTGGAATAATGAGAAAAGATTAAACTCACCTCTTCTGAAACAAAAAGGGGAGAGTTTTTAAATGCTGGAGTAAGCTAATGAAAAAATACTGGAAGATGTTACAGGGGAGTACGGTCAATGTGTTTAGTCCATCTGTGCTGGCTAATTGGTGCTGATCTAAGTTAGCCTCCTGCTCCCCTGTATGGACTGGAAGATAGGGGTCCCATCTCTTGATTACATTTCAAAGGGATGGCTCCCAGTTCCTTGACAAAGGCTTATGCGGGTTGTAAAAGGACTGTGAGAATATTTGCATTTCGTAGGGACAGAGAAAATATTTACAATCACACGTTTTCTTAAGTAAATGCACTAAGAAAAAGGAAATCAAGGGCTTATAGTCAGAAAGAAAGCTGTCTAAAGTTTAGTCAAACTTAAGGAAACATTAGGCCCTCTTGGTTACTCTTAAGACTAAAACAGCCAGCAAAACTACTCCTTTTCTGACCCTTAGCATCTCAAACTTACTTCTCATAGTTGAAAATACGTGTTTATATGTCTGTCTTTCACCTAAACTAGCACTTTCACTCCTGGCAACTATTCCAATATAAAGTGGCAAATTTATATTTCTCAAAAGTATATTGACCAAGTGTGGGATCAAAGCCAGGAGTGCAGTTTCCAGGCTCTCGGCCTCATGTGGAAAGGTGCCTGGCTCAGGTGGTAAATGGCCATCAGCTGTGATTGGATGGCCATCAGCTGTGTCTAGTTGGCCGTCAGCTGTAACCAGTGAGCCACTGGCCACTAATATAACTGCCGTGGTTATGCTAGCAGCAAATGGGGGCTAGCAAGGAGATGGTGGCTGAGCTAGCAAGAGCGGGTTGCAGTTAGCAAGTGAGGTTGGTTGGCAGAGAGAAGTGGACGGCAGGTTGTGGATAGTGTGGCTGCTGCTTCCTGTGTCTTCAACCCAGCCGACAGCGAGACTATAGTCGTATGACTCCCCTATCTATGGCTCCATGGGTGTTCCTTTTTGGCCTCACCATATCCTGCGTTCTTATGTGGGGAGAGGGAGCTGAGACCCCGCATGACATCCCGCATGACACTAAGTATGAGCATCTTTCCATTAAGTCATGGGGAGAAGATACCAGCAAATAAGGTGATGGCAAAAGCCAAGAAAGCCAGCATGACTCAGCTATTCTCAAGCCGACTCTGGTGAAACACAGAGGTTGAGGATAGGGACGCTCAGCCAGGATGAGAATTGGCTGCAATGTTCTCACAGTTTAATTTTTAGGGTATCTTTCTTTCCCAAAACAAACATGCAACTTAACTTCCACAATTTTGAGAAAGGTGAAACCACAAAGATATCATTTGGGACACAAAAAAGTGTCAGGGAGATATTTTGGAGACTTTCCTTAGAAGGTTTACCTTGTAGAAAAATAGATATGTAGAGTTCTTGGTTGTGTATTTACGAACAAATTGCTGTTTATGGAATAAACTATAATCCTGACATTTATCAATTCAAAAGAGAGTCTGATTTATAAATTTGGCAGAGTGGAGAATGGAATGGATGTGGGGCAGGGTTAGGTAGCAAGTGGGTGTGGAGTCGTGGTGTGCCCGCTTTAGTGAGTGGGAGATGCAGCCTTTTAAACAAAGTTTGGGCAGAGAGTTCTTGAATTTGTATCTCATAAGAAATTTTTTTGCCAAGATTTTTTAAACATATTGAATAATTGAAATATGTAAGACCTGAACCAAATAAATTATTACATCTGGTTATAGTTGAACTTTAATTTTCCAATTACTGAATCTGTTCAAAGTAGATTTTCATAATGAAGTTGAAGTCATAAAATTTGGTGATAAGAAATTCAAATTAACAACAAAAAGGAGATTCTACTTCCAAAAACATAGTTTTGCCTTGATATCGCTTGTTCTTTTTTCTTTTTTTAATGCCATCTGAAGTGGAATTATTGAGTACCCTAGTCAATGATAGATATAGTTGGCTTCTGTACAAAAACATAGAATTGATTTGTCTGTTGGGTCCAGCATAATCAATTTTCCAGGTTAAATCTAGTTTCCCTTCGATGTGATGGCCTGAAGCATCTCAGGTATTCAGGGAACCATTGGTTTATAACAGTGGCTATCAGTATTTCATCTGCATGAGCTGTGAGTTATCTTATCCAGAAACTCAAGACTGAACACATATCTTGAAGAACAGAAAACGTAACAGGGTCCATATGACCTCATGAACTTTTCTTCCATATTGATATTTACCATACTTGGATTTCCACCTACATATTTTCAAAGATATGTGGGTTCAGCCTTTATTGTAATTGTACAATCATTGTCACTGTACAAGAGTACTCATACTATGCTGTTCTGATACTTTATTTATAGAGTAACAATATGATTTTACAGATTTGAAGTTCTGGTGTGTTCTAAGGAAGTATCAAAAATGTATAAACTCACTTTAGAAATATGTGAGAAAAATATGCAATTGAGATGGCTTAGAGAACAAAGGAGTGAATGAGCTTTTTCACTCACTAGGGATATTTGGTGATTACGTTTTCAGAGCTGTTATCCTACCTCAAAATTAAGCTTTGGGGTAAAGAATAGAGTTTCTTTTATTAATGAGTAGGGTGACTTACAGTTAGGGTTCATCACAGGCCTGAAATAGAATCTATCAACAGATTCAAAGTAGATTAAAATGAATATCTATTAAACCTACCTTTGATGACATCATATCATTAAATTAATAAAACATCATTTTATAGTATTTATATGATAAATATCTCACCACAGAAATTCCCCTGACTCTGTCTTGATTTAAAGAGCAGAAACTGAGTTAGATTAGAGGGAATCACACTAGCAAGATGACAGAATAGGAATTTCCAGCCCTCATTCTCTCACAAAAGTACTAATTTTATAACAATATTAAGAACCCAAATACAGTTATAAAATTTCCAGAATCAAGTTAGGAAGTTGCAGTCCCCTAGATGAGCACAAAATTGACTGTAGCCACATTGAAATGGCTAAGAACAGTTTCATTTTACCTGTGAGCCCTTCTCCTTAGCCCGGGATAGCTCAGCACCAAGTGAGATCCCCTCAGCCTGCAATTTCTCCCTGTGGGGAAAGAGCGAGTGGAGTGTGCACCCAATCTCAGTGTACTGTCAGAGAGCCCTCCTACTGTCTCATCACACACGGAATGCTAAGGAAACTGGCATAGTTCTAATACTCGAAACAACTCAGACCAAAACAAAAGAGTAGGAAGCTTTCAGCAGCTGACATGGCTTTGCAAAATTGGGAGAAGGTGCATAATCTTAAGAATTCTTGTTCAGGAAATGTGGATTTTCAACCCAAAATACAAGAATTTCAGTGTGCTGTCCAAGAGAAAAGAGAGGGTGGCTCTCAGCAGCAGAATAGCTCTGTGATATTGGGAGAAAACATTCGACTCTGAGATTTGTCCATCACGAGGGAGGGAGAGGAGTTGTGTGTGCATCTAAAGTCCCTGTTTTTCAGTGCACTATCCTATAAAAACGGGGGTGGGCAGGTGGCTTATTGTGCTCAATACAACTCTCTGTGATTAGGAAAACTCCCACAACTTTAAGACTTCTCTCCCAGGAGGAAAGGAGAGGAATGAAACATGCACATCCATAAAAAAGTCTCAAGAAACTACCCAACTCTCTAGCAGGGCTAATTGGTGAAGGTCTTTCCTTGTTGCCAGTCTATAAAGCCAGTCTATAAAGATTCAGAGAGGTGACTTTTTCTGCAAATGTTCAAGCACCAACACAAAGCTACAAGGGCCATGAAGAACTGAGAAGTATGACATAAACAAGGGAACAGAATAAATCTCCAGTAAATGACCCTAGAAAAAAATGGAAATTATAAGTTGTCTGACAAATAATTCAAAATAATTGTCTTGAGCTTAGTGAGTTACAAGAGAACACAGAGAGACAACTAAATGGAATCAAGAAAACAATAGATGGTCAAGTTGAATTTATCTCTGGGATGCAATGATGGTTCAATATATACAATTAATGTAATAAATCACATTAACAGAATAAACAATAAAAATTACATGATCATCTCAATCGATGCAGACAAAGTGTTTGACAAAATTAAATACTTTTTCATGACAAAAACCTTCAAAAAATTAGATTTCGAAGGAATGTACCTCAGTATAATAAAGACTTTATATAACAACCCCATGGTTAACAGCATACTCAGTGGTGAAACATTGAAAGCTTTTCCGATAAGATCAGGAATAAGACTCAATTCAATTATCTTCAACATAGTATTGAAAGTCTTAGAGCCATTGGGCTACATAAATAAATAAAAGACACCCAATCTGGAAAAAAAAAGTTAATTTGTCTGTTTACAGATGACATGATCTATAAGTAGAAAATTCTAAAGAGTCCACAAAAACTATTAGATCTAATCAGTGAATTCAGCAAAGGATAGATAATCAAGATATAAAAATCAACTGGATTTCTATATACTCACAAGTAATTATCCTAAAAAGAAATTGAAAACCATTCCCATTTAAAATAGCATAAAAAAAATAATGAGGAATAAATAACCAAGAAGGTAAAATATCTGTACACTAAAAACTATAAGAAATTGATGAAAGAAGTTGATGATGACACAAATACATGGAAAGATAACCTATGTTCATTAATCAAAAAAAAAAAAAATGTTGTTAAAATACCCATACTACCAAAGCAATCTACAAATTCAATGCCATTCCCATCAAAATCTCAGTAACAATTTTTTTATAGAAAGAACAATTCTAAAATTCGTATAGAGCCACCAATAGTCAAAAAAATCTTGAGAAAGAAGAATAAAATGTAGTTATCACACCTCCTGATTTCAAAATATATTACAAATCTAAATTAATTAAAACAGTATGGTATTCACATAAAAATAGACATATAAACCAATAGAATAGAATAGGAAGCCCAGAAATAAACTCATGTATATATATTCTCAACAGATCTTCAACAAGGGTTCCAAAAGTGCAAAATAGGTAAACAACAGTCTCTTCAACAACTTGTGTTGGGGAAATTGACTTGCAAAAAAATGGAATTAGATTCTTATCTTATACCATACACAAAAATCACCGCAAAGTGGATTAAAGATTTAAACTCAAGACCTTAAATTGTAATACTCCTAGAAGAAAACATAGAGGAAAATCTTCTTGACATTGGTATTGACAATAATTTCTTAGATATGACACCTAAAAATACAGGAAACAAAAGCAAAATAGAAAAGTGAGACTACAATAAACTTCTAAGCTTTTGCACAACAAAGGAAAGAATAAAAAAAATGAAAAGGAAACCTACGGAATTAGAGAAAATATTTGAAAGCCACATATCTGATAAGAGGTTAATATCTAAAATATATACGAAACTGATACAACTCAATAGCAAGAAACAACAACAAGAAAAACAATAAAAATGGGCAAAACGTATAAAGAACTCAGTCAACTCAATAACAAAGCAAATAATCTGGTTTAAAAATGAGCAGAAGGGGGCCGGCCCGGTGGCTCAGGCGGTTGGAGCTCCGTGCTCCTAGCTCCGAGGGCTGTCGGTTGGATTCCCACATGGGCCAGTGGGCTCTCAACCACAAGGTTTGCCGGTTTGACTCCCGCGGGGGATGGTGGGCTGCGCCCCCTGCAACTGGCGATGGCGAGTGGACCTGGAGCTGAGCTGCGCCCTCCGCGGCTGGGACTGAAAGGACAACAACTTGAAGCTGAACTGCACCCTCCACGGCTGGGGACGGCAACGTGACTTGGAGGGAGGTCCTGGGATGTACACTGTTCCCCAGTGAGGTCCTGTTCCCCTTCCCCAATTAAAAAAAAAAAAAAAAATCTAAAAAAAAAAAAAAAAGCATAAGAACTAAATACACATTTCCTCAAAAAGGACATCAAAATGGCCAAGAGGCACATGAAAAGATGCTCAACAACACTAATCAGTAAAATGCAAATCAAAACCATAATGAGATATCACATTATGCATGTTAGAATGGGTATCATCTAGAAGACAAGAGACAATAGTTGCTGGTGATGATGCAGTGAAAAGGGAACACTTATATATTGTTTGTGAGCACGTAAAATGGTTAAAAAAATTAAATTAGGATCCTAAAAAAATTTAAAAATAGATCTACTATGTAATCCAGCAATTCTACTTCTGGGTCTATAGCTAAAGTAAATCTCTACAGGGTGTATACACTCCCATGTTTATCTCCCATGTTTATTTTATTCACAATAGCCAAGACATGGGAAAAACCCAAAAGTCCATCAGCTGATGCATGTATTAAAAAATGTGGTACATATACACATGGCATATTATTCAGCCATGAGGAAGGAAGATACTCTCCCATTTGGACCTTGAGTACATTATGCTAAGAGACATAAGTCAGACAGAAAAAGACAAGTAAATTACAATATCACTTAATACACGAAATTTTAAAAGGTTAAAACTGTAAAAAACAGAGAGTAAAATGGTGGCTACCAGGAATGGAAGGAGGAATGAGTGACGGTATGAGGTCTGAAGTAGAGCCCACAGAAGAGTACAAACTCATAACTTGTAAATAAGCCATAGAAATCTAATGTACAGTATAATGAATATGCACAATAGTATTGTGCTATAATTATGTAATGTCATAAGTATATGTACATAAGCAATCACAGTGCAATATATAAATATATCAAAGCAACAAGCTGAACACCTTAAACTTACACAATGTTATACATCAAATTTATTCAATAAAAATAATTTAATACATAATAAAAATTTTAGAAAGACATTTAAATTAGCAAAGAACTTGAATATATAGTTCTTCAAAGAAGTCATGCAAATAGCCAAGAATTAAAGATGCATAACATAATTAATCATGAGGGAAATGCAAATCAAAACACCTGATCTCACACCTGTTAGAATGATTGTTAAAAAAAAAAAAAAAATGTAAGTGTTGGCGAGGATGTAGAGAAATTGGACCCTTGCTTTACATTGTTGATGAGATTGTAAAATGAAGCAGCCACTATGGAAAACAGTATGGAGGTCCCTCAAAAAATTAAGAATAGAACTATTCTATGATCTAGTAATCCCACTTCTGGGTATACGAGTATATCCAAAAGAATTGAAATCACGATCTCAAAGAAATATTTTCACTTTCATGTTCATGGTAGTATATTCACAATAGTCAAGCTATGAAAACAATCTAAATATGCATTCAGTTCAATGAATTACGATAATGTTATAAAGACAGAATAGAAAATTATTCAAACTTAAAAAACAAGGAAATTCTGCCATATACAATAACATGGATGAACCAGGAGGACATTGTACTAAGTAAAATAAGTCAGTCACAGAAGGACAAATACTGCATGACTCCACATATATGAGGTATCTAAAATAGTCAAAGTCAAAGAAGTAGAGAGTAAGATGGTGGTTAGGAGAGGCTGGAGGGAGGAAAAATGGGAGTTGTGGTTCAAAGGGTACAAAGTTTCAGTTATGCAAAATGATTAAGTTCTAGAGATCCGCTGTATAGCATAGCACCTATAGTTAACAATCCTGTGTTGGACACTTAAATTTTGTTAAGTGTGTAGATCTCAAGCTAACTTGTATTACCACAACAAAAATAAATTTTAAAAAAATTCAATTAGATTTGCAAAATTGGAAAATAAATGAAATGTGTAGATGGGGAGAAAAGAAAAAGAACAAAACGAGATAAAAAGGAAACACTCTATTTCACTATTGCACAAGTCTGGAACAGACTTTGGAAAGTCTGTTTATAATGGAAATTTATAATGGAAATTGGTATATTTTTCATATATTCAAATTGGAAATGTTAGCAAATAATAATAATAATAATAATAATAATAGTAATAATATTGTCATCAAAACAAAGTGAATGAATTTTTCTAGCTACCTCTCAGGTCTTCTTAACAGTGTTTTCTTAGCTGTATAAGGCTAGATTCACATGACTGATTTATTTCTTCATTCATTTTTTGTCTCCTTTGCTCCGAGAACTCCTTCTCCCCTCTCTGCATCTCTTCTCACCATTACTCTTGACTCTGTGGAGAAAGCACACGTGATCCTTTGAGATGGAAGAGAGAGGGAAGGCAGTTAGGAGATTCTGAAAGTTTTGCTTTGTTTCACATTATATGTGGGATTTATAGTGGCATCTTTTACAAATTTGGTTCAGAACTTTGTCAATGGACTAAAATTGTCTTTAATAGTACATGATGGGCTGTATTAAAAGGAGTAGCTCACAAAACTCCTTTTCTGGTCATATCCTCTTTGGACCACTCTACTGACTAGGGTGACATTTTCTTTTTCATTCTTTTCTTCCCCCTTTCCCTTCCACCCCCGACCTTGAATGGAAGAGACATCTTTTCTGTCCTATTCTGGGCATAAATAGAAAACTCTATGATTACAACTACTACAATTACTACTACTGTTACTGCTGCTGTTGCTGCTACTACAACTACTATTACTAACACGACTACTACACATACAGATACCTTAGATAAACTTGGAGGTTTTACTAAGCAACAGACTACAACTGCAATATTGCACTATAAAATTCTAACCATATTGGAAAGACCATAGAATCTTAAGAATCTTTACAAAAAAATTGAATCAGCATATTCATTTAAAATTAACCATAGGGATAATATCACATTCAGATGGGATTGGTTTAGGTAGGATCCTGATTGATATCGGAAATAATATTCCTGGCTGTTCAAAAGTCATGTTTTGTAGAAGCATAAATTTTTTACAATACCTAGTAATAATAATGACAATAGCACTTTTACATGCCTGCCATTGTGCTAAGCAGTTTTATATAAAGTAATTAATAATCACAATCACAATAGGAGTGTTTACTATTTTTAATCTCTAGTATGTAGATAAAAAAACTGAAACTCATCCAGACTAATGATCGTAACTAATAAGGTCTAAAGTAGAGCCCACAGAGGTAAAAAGCCTCGGAAGCAACAGGACACAGTCAATGTTCAGGATTATAATTTTTTAAAAGGCCTTCCTCCAGGGTGAACCCCAAATGCTTTAAGCAGGGACCCAGCCTTTTCCAAATTTAATCAGCCAGTGTGCTTATGTCAAAGGCCCAGAAACAGAGCATAATTCCTCAGAATGAGAAGGCTGGCCAGATGTCAAGTTGTATTTATGTATTTATTTTCTTTCTTTAATGAACATAAAGTGGTTATTGGGGTATGGTGGTAAAAAAAAAAAAAAAGCAACAACAAAAAAACGATTGCTGGGTTTTCTTTTATCTACTCTCAATGCCACTACCACCCACTTTGTCCCATCATTGGATTTGTTAGTCATGTGTTACTCATGCAGTAGGCTAAAGATTGTTACACAATTCAAGTTTCTCGTAAGTTATATAAGTTATCTGTGACTTTCTAGAACAATCCTGATTATAAAGATATGACTTTAGCCAACACATGGGGTTGACTCATATTTCATACAGATCTTTCCATGATGCCAACTTCTTATAGATCTTTCTTTACCTGTGTTGCTGCACTGCCGTCCTACTCTGTAATGCTCTAAATCCCCTTTCAAGATGCTGAGACATCTGTTCAAGATGGAGCTTCAATAATAGATGCAAACATTCCTAGTATAACTTTAGTGCCCCTTTGTGCCACTGTTCATCAGTTGGTTAGGGTTCTACATCTATCAGAGACTATAAAAAGAAAATAGCAGACAGTTAAATTCTCCTCTCTTTTCTCATCCACTAATGCTTCAGGAGGTAATAAAATGGACATTTATTCTCAACTGCAGCTCAATTGAAATGTTAGGATGTTTTTGGTGACTTCTGAAGGGTAATGAAAATGAGTGCCACCTGTTTATGATTTGACATCAGGGAGATGGTACTTCTTAGATGAATTCTACTTAAAATGTCACATCATTCATTTGGTGATGGGTTGTTCTCTGGAAGAGCAGCTGAGGCCTAGTTGCATGTGAGGATCATGGTTCACAAAATTCATTTGTTTCATCTGTCCTCATAGTTAATGTGGGCCAGCCCAGTCTGTTTGGCCCAGGGCTCAGTGCATAGATGAAGGCCCAAATGAAGGGATTGGTTGCATTGTCAGCAGGCAAACTGTGTTAAGTAGCGAAGCCTTTTTTGACTCCTGCTCTCTTTCTCTTTCCCAACGAATGTTTGATTAGGCTATCTGTAGATTTTCTTTATTCCTTTAGCTTATTTCACCTCCCTCTCAGAGTTAGGGAATGACAGAGGAGGTGTACCTAGCTTTAATTGATACTTCGGTAATGCTGTGGTCCCTCATGTCTCTACATCTACTCAATCAAATCATCACTTAACAATAAACGTGTTTCTTTGGAGCTTTTGATACATAAAATGACAACAGACCAAAAACACAAAAACAAAACACAGTAACAAAACTTCCTCAAAGTAAACTACGACTTTCACAATTTTAGTCTCTAAAATGGGCCCTTGGAGCTTACTTTTAAAGTCTAATGCTGAATATTGATTCTTTGTCTTTGTCTTCCTTCTATGACAATAATTATCTCTGAGCCCTTGATGTTCAGGGGGGAATGAGAGAAAAGGGTAGCAGACAAGAAAGTTTGAAAAATGGTTTATTAATATACTTAAAATAATATTTTCATACACTATTAATGAACACCCAGGCAAATCTTACATCTTTCTAAACTTTACGCTATGTCTATCATCAATTTAAACTACATGTCTATATATTACAATACTACATTCTCCAAAATTTTTTGCATCACTAGTTCAGTGTTTAATTTTTTTCCTATATTTTTAAATTTTTCTTCAATCATGAATCTTATATTGTAACCTGGGTGTAAATATCTGGAAGACTAAGACCAGAGTTTACATAGAATCTTCCATGAAAACACAGACTCCACTCACTGATCTTTAAAACCTATTCATCAACTTCTTGCTAGAATTTAGAGACAATGGAATTTTAAATTATTTCTACTATACCAAATCATTTTTGGAAAACATTTATCAGGTACTAACTGCTGTGTTTTCTCCAAAATAAGGCCTACCCCGAAAATAAGCCCCAGTTAAGATTGTCAGCCAGACGGACACATTTTGTATGTTATGACAGTGTTCCAGAAGAAGATGACATGACTGTATTTGAATAAATGTAGATTGTTGTACATGAAAAATAAGACATCCCCTGAAAATATGCCCTAATGCTTCTTTTGGAGTCAAAATTAATATAAAACCCAGTCTTATTTTCGGGGAAACACGGTATGTGCCAGCATGGGCACTATGATACAATGGTAACCAGACCTGCAGCTTACACTTTGAACTTTATACTCAGGTATAAGGTGTTTTTGAAAAGTCATAGGTGGCTCCTTCCTAAGTTTGGAAGTTATATTACACTGGTGCACTGATGTATATAGTGAGCTAGAACAAAAATATTAAAATAAATGGTCCAACGCTACGATTTATTTCAAAGTGTAGAAGGGTTTTTACTATTCTGGGTAAAGTGCTAATTGGAAGGAGCTGCTACAATTGGGCCAAAGCAATGTCATGATGAATTAGAACCATAAACGGGTTTACTTATTCCCCAGTTTCATACACAAGCTGTACTATCTAGGCACTTGTGGCTTGAACTTTCTAATGTGATATGAGTCCAATTTTCTTTACAAACAATGCCAAGATCTGCATTTAAACCTCAATATTTCAGCCAGCAATCCACAGCTAAACACTGGAGAATAATCCACAGCAATTCAAAGTCAGGAAAGAGAAAACAGTTTAAATAATAAATGGATTTTTGCCAATCTACACCAACAATGATTATCTCCGTTGGCCTCCTAAATATTTAACCTACTCGATTATGTTTCATTTGGTGCTGTAGCCACCGAATAAACTTAGTGAAAAGCCAAATGATTAGGTGTGGGTTGTGACTATAAAGGAATCGTAATTGTGGCACTTGTTCATTGTAAGACTTTTGAGAAATGTTTCTGCAGTTTGTGTTTCTTTTAAAAATAATAATTAGAATTTATATGCCATGACATAATGAATTTGGAAGATTTTGATAATGAATTATTTTTCTCCCACTTCTGAAAGGATGAGATTTCAGTCTTGTGTAAGAATGACTTATTTCTGCCACATTCTGGTTGTATGAACCTAGATAAATCACCTGCTTTATCTGTGTCTTCATTTGTTCAATAAAAAAAAACAAGTATATATTACTTAGTTCTACTTTACTGTCACAGATACTAGGATGACTAAAGGTCATGGAAGAATAGGAGTTAATTGAGCTGTTATTGATTAGGAGTGTTACTGGAGCTAACAAAAAGAAACAAAAAAAAACCCCAAAAACTAACAAAACGTAAAGGAAGGATCTCTGATGCCAAATTGGTTAATGCCTTCAGAGGAGCTCAGACCCCAAAATTTATACGGTGGAGTCCTCTTTAAGTTATTACTCAGTATAAGTTAGAAATCCTAAAAAAAAATAGAAAATGGTGGTTTTGATATGATGTAAAGCAAATTATACTTTTGCTCTGTGTGCTCCTTCCCCAAACCGTATAACCCCTGTCTAATCATGAGAAAAACATCAGACAAACCAAATTGAGGGATATTTTGCAAAATGGCTGACAAACATTCCTCAAAACTGTCAAGCACATGAAAAATAATGAAGATCTGAGAAATTGTCACAGTCTGGAGAAGACTGAGGAGACATGACAACTACATGTAGTACTTGGATGGGATCCTGGAACACAAAAAGAATATTAGGTAAAAATTAAAGAAATCTCAATAAAGTATTGACTTCGGATTATAATAATGTTTGGATGATGGTTTATTAGTGTGACAAATGCACCATAGCAATATTAACAATAACGAGAACTAAATTCAGGTATTTGGGAACTCTCCTCAATGTTGCAACTTTTCTGTAAATGCAAAATTATCTAAAATAAAAATTGATCAATGACTTAAGAAAAAAGTTAATATGATTGGACAAAACAAGTCATCAAGTCATGTCAATCACTACTATTGCCTCCATTCTCATGCTAACTCTTGATAGATTAAGAACTGATCATCATAAAACACAGACTCTAAGCAGAGACCTGTCCTGATGTGACAGGGAAATACCTCAGAAGCATCCTTCTCCCATGATGCTTTGTTCTTGCAGTTAGCAACCTCGGCATTTCACGTGAAGGACTGTGAATTTCTCCCTCTATATAACCAATGTTTACAGATCATGAATAATAATAATAAAAAAAATGTGGTTCCATGCCACAATTGCTTAGTCTCTTTTCCAGACCACTGCTGTATTTTGTGAAGTCAGAGGGCTCTCTATCCTCGAGAGGCTGTCACCACGAATGCCATATACGTCTCGTCTGTTTCCCTTTGTCATCATTCTAACATAAGCTTTCAAAATTACTGCCTAGGAAAAAAAAAACAAACCTGAACATATTTAATGATTTTCAATTTTTGTCAGTGTTCCTTTAGGAGGACACATTTTGTGGAAGTCATGTTGAGGCTGATACCAAATTTTGTGAACTCACATACTTTAATAAATGACACGCATTTAGAGTGTGAAAGAACTATCGCATTTAAAGAGTATTTTCAACTGCAAAATTCTACCGAGTTTTGTTAAAAATAATCTAAAGTTAAAAATTCTTCCGATCCTGCCTGTTATAAAAATTTACAAAGTTGCTATTTGTTAGAAACATGAAGTTTGGTATGAAAAAATGCAGAAGGGACCTTGTGTTTATTCTTATGTTGGAATTTCAGAAAATTGTGGTTTTTATGTGAATAGCTTCCAAATTGACTTTTTAAGAATGATTTGTGGATAAATGTTTTGCTCCCTTTTATGAGACTTGGTAACATGGAACTGAAATGAGCCCCAAAGTTGAATAAAAAGAAAACAGAGTGAGGTCATGGCCCTGATCATTGGTCCGAGGATCCTGCTACCGTCTACCATTTTCTAGGCGTGTTTCACAAAAATATATTGTACTTACATTACTGTTGGGGGCTCCAGGACATTTGGGAACAGTGATACATTAACTCCATGGTAGACTTCATCAAATTTGTCTCAGTTTTATTTTTCAATATTTCATATTTCAATATTTCAATATTTCAATTTTCTCCTAGTTCATAGCAACTAGGAGATATCAAAAATACATCCATATAATGCTTTCAAAAGTGCCTTACATTTGAATAGTACACAGTAGATTATAAATCATTTTTATATGCATAACTTGATTCATTATTACAAAATCATCCAGTAAAGTGATTCATACTATAATTTACACTTTACAGGTAAAGAAGTTAAATAAGCCCTTACCCTTATCTTCTATTGAGAAAAAAAGTTTCTCTAGCATTGTATCAGGTGCAGTCATTCTTACCTGGCCTCTACAGAATCATAAAAATTGACACATTCGAGAAACCCTGAAGCAACTGATACAAGTGGGTTAGTTATCAACATACCAGAGAGCAAACAGTGTTTAAAGTGATGCCAACACATTTTATTTTCCTGTAAGTCTGTAAAAATGGGCACTCAATACATGATGAAAATGCAATATTTGAATAAGCGGAAAATTCTAACTTCCCTGTCCCTGCCTCCCCTTCTCCAAATAAAACAGTTAAGAGTGCTGATTGCATTATTGAAAATACCTTTTGACAAACGCTTTAAGAATTGCTGTTAATGGACAATCTTTGGATGAAGAATCCATGAAAATTATACTATTGAGGTTATTCAGTCTGTTTCTCAGCTTGATAAATTTGTTTGGAGGGGGGTGTATAAAACTTCATGACCAAAGAAATAACTTTAGTATCTTATTGGCAACAGCCTAGTGAATAAATCACAAATGCATGTGCTCAGTTCAATTTTGTTTTCAGTATTGAAATTCAAGAAATATAATCATGGAATTGCTTCTCTGGACCTCAGTTCTGGAACAGGATATAAATACAGAGTAGCAGGAAAGCACTATCGATGAAGCTAGGGAAACTCCTTTGAAATGTCCCTGTGTCATATCTTATCACATAAAATAAATGCAGCAGAATCCTGTATCATTTTACAAATCATTGACTCTATACCCCTAAAATTTTCTAAAGGCCAAAGTTTAAAAATATAGCAAACACCATTCCCATATTTATTACATAACAACTGAATAATAATCACACCTCACAATTTTGTGATATTGTAATTTTTACATCTGAAATGTATATCTAATTAACTGAGACTCTTGTTCTAATCCTGAAAATTTTAAGTAAAACTTTAATTTGTTTATATCCTGATTTGCTTCTGGTCCTTACTTTAATGTAAATTATTTAATTAACTGTGTGACATTGAGTTACTTGTTCACTTACAAACTCATTTTATATTTGAAGACATACTGTCACTGTATAGTCTTGTTTCCTAAAAAATAATGCTATCCTTGTGACAAAGATAAGAGCAAGGCTCCCGCATTGTTCTGATTTCTTATCACACTCCCCATATCTACTCTTTGAGAACTTTCTCCCTAGACTTCATATCCATATTGTCATTTACCACATGGTAGTTTAGCACATGATACAGCCTCTTTTCCCTGCCTCCTACTTTAGGAAAGGGATTAATGCCACCTACAAATGATCATGCAAATCTCATCTTTAGCCATTTTTCTCTAGACCACCATGTTTTAAAGTGAGATCTACTAAACTCAAGTTCTGTAGGGTGTAACTGGGGGGAAATGCTGTATTAACAATGTGAAAAAGGCTCTTAAAAAAAAGACAAAAAAAAAAAAAAAGAAAGAAACTTTGGGTTTTCTCAGGCCCTTTAATAATGCACGCTACATTCTGAATCAGAGAGTATAGAAGAGTAATTTCGCCCAAATCATTTGAATGTCTAAACTGTTTCAAGTAGCATATTTCAGAACTAGGGTTCCATAGAAGATGTTTTGAAATTGTGCTTTATGTCAGTGGTTCTCAATCTTAGCTGCTGATTGGAATCACTTTAGCAATTTTAAAATCACTGATCATGTTCCCACTCCCACAAGTTCTGATGTAGTTGGGAAGAAGTGTGACTGAGTATCAGAATTTTAAAATCTTTGCTAATCATTCTCCTGTGAATTAAAGACAGAACTACAGCTCTCAATCTATCTTCTCATTTTTCCCTTCAAATTCAGAAAAAAAAAAAAAAAAAAAGCCTTCTAAACTTGATTGTGTCTCCTGAACCCAGGCATCATCACTTCTCAGCCTCTTTATTTTCACAGCAAACTGCCTTAAATTTTAGCACCAAATGTTGGAGAATCACAGATTTTTGACAGGTAAATCCACAGGACAGAATCAAGAAGTCTCTTTCCACTGAATACCCCTTTCTTCCTTTCTGCAGGTCGAAGGTGGTTTTACTACCTTATTCTTTACTGAATCCTTCTGTTTTTGTAAGCTTGTGAAATTCTGTACCATCATGTAAAAATCTTTGTTCCCTTGCTCTACCAAACTTTTGAGAGGTATGTGCTTTCTCTGTCTCTGTCTCCATTTAGTCACTTTCTTTAATCCTTGGTTTCCCTTCCTAATTTTATTTCCAGTAATTTTTCTTATTCAAACATATGTTGTTGCATTGCCTCCAAATTTTCTCTTCCTGTTCACTCTTTATTACGTTAGTATGTTTTGATCTTGACTTTTCCTTGACATCTTTTTTGAAAACTTTTTTTTTTACTTCTATAACCTATTTCTGTTGTTTCTTAACAATTTTACTAATTGTGGGTGTTCATTAAAAAGAAAGCTTTTTGTCTATCAACACTTGCATCTAAATATTGGAGTGCACTAGCATCCTTCCATGTCATCCTTATGTTTCCATTGGAATATAATTTCCCTTTCTTTTCCACAAAGGTAGATTATAGGAATAAACATTTTTAGTCTCCCTTTCCATCTAATTAATTCGGTCTATTCACAGGCAGATAAGAGTTTACTTTTATTATTGAGCATCTGACTTTTATTCTAGGCGTGGCAGATTGCCGCATTAAGAAAACAGTGCATGCTCATCTCTTCCTCCTTTGTGCTCCGTCTACTGACAGCAGTTACATGATGAAGTAGCTCTATAATCTTCAAAGTCATCAGTATCTCTGCAGACTCAGTTTTTTTCACGAATCATCATCAAGCTCTAAATATCCGGAGATAGTAAGAAGCTCTCTACTTTGATTGTTGATCCAAGCTGCATTCTCCAATTTAAATTAATCAGATAGCCTGATTCTTTCAGAGTAGTGAGCTATTGGGTGCTTGCCTGACCAGTTAGCAAAACTAACACATTGATCCCCAATTTATATCCAAGCCAGTCCTAGTTCATTGGGTCTATTTTTTATTGGTTATAATCCAAAGCAGGGAGAAATGAGTATCCAGCTGACTCCTATATCTCCCTCTACCACTACATAATACTGAGGGATTGGCAAGAAATCTTTATGAATAAATTCAGACACTGATTTGGGTTTAATCAAAGTACTGTATAGGGAATCAGGCTTTGGGTGCAATAGCTATAACTGGCTTTAGCAGTCCTAGGCCCAGCAAGAAATAAACTGTACATTTTAATAGCTTATACTGTGACCACAGATATTAAGTATAGGCCTAGATGTTCTGGACGCTATATTGTCAGGAAATGTTTTTGTTAATTTCTAGGTAAGTCTTACCTCAAAGCAAGTAGAATGTTCCTATGTAGACTTTTTAGGAATAGTTGGCTAGAGATTTGTTTTGTTTGTTTTGTATTCTCCCCTTTTATTATGTCTTCACAAGGATGCAGACAATTATTCTCAATCACGTGTACGTGATTTACATTTTGTTCTGTTTATTTTATATGCTCTGATTATAGTTGTTTAATTCAGAGTTAATTCAGAGATCTAGACTGTAGACTGATTATGCTAAAATAGTAAATCCCGTTAATTAGCAGATGAAAATGAATGAGGATCCTTATTATATGGAAATATGTCAATTTCTTAGATTGAAGTAGAGAACAAATTCAATGTAATCTACAAAAATAAAGTCTAGGAAGAAAATTAAAAAGATTTTAATCAAGATCTTCTAGGTGGCAAGTTTGTTCAGTAAAGAATGAATGTTATCAGGTGCAGTCCAAAAACAGTCTTGCCATCGAAAGAGGCACATGGAAAAGAGAAAGAAAAGTGAAATAAAACACATAGTTTGCATGATGGAAGGAGGTGACTTTATCTGGAGACAGACTGAGATCTTAGAGACCAGGTTTTCTATCTGTCTATCTACCTATCTATT
Source organism: Rhinolophus ferrumequinum (assembly GCF_004115265.2). NCBI lineage: Eukaryota > Metazoa > Chordata > Mammalia > Chiroptera > Rhinolophidae > Rhinolophus > Rhinolophus ferrumequinum. The sequence continues at coordinate 45,036,078 of NC_046299.1, read as the reverse complement.
GATTGATCTATCAATTGATTAATCTATCACCTATGTATAGAATGGGGAAATGAGGTCTATTTTAAGATGAAATTAAGAAGAAAAGGAGTTAATTGAAGTGTTATTGATTAGGAGTGTCACAAAAGCTAAAAACAAACAAACAAACAAGTAATAAACTAACAAAACATAAAGAGAAGATCTCTGATGCCAAGTTGATTAATGCCTTCAGAAGAGCTGAGACTACAAAAGGTATACAGTAGAGTCCTCTTTAAGCTATTAATTGGAAATTAATTATAAAAGCAAGTGAGAAACAGCTGCTTAATGATTAAATTAACTACAAGATGGCTCAACATTTGGATAAATTTGAGTGAAAAAGACCCTGAAAATGAATGTGTAATACTTTTATAATCATTAAATATGTTTTAAAGTAATAGAGTAATAGAGTTGCTCTGAGGGGTTAACCTGGGAAATTTAAATATGTTCTAAATAAAAGCATAGAGAGATGGAAAAATAAATACAAATCAAGTATTCATAGGAGAGAAGGTGACCAGAATTTACTTGAATGGTGCAATGCTTTTGAAAGATTTAAGACTCACTGTATTTATGTCTCATTATAGGAGACTCTGAAAGACAGAACCTGAGAGCAAAACAGAAAATAAAGTTTGGACCTGAAAGCAAGAGGAAGGAGTGCCTCCAGGTCCAGTGAAAAGTGAGAGTGGAGTTGAGAAGGAAAGGACCAAACTAAGTAGTTTAAAATCATAAACAGAAAGCTGGAGATATTTACAATGGGGGGAGGGGAAGGAAGTGAATCATTACGATTATAGTTAATTATTTGATGAAAAGATGTACAAAGAGTACGTGTTTCCCCCAAAATGAGACCTAGCTGGACAATCAGCTCTCATGTGTCTTTTGAAGCAAAAACTAATGTAAGACCCGGTCTTAATAAGACCAGATCTAATAATATAATATAATATAATATAATATAATATAATATAATATAATACTGGGTCTTATATTAATTTTTGCTCCAAAAGACGCATTAGAGCTGATTGTCCAGTTAGGTCTTATTTTCGGGAAACACGGTATGTTTTGGGTAAAAAATTCAATAACTGAGGTAGACCAAAATTTGAGGGATGATGACATGTCACAGATGACTTGTCTTCTAATGGCATACATTAAGGCAGCATCACCAGTTGTTTCAATTCAGCAGTTTCCAATGGGGGAAGAAATAACCCATTCATTAAAAAACAAAAACAAAACCAAAACCAAAAAAAAATTACAGAACAGGAAGCACAAAGTGCAAGCATGGAGGTAAGTAACTAAAAAAATGTATTAAAATCACTCTAGGCATGAGGAAGAGCAGGATATTTTGTCTGTGAAAAATGCATCACAATGGAACATCTTGTAAGAGATGTAAGAAATGCTTAAAAAATGATGGTGGTATGTAAACAGGCAACACTTTGAAAGGGCTCCCAATGGCCAAATCTGAGACAATGTAAACAATAACTATCCATGATATCGTTCTAATATGAATAGAATAAAATAAATACCAATAATACTATTATAAATAATTGAGAGGAGAAAACTTCTTTATAATAGAATTTCGATTTAATATAGAATGTCAGAAATAGAAAAGCATCTTCTGGCAAACCATATAATAATCTTTGTTTCAAACAAGAATCATCACTATTCTAAAATTAGTGAGCAAAAATATTATGATAAATGGGATATTTCATAGTCTCAAAATATCATCCCACAATTTACTTATTAATAACAAGTATTAATAATAATAACAGAAGGAAAAATAGTAACTTTACAGTAGAGAACCTGGCACACATCACCTTCACCAAATTATTAAAGTCAGCATCACTAATAATAATGCATATTAATATAATGTGCCACCTGATGTGATGTGGGTAGAAAGTCACAACTCAGATCATTACTCTTTGGCATTCTTGTTAAAAACACATGACTGGAATTTAGTCATGAGGAAAAATTAGCCTAACTCAAATTGTGGGACATTCTACGAAATAATTGTACAGTATTCTTTTTTTTTTTTTAATTTATTGGGGTGACAATTGTTAGTAAAATTACATAGATTTCAGGTGTGCAATTCTGTATCACATCATCCATAAATCACACTGTGTGTTCACCACCCAGAGTCAGCTCCCCTTCCATCACCATACATTTGATCCCCCTCACCCTCATCCCCCACCCCCCAACCCCTTTACCTTCTGGTAACCACCAAATTACGTTCCCCAGATTAATTTTCAAACCCGTGGCCATCCTGTGGTCACCGACTGCCCTCCAATCCCCTCACCCTCCTCCCCACCCCCCACCCCTCCCGCCCACCTAGCAACCCTCAGATGTACAGTATTCTTTAAAAATGTCAATACCATGAAAGATGGAGAAAGACTGAGGAAATGCTTCAATTTGAGGATAGCTAAATATAATGTGGTATCCTGGATTAGATTCAGGACCAGCAAAGAACATTTGCAAAACAGCAAAAAAGTTCTGGAGTTTAGTTAGTTCAATTATATTAATTTTATGTCTTTGTTTAGATAATTGCTCTGTTGTTATATAAGATGTTAACATTTAAGGAAGTCAGATGACAAGAATATAAGGATTCTTCGTACAATTTTTTGCAACATTTTGCAGTCTGAAATTAATGTTAAAAATACAAATATAAAATTAATAGGTATCTTTTTGGACTATCAATGCATCCAGAGTCCATTTCAAGAAACCAAAAAGAAAAGATGACAGAAGTTTGATATGAGAGATCAGAGATTTGTCAACATAATGATTGAAAATACTTGCAAATTTATATTTATTTTCACATGAAAGTATATTTACTATTCATATTCTCTACTAAGAATACTTCTTTTTCAATGTAATTTTATTCTAAAAATAATTTGCCATCAGGGATCCTGAACCTGTGAGTCTGTGGTAAGTCCAATTGAAGTGTTATAAACTCTGTTTAATTAAAATTTGATTTTAGAAAATAAAAGGAATAGTTTGTATGCACTGTTGAAACCTCTTATCACTAACTCTTATCAAGCCTTTAGATGTTTTGCATGAGGCTGGGGAATTTATGAATCCATACATCTGGCAAAATTAGCTGAAAAATTATTGGTTCTTACAGAAATATCATCCACTTTTCTACCCCTAACATTAATATAAGACACTTAACAGAAGAAATTATAAATCTAAACATAATAAATGTTTTCCTTAGTTGAACTGGTTCACACTGAGCCATGTTTGAGGTAAGCATTAAAAAGTTAGTTTTCCAATTCCTTTCGACTTTGCCGGAGCATCTTTGGGGCTTGTTTCACGCTCTCATGATAACTTGGTTATTGTTTTCATAATAAATTTCTAATAAATTTTCCTGTGATATGACTGATAGTAGAAAAAAATCACTTATTTTTTATATGAATAAAGTTCAGAATTTTGTGTCAAGTGTAAATTACATGTATTTAATATACAACTTCTTTAAGTCGAACTTACTTCACATGCTAACTCTTTGAAGATGACTTATGGACAGATTTAATAATACCTATTTAATTTATATATTGTTTATGGCATAATGGCAATTGTATTCTCGTCTCCATTAAAACAGAGGCATATTTATATTTATTCATTTCAACTTATCATCTTTGTCAATGCATTTTTTACTCATATCTTCTGGTTTTACATAGAACACTGCCAGGTTAACATACATAACTTTATCCTTCAGGATTGTCTTTTGCAGCAAGTAATAGAAAACCTTGTAAGAGTGACTAACACAGCTATGGGCTTTATCTGAGTTATGCAAAAAAGAAGTTCAGAAGTAGGCAGTATGAGGTTCATATTGTGGCTAACAATGAGAAACAGACTCTTACTGTCCACATCTTTTGTATGTTAATTTTATCATCAGGTGGCAAAAAACCAGTTTGTACCTGTAAGCATTGAACATACACTCCAGTCAGGAGAAAGAGAATATAAGGGCAAAAACAGAAGATTTCTCTATTTGCTCTTAAGATTTTGTCGTTGTATTTAAGAAGGAATATCCTTCTCAAATATTTTCACCTTTAACTCTAAGACAGTCTACAATAGAAGGAAAGAGTAAGGGGAATGGCTTTGGGTATCCTATGGATTGGTTCAATGGATACCCTAAAGCTATTTCCCAGAGGCAAACCCAATAAGATCTGTTAAAATCCTATTTCTACCACCACTGAGTCTACTCTAGAAATTTGAAGATTGTGTAAGCCATTCATTATCAGCATGAAAGTTTTTCGATATATAAAAATCATAATTTTGCTAAGAGAGAAATTTGAGTCATTACATTCTCTAAGCTGCTACGTAGGTCTTTACTCCTTTCTTGAATTCAAGTATTTATTGAGAATCTGCTTTGGGTCAGCACTGTAATAGATACTGGGGACAGAGAAGAGAGCATATCTTCTGCATAATTATGAAATTGATTATTTAAATATAATTGGGAAAGGTGCTGTGAAAGTCAGTTTTAGGGTTCCATGATAGACTATAACTTTGGGAACTTGATTTGAACTGGAGAATTATAAGAGGCTTATCTGAAAAAAAAATGCACTACCTTGGTTATGAATGATAATAGCAATTCATGAGGCAAAATGAGAAAGAGAGGAGCTTTGTAGACAAAAAAAGTAACAATTTGAGGATGCTTTGAGGTGGGGAAAGAAAATGGAGTATTAGAGAAACTGAGGGAAGGCCAGTATATGCAGAGTAGAAAATGATGGGAAGAAGTAAAGACTGATCATTCAAAATAGTGCAGGCCATGTAAAGATTTATTCCTTTTTATAAAAAAGACTAAAAAGCTATTGGAAGGTTTTCAGCAGAGGAATCATAATATTAGATTTACACACACCTTTGGGAGTGCGAGAGGAATAAAAGTTCAAAACAACAACTTCTAGAAATTATGCCTCAGTGGTGCTTACCTGAAAGCCACCATGAATCACAGAATTTTAGAGGAAAATGCTGGACACAGTCCTAACCTTCTGAGAGAATGAAGCTGGGAAATTTAGCTTCACCAGTCTGGAGGCAATGTGAAGCTCTGGGCACACAGGAGGGGCATTACTGCTACAGATTTTAATTGTCTGCATCCTTGAAGGAGATTGTGCTCAAGAATTTGACTTCTGCCAATGAGTGAGTCTGTCTGAAGTGTCACCAGGAAACAATGACTTCTTTTCTTCTGTCTTACAAATTTCACTTGAATTTTTTTTAATTAAAGGCTCTAAATCAGCAACAAGGCATGAGAGGGGATTCTATAAAATTGAGTTCTAGCATTCTCCTCATTGATGTAGATGAGAGTTGACTAGGATAATCAGGTAAAAATTTGTTAGTTAATATGCATGATACAGTTGCTTATTATATTTTATTTAATTAATATTTATTTAATGCCGGTTACATTGACTTCTTGACTCAGAGTTTGATAAACACTGGCTTAAAGAGTGTCATTAACTGATTATACAAAAACAGAAATTTCAGTGGCTTTAATCTTCATATACTTTATATATCATCTTATAAAACTCTTGTGAAATAAGAAAGGTCTTTGGTTTCTTTTCAAAACGTGGCCCCAAGAAGACAGCTACTTGCATTGATGATGGGAATGAAATCATTAATAATAATAAAGAATAATAAAGAAGGAGGTGGATGAGGGGAAGGTAGAAGAAGAGGGAGGTGACTAAGTAACTGATGAGTTTTACCTTCTCAGCTCCGAAGGTATTTCATTTGTCTGTTTTAAATAAATTAAAGAATGGAAAAGTCAGCCCCTGTGGCTATGTCTATGATGTCAGTGAAGACACCACCCAAACCTTAGGCAATTAAAGAAATGGGATTCATAAAATGGTAGAAGTCAGAGCTCCAGAAAATGCACATTTCTCATTTCATTAAAGATACAAATTTAGTTTAAGTTGAAAACTTAGATAACTTGTTTTATAGCACTGGAAAATTTCCCATGTGACTCAAAATAAAACTTTTAAATAGAAAACCAAGGGCATCTACCATTTTTTGTTTGTTTGTTTTACGGCTCATTAGGTAATAAATTCACTAATGCAATTATGGAATAATGATGTTTGCTCTATTGGACAGCATGAAAATTTTATGAAGCATTTTTCTATTTTTGAAGTTGAAGTTAACAAGTAAGACGGCTTCAGCTTTCTGACATTATCTGTAATGCATTTCTTCATAATCTGGAAGAAAGTTTGGATTTGAACAAGTGTAAAAACACATTTCTGAAACAAAAAAAATAAAAATGGCCTTCAGGTGTTTTTCAAGATTGATTCTCACATGTTTACACAAGCTTTATTGGTATGTGAGTTTTGTCCAAAAACCTGTGAATAAAAATGCCTTCAATGGAAGAATAAAAACATGTTGGACACATTTTAACAATTTGATTAAGGTAATGAGTTAATTTTATAGTTGTATTTTAACAGGGAAAGAGAAACATACTATTTCCCCCCGCCCCCCCCCCACTGATTATTTACTCTTTCTTTTTCTCTGTTTGTTTTTCATGCTCTAGATGTTACTGTCTTCCACTTAGATTCATGTTTTCATATTCCCATAGGCTTATTTCTCTCCAAGAATTATCTATGCACCTTTCCTGGGGGCACATCCCACAGGGATGGTAGAGATGACATTCTTTAGTGTTGTATTCCTTTTTTAATCTATCACCTACCTGAGGAAATTGCACCTAGTACCCAATAAAATACCAATCTTCCACATCTGATTTGAAAGTAAAAGAGGTTAAGAAATAGTTTAACATTATATTTATCATAATTTTTGTGGGGGAAACAATATTTTTATCATACAAACTATTATGCATCTATGTATTTCTAAGAACAATACAGTTTAATGCTTTTGATTAATAATAATATTTGCTATGTTCTGGGAACATATTACTTAAATTATTTCATGTATTCATCACCACACAAACCATACTAAAATTACTGTTTACAGATAATGTAATAGACACAGAGAAATTAGTAACTTGTTAAATTTTGACCACCCTTTGTCATCTCTCTTCTTCTATCATTCCTTTTAAAATTTCTTCAATTCTTCCCTTTCCTCCAGGGGAAAAAAAAACAACAAAAAAAACCAATTGTATCTTTTTATTTCCTTATCAATCAGTTTCCCTGATGCTTTACTGGCAGCCACCTCTCAGGCATTCAGGTATCAGTTTCTCTTAGTTACTCATTAAAGAACTTCTGTAAACAAAGAGAGTTCACTCCCCAAGATGAATTCTGGAATCCAGTTACCAATATTGTTTACATTGTAGTGCTCAAAAGACAGATTAATAGAAAAAGACGAATTATCCAATGATTTAACCAATTCATAAAAGTTTAAACCCACTCAGAGTAAAAATTTTAGATGCACATTATAATGTAATACAAAAGGTCAAAAGTGCTTTCTTTAGGAAAGGGTATTTTTATCCCAGGGGTCTCACTAGCTCTGGAACTCTGCCATTAGCTATAACTACCATCTAGTTCTCTTTTCAGTCATGTCTTTAGAGACTCAGGCCATGTCCCTAATATGGCCATTAAATTATATAAAAACAGATTTTTTTAATTGTGTACATTGTGATAATTTGATATATGCATACATTGTGAAATGATTACCTCACAATCAATTAATTCATCCATCACTTCACATAGTTACTTTTTTTTTTTTTTTTTGCTTTGAACACTTAAGATTTACTCTTGTGAAAAATATAATATTATTAAGTATAGTCACCATGCCCTACATTAGATTTAGTGATATGATTTTGGACTCAGGGACTTCCTCAGGTTCCTCCCCCCTATCCACTTGCTGAGTCACTGTATTTTTCCATTGACGATCCCGTTTACTTTGTCATTTTTTCCCCCTGATTTTGTTTTTGGGGTTTAAATTCCTAATCTGAATTAAACAATCAAGTTTTTTGATAAGGATTCTTACCTGGATTGACTTTTCAATTAATACCATGGAATTGATAGTCTGCTTTTGGAAAATACCTTAATAGCCCTCAGAGACCCTGATTTTTGCTACTCTAGATATCTAGTTCCGGGTCTCTAGGTTGCATAGGTTTGGATAAGAGACCATTGACCATTTCTTCTCCTTAATAGGCCCCTTCTCTGTCTTCCATTCTTAGTTTACTCCTCTTCATTCTCCACACATTCATTGGGCAATTTCAGTCCCTTTTATGATTTTGAATTCTACGTGTGTGCTAATGACTCTCAGATCTGTATCTCTAGCCCTTTTAATTTAACCTTATATACCCAATTGTCTGTTGCAAATATTCAACTGGATTGTTTAGGCATTCATCTTTCATCAGGATTCTGATCAGGCCTCAGCTTTGAGAAGAAGCCTTTATTCAACCCTGAAGTTTTATTAGCTACCCTCCACTGTACTCCTATTATGTCTTATGGACACCTCTTTCAACATTTCCAGTAATGAGTCATGGTTATGTTCTACCTGTTAATCTCCTGCTGGACTGAAAGTTCTCTGGGGGGCAGAAACTTTGCCTGAATCAGCTTTGCATTTCCATCATCAGGTAGAGTTTCTGCAACATTTTGGGTACTAGATAAATGTAAGTAGTTTTTCAAAAAGTTCAGGCCCTTCAACTATGGACTAGTTTTACTTGGAAAATAATGCATGTTGCAGTAAATTTTAGGAAACTACTTTTCCTGGATTATGCATAAGATTGACAGTTGAAATTTATAACCTTTAAAATCACTCCATGCCTGAAACTTTATAAATCGACGATCCTGTAATGCTTTGAAAAAAATTACATAAGACGGAAAAGTTAACTTTTTTGGCACATGGTCCAAAGTTTCTAATTAATCATTTTGCCAGTACTAAATGCACTGCTTAATTGCTCAGAAATGAAATTGCATTAACACTACCAAAAGCTATTGAAAACTGGCACAAACACCATTAACAGATGAAGTATCATTGAAATTAAATGCTTCATTTATTTCATTATTTTAAAGTCATCACATGAATTTAGAGTAAATGAGCACAGAACTTATGAAAATTCACTTTTGGCAAGTATTTAGGTCTTCTAGGGACAGGATCTGAGTACACTAATTCTGAAACAATGAGGAGTAACCTCCAATTCGGCTGTATCCTTAATGTGTTTTACCATACTGATAAAGCATGATGTTTGAGCTCATTGTAAATTGAGAAAAGTGAGGTCATAGCAAGGAAATGACAGGAGTTCACGTCATTTTATTTATTTGCTTGTTTACGACTGTTTCTCTTCTGCTGTTTGTTTCTGAAAGGATTTTGTGTAGCCCATAGAGCCACATTGATCTATACAGCCACAAAGGAGGCCATGCCCTTGTGCTTTTCTGCACATGAGTGTTTTTCATGTGTATGGGTGGGGAGGAAGTGAATATTATGAGGTGGAAATAATAGGTGCAGACAGCACAGAGAATAAACCGGTGGATAGATAAGATGATCAGAGTTTGACGTTTTAAAAGAAGGTTATTGTTTGTTTTTGTAGTTTAGCTTCTTGTTTTCCTCTATCCACTCTCAGCAATGTAAAATATTGGCTCCCAATAACACTAGAAATGTAACAGAGAGAGAGCTCCCACACTAAATGTAAAGAGCAAAGGTCTAGGCTTTCAGAAACATTTATCGACCCTCAAATTGCCTCAGAGTTTAATCGCCTTGGACATGTAACTACTTCAATTCTAGGGCCATTTTACAGGTTCTTATGGATTTCAAGAGCACCCAGGTAATTGTGACTTTCAATATGCTATACGTCTGAAGCTCAAGTAGAATAATATTGAATGTCAATTATAAATATATATATTTATAATATTCCCTGGGAATGAGATATGCTTGTCTTCAGGCAAATGGTGTGAATTACTCAAGACATTTCTTAAAGAGAAAGTACAAGGTAGAATTAGAAATCCCTTTCCAAGTTCCTATATATATATATATTCATTCATGGGATGTGGAGTACAGCATAGTGAAGACAATCAATGGTATTGTAACAATGGTATTGTAACAGATATACATGATGTTAGAGGGGTAGTAGATTGGGGGATTATCACTTTGTGAGGGGTGTAAATGTCTAACTATTACATGCTTTGTACACCTGAAACTAATAAAAAAAATTATCAGGAGAAATAACAATAAAAAATAAATTAAAAAGATGTAATCTTCTGAAGCTACAAGGTTTGAACTTTGTTCAAAGATAGTTCTGGAACAAGCAGACAAGCCCTGAGCCCAGCAAAACTCCACATAATGAAGGTAGGAGTACCCAGACCCTCTTAACCCTTATAAAGATTATGAAGATTTCCTCATTTTCTCATTTTCATCTTCCTTTGGTTTCCACCTTCTCCTTCTTAGAGAATTGGACTAATATAAACCTGGAGTATCTGAGTCACAGGGAGAACAACATTTCACCAAGGATTCAAGTTGACGATTCATAGGGACTGTTATTTTATGGTTACAATTCTTCTCAAAGTTTCATTCCTTTGTACATGTTCATATTATATTTTCAGATAATACTGTCACGATTAATATTTTCTCCATGTACAGTTGACTATATAAATTGTTTTGAGAAATTACTTTAACAGTCACTGGAATATTCAATAGTGTATCTCTTTCCATCCACAAATGCACGTATACTAGCTATTTAGGCATTCTAATGAGTGTTTCTCTAACTGTAAGAAAGGTATGTTTTCCCCATTTAATTAATCAAGCTGAGCACAATTTCAAGTGGCTGAATTGCATCACCATGAGGCTTTAATAAATTATAAATCTTTCAATGGTTAAAGGCAACATTTCCTAGGCTTAACATAATGGATTTGGGTTAATTCATTCAGAGCTCTCTTCCCTGGGAATGAGATATGCTTGTCTTCAGGCAAATGGTGTGAATTACTCAAGACATTTCTTAAAGAGAAAGTACAAGGTAGAATTAGAAATCCCTTTCCAAGTTTCTTTATAATGCTTTGCTCACTCTAGGCTTTTAATAATCACTAATGCAAATTGTTATATAGGGATAAATATTGGAGTTGACTTCTCAGCTGATAGAAAATATATACTGAAGCACTATCTTTAGATATTGAGAGGTCAGTGTCATAGATGAAGTCGATTACATTATGAAAGACTAAATATTGGGTTAATATGTTTTTTTAATTCATTATTTTCATATGGTTCTCGAGTTTTTCTGTCTGACTTATTTCTCTTAGCATAATAATCTAAAGATCCATCTGTGTTGTCACAAATAGCACTATTTCATCTTTTCTTATGGCATAGTATTCCATTGTGCATATGTACCACATCTTGTTTATTCAATCATCTATCAAAGGACACTTTGGTTGTTTCCATGTCTTGGTCACCATAAATAAAGCTGCAATGAACATCTTTATGGATAAATGTTTTCAGATTTTTTTGGTAGAGACCCAGGAGAAAGATTGCTGGGTCATATGATAATTCTATTCTTAATTTTTTGAGGAACCTCCACACTGCCTTCCACAGTGGCAGCACCAATCTGCATTCCCACCAAGAGTGTATGAGAGTTCTTTTCTCTCCACAGCCTCTCCAACATTTGTTATTATTTGTCTTGTTGATGATAGCCGTTCTAACTGGTGTGAGGTGATATCTCATACAAGAAACTGCATAGAAGAAAACATAGGTACTAAACTTATGGACCTGGTGTTAAAGGAGATTTTACGAATTTTAACTCAAAGGCAAGGGAAGTAAAAGCTAAAATAAATGAATGGGACTACATCAAAGTAAAAAGCTTCTGTACAGAAAAAGAAACCATAGACAAAAAAGAGGCAACTAACTGAATGGGAGATTTTTGCAAACATCTTCGATAAGGGGCTAATATCCCAAATATATAAGGAACTCATACAGCTCAACAACAACAACAACAACAACAAAACAAATAATCCATTAAAAAGTGGGCAGAGGACTTGAATAAACATTTCCCCAAAGAGGACATACAGATGGCCGATAGACTGATGAAAAGATTCTCAACATCACTAATCATCAGAGAAATGCAAATGAATGTGTGTTTTATGGCCTAGAATTTGGTCTACGCTGGTGAAAGTTTCCTTCAAGCTACAGAAGAATGTGTGTTCTGCTTTAGTTGTATGAAGTAGCTATACATGACAATTATATCGATTTGATTGCTATTGCTGGCCAGGTCATATTTATGCTTATTGAATTTCTGCCTGCATGTTTTATCAATTAATAATAGTGGATTTGTCCTGCTTATTCTTGGATATCTATCAGTTTTTGCCTCATGTATTTTTACACTTTATTGTAGGTACATATACAGAGGGCATCAGAAATGCATACACATTTTAAGAAAGGAAAAAAACTACTAAAATTGTAATACTTCATATATACTGATAACAAAAGATGAATACAAGAAACGTTCACGTTTGACTTCTGCAATTACAAGAGGTGCTCAAAGTGACTTTTTTATGTAGTCTGACAGTTTATCTTTTAATTGATGAATTTAGAATTCACATTTAAATTGATATTATTAATAGATCTGAATTAATATAAACCATGTCTGTAACTGTTTTCTATTTGTTGCCAGAGTCTTCTTTCTCTAATGTCTCTGGTTTAATTGAATATTTTACATGATTCCATTTTATCTTTTCTCTTAGCATATCAATTATAGTCCTTCAAAAAATAATGGTTGCCCTAGAGTTTACCATATACATTTTAAGGTAATCTGATTCCATTTTCAAAAAACACTATCCCACTGCATGAATAGTATAGGTACCTTATAACAGAGTATTCAAAATTCCTCCCACTGTACCTTGTGCCATTGCTGTCATTTTATTCACTTATTCATATACTATAATGACTTAATAAATTGCCCAAACTTCCCCTTGTTCTTCAGGAACACTATTCATCTTCAAATATCATAAATCTCTTTGTATTCAGAATCTTCCACTTGATGGACTATTTCCACTTGTGCACTCTCTGTGTCCTCTTATCCTGGTGTAGTATCCATTCTTCAACTTTCAGCTTAAATTTCTTTCCCTTAAGTATCAGGCGGCTTCCCTGATTCTGCAGTTTAACCTAGATCACCCTGTTATTTACAATCATAGTACTTTCTTATTTCTACCTCTATTATAATTATTGAGATTATAATCAATTAAGCAGTTATTTAAGGTCTATATCCATCACTAGGATTGAATATCTATAACAGAAATTATCATTTCTCTCTTGTTACTTGCTTCTCCCAGATAGCATTGGTCTGGCACTTATTAAGTACAGAATAAATCTTTATTAAATAAATAAATGTTGAGGGATTACTTACAGTTTAAAATGTTTAGAAAATAGTATTTTCTATATTGGAATATTTCTTTGAGTATCCAATATGCTAAACCTCTGTTAAAGGATAAGATTATTGAAGAATTCTTCAAATAATTTAACCAGAAAACTCTTTTCAAGAACATATAAAAAGAGCTGATAGTGCACTATTGTAAAGTATAACTTTAGAGAAATGCTCTCTTAGTCAATAAATTATCCTTAAGCAGATCTAAATTAGGAATGTGCCAGCACAGCTTATAGGCCAAATATTGGCCACCACCTCTTTTGTACAATCTATGAGTTAAAAATCATTTTTACATTTCTAAATGATAAAAAAAATTCTAAAAATGAATATTTCATTACATGCTTAAATTATGTGACATTTAAATTTCAGTGTCCACAAATAAAGACTTTGGAACACAAAAATTTCCATTCGTTAGTCATTGTCTATTGCTGTGTTTTTTTTGTGTTACAACAGCCAAGTTCAATAGTTGTGACAAGAGACTATATGGTTCATAAGTCTATAATATTTATTATCTGGTCTTTCACAAAAAAAAGTTTATCAACCCCTGGTCTAAGCTGTAAATAAAGATGAGGTGTTTGAGGGATATTATCCAGTTCTGATGTCACTACCACTCAACATCACTATTCCAACTGGGAATAAAAAAATAGGCTTGGGTAAAATTAATGTATTTTATGGAAAATTAGAGTATGTAAAATGGTATGTAGAAAGAGTACATTTCTTATACTTATATGACCCAAGTTTGAGTCCTAGTTTTCCCCAAAACTTAATGATTTGGGGGGAGATACAGCACCTTTCTTTTCTTTATTTTTCACTGTCTTTAATTCATATGAATATTTGTTACATAGAAATGAAGTCATACATTCAGAAAAAAAAAGGCTTATTATAAGTAAATCACTGTAACATTCCTAAGTTGTGTTTGTCTTTCACAAAAATATGAAACAAATATCCTTACTAAAGTTTCTTTTTGGGAGAGATTCCCAAGCTGTCAGTCTGGAAGTGTAGGGAAGTCCTTCACGGTTTTTTCCTATTGTTAACTGTAGGCCTGGACAATGGCAGTGGTTTTCAGCCATGTTGACTTTCAAATACCTCGCCCATAAAATACTAGTAAGGTTATTGTAGTAGCTGTGGTTATTGGACTCATCCCTAGCTTTGGGCTACCTTATCCAAAGAAATGCCAACAAATCTGCAGTAGACAGGAATGACGGTGTCTACTGCATCTTTTATTTGTTTGTTTCTTGTTCCGTATTTGTTGTTGCTGTTTTTGTCTTTTTCTATTACATTTGACTATGATGTTTTAGAGATTGTTTTATTTGTAGAGGGAGAGGGGTAGTGGATGTGTGTAGATGGGCTTGAGGGTATTTACTCATAAAATAGAAAACATTTTCAATGAAGCCAAATTATATGGTGAATAAAAGGCTTTAACTGAGCCATCACCTAGTTCACATCTGCTTGTGCCTCACGTGACCGCAACCATGTCCCTTCCCGATTTCTGAGTTTTTCTCACAGGCAAAATATAATTCTAGGGACATATATGTAAGAGCTCTTCTTACTCTGATTTTAAACTATAAAACAAAAGAATAGTGGTAGGATAAGAGATTATCGTGTTGTGAGTTTTGAAACCATGGAGCCAAAATTCTATATAGCACAAATTAACATCTAAATGAGAGATTTTTAATAAGAAGGCCTTATTTTGGGACAAAATCCAATTATCAGCTAACTGTTGTTCAATGGAAGGAAAAATGTCTGAGCTTCTTCTGGGAGGAACTGAAAAATCTGCTGCTTTTAAGCTTGCCTCTCATGAAAAGAGAGGTCAAGTAAGTAATATGCTTTGGCATCCCTTAACAAACAAACAAGCAAACGAATACAAGATTTGTATAGATAAATTTAGTAGCAATGTTTGAAATGATATATCTAAATATTGACATTTAATGCCATATAAAAGGAATTGAGGGTTGTTTCCCCAGACATGGAGAAACAGAGCTAGTTGTTTTACATATGGGATTTCAGTGAATTCTCACAACATAACAATTTAATAGGTATTATTATCTCCATTTTACAGATTCAAACACTACGTTTAAGGATTGTTATATGTTGAAAACTTCTCTGGGGCAGAACTGGGCTTAAAATCCAAGTGTGTCAATTTTCAAAACCTTTCTTTGGAACTATAGTCATGGGAAACTCTGAGGTTTCTAGTTGAATAAATAAAAATCTCACTTTAAATATCGCTGAGATCAATTTTGACTTTCAAACCAAACAAATCTACTATTAAATAAATTGCTTGTGGTACTTAGACTAGAATAGCTATATTTCAGTTTCCAGGTGGTGAGGCATGGTAGTGGTGGTGGAGAGTGAGGGCTTGGAATATAGCTGAGGAATTAAGAAAACAGTTTAAAAACATTTAGAAGGTACATAAATGCAAACCCTATGCCTGGAAGGAGAACATCACACTGCACTGGCATGCTAATACATGAAATGTCCAGGCAATTGATGGATGGTCTATGTTTTAGGCCATGTGAATTTCTGAACATGAACCAAAAATTTAAAAATGTTAAAAATAAGATCCACGTGTAATATGGATTCATATGTCAGATCTCGTAGATTTGAAATAAAGTAACAAAGCTATTTAATCACTAGATGAGGTCACTCCAAGGACAATATCTTAAATGAATCCGGAATTTCATTGCTATGTAGGTACAGTTCTTATACTATTACCCAAACACAATTTTTGTTTCACGTATGCTTTTTATATCATGGCTTGTATTTTACATAAGTAATGTAAATTATATAATTATCTTTAATAACATCACTGCCAGATACTATACAAATATTTAAAAAATAACTGTACTTTAATTCAACTGAAATTTAAAAAGCCATATGCTTTTGATTAAACTATACATTAATCAGATTACTAAATGATAGCATATAAAACTGTGCTTGGTACTTACTTTAGAATTATGAGTAAGCACCTAGTTTTGTTTGCTGGCATTTCCATCTTTGCATACATACACACACACATTTAAGAACTATAATAGAGAAACCACAAATTAGTAATGTGCAAGTAGGACATAAATTATTTTCTTTGTAAGCTATTACTGCAACAACAAAAAGAAGGTTTTATGACACATTTTTGTCACTAATATGAATTAGTTGAAAATTTATGTATTAGGGAGCTCCCTCTAAGGTGTGAAACAATAGAGTCTAACAGCTTTGAAAGAGCTGTTATAGTGAATTGTATCAAAAATATGCATTCTAAAAAGTCCCCAAACATGTATTTATATAATTGGAGCAAGTATAGTTTGTTACATCAATTATCCATATACTAAAAAAGAATCAATGGCTTAAAACATTCTCATAAGAGAGCCTGGCAGTTACATGCAAGTAACCCAATCTTGAGCTTTCAAGGTGGTTGAGGAAAACAATTTTGGTGTTCTTATGAGGTTCTCTATAATATCCCTAAACACAATTTCTTTTTGAAAATAAAAAAAATACAGTACGTATCTGCAATGGTTATCAAATAAGAATTATAAGATTGTCATAGAAATCAAATCATATTCCATACATTGTGTCAAGCTATTTTGAAATGAAAAGAAACAAAAGTGGGGGAGGGGGCTGGAAATCTGGGCTTTTATAAACACTAACAATGAGTGGCTCTTTGATTTCATTTAATTGACATCTATGTATGAAGACACTAATCAGGCTTATTCTATATGCTGTGGGGAAAATCTGAAGAATAATTGATAGATTTGCCCTCAAGTGGTGTTGTTACTACTGTTGTTTTTATTCTTGTTGTTTATTGTATTTATTCTTGATTGGGGGAAAAGGAATTCTATCCAGGAAATGTTAATTAACTATACAGAGCAAAAGCACAATAAACATAATGCTGCCTTAATTGCCAAATGAGTGGTAAGTCATAAATGCTACCACTTCAGAGTGTGTGTAAATAAATTCTAAAAGCTAGGCTGATTTTGTCAATTTTCATTCGATGTCAGTTTCTAGAGGATTTTAATGTAAAGGGAGTTTTCATTTGCAGAGACAGGTGATAAAGACACCACTAGTTCAGGAGACGATTTACAAACTAGCAGGCCAAATTATAACAAATCACACTTGGCTGAAGATGATAATGATGTGATAAATACTGTCTCTTTCCCCATCCTTCTCTAGAGAGAGAACTTAGTAGAAACAACTTAGAAGTTGTTTCAACAAAAACATGAGAAATTTATTATTTCCCTTCCAGTCTGGAATGGCTGATTTACACAACAGGATTTGAAGATGATAACTCACTTTGCTAGTAGTGTAGAAATAACCAATATAGCCCAGTAACTTCAATTATCCGATGAAATATTCTTAGGCATTTTTATCCCTTTTGATTTTATAATGAAGTTCCTGCTAATGCAATGTAAAAATATTTAAATACATGGTCTCCTGTTAATTGATTAAAACAATTTTTTTTCTATGCCAATAAAAACATGATCATGACTAGTTTCCCAACCACTATATTTTTGGCTTGTATTAATTTCCTCATTTAGGCCACTGATTCAACATATATCATTAGCAAGTTAGCACAAAAATTGAAATTATGGAGGCATGTTGGCAATTCAATACTGAAAAAGAAAAAAGTTCAATAAAGGAAGACTATTTCACCTACCACAATTCAACCAATTGTGTAAAGAAAAAAATGTAAATAATGTACATAATGTTAATATACACTTCATTGACAATTTGCCTTGGAAATATTAAAATATTTGTAGATTTTACTTTGATAAAAGTTTTTATACGCTATGGAAGGCAGTGTGGAGGTTCCCAAAAAATTAAGAATAGAATTACGATATGACCCAGAAAACCCTCTCCTGGGTATCTACCTCAAAAATATGAAAACATTTATCCATAAAGAGCATGTGCTCCAGGGCTTTTTGCAGCTTTATTTACGGTGGCCAAGACATGGAAACAACGAAAGTGTCCTTCGATAGATGATTGGATAAAGAAGTTGTGGTATATATACACAATGGAATACTATTCTGCCATAAGAAAAGATGAAATAGTACCATTTGTGACAACATGGATGAATCTTGAGATTATTATGCTGAGAGAAATAAGTCAGACAGAACAAGTTGAGAACCATATGATTTCACTGATATGTGGTATATAAAGTTGAAAACAACAAAAGAACAAAACAAACAAATGAAGAAACAAAAACTCATAGACACAGACAATAGATAGGTGGTTACCAGAGGGTAAGGGAAGAGGGGGGTGGGAGATGAGGGTAAGGGGGATCAAATATATGGTGATGGAAGGAGAACTGACTCTGGGTGGTGAACCCATAATGTGGTATATAGATGATGTATTGCAGAATTGTACATCTGAAATCTATGTAACTTTACTAACGACTGTCACCCCAATAAACTTTAACTAAAAATAAAGTTTTTATATTTTTATTTTTATTTTTGAATTTAACAAAATAATAACCATGTTAAATACGACTAGGTATTTACTGAGTTCTGATTATGTTTCAGTCACTGTGCTAACTGATTTACATGAAATAACCCTTTTATTGTCAAAATAATACTAGGAAGAAACTAGAGGAGCTCATAGAGTCAGCTGGGCAGTGATAGAAAAGATAATTATATTTTATTTTAAAAATGTCATTAACCTCAAATTTATTACTTTGCTTACATATGTTAGTTCACTCTGCTTAGAATGTCCTTCAAACCAATTCCATTGTCCTATCTACGTGTAAAGATCTTATCTATAGTTCAAGTTAAGTTCAAACGATAGTTCCCCTGAGAAGCTTTTCTAGGTCCCTTCACTCAAAAGCATCTCTACCACTTCAAACTTTTGTAGTATGAAGATGCACTGTTATTGAACATGTATCATGCTCTACCCTGTTATTAAATTATGCATACAAGTATTCATTTATTTTTACTGGATTATGAAGGCTGAGAAGTCAGGAATTATGATCCTGTTGTATTGAATCCCACATAAACCCTATTTAAATGAGCATTTGATGCATTAATGCTGTACTCCTACCTCCATGAACATAGTCTACTTTTCTTAGAGTTTAATAAAATTTAAATCACATCTTCATAACTTGTCCAATCAATAAAAACTCCTGCACTGTAGTAAAATATGATGGTTCTACTTTAATAAACCAGTTAAATGAAAAAAAAAGATATGATGATGAATAATAATGTCAGTTAAGTACCATACTAGTACAAAAGATGTTTATAAAATTGAAAAAAAAATCACTTTGATTGCTTCCCCAGTATTCCATCACTTTAGAAAAAGGAAGTTAATTACCTGGTCTGATATTTACTGCAATAACAAAGGAATTCAGATAATAGTTTTGGTTTTATTTTTTTGTGCACAATTCATTAACTGAAAAAAATCACTGAAAGAGAAAAGCATATGCATTAGCAGGAAAGAGTTTGAAAATGCCCAGAATGTAAACTATCCATTTCAAAGTAATTACATAAAAGTTATAGGTGGGAAGAGATCTCATTGGGAAAGGGAGATTGGCATCTCATAAAACTGGTGACTAAAATATTTAATATATTTCTTTCTTGTGTTTATATAGACATTGAGTACTTTTGCAAGAGGTGATTTAGCAAATTCCACTTTATTTCTGATACATGCTAGAAAAAGAACAGAAATAACAGAAATGTCCTCAAATACCTAAATTCCACAATTTCTGCAAAAGCAAATGGAATTTCTTACTTGTGAAATTGTTTGACATTTGCAATAAGTCTTGCTGTTTGATTGTTTTTATTAAAGCATTTATACTTACTTTGTGAAACAAAATTTAATGTACCAGAAAACTATTTCTACCGTTATCTCTTGAAAGCTTAAAGAGATAGAATTTCCATATCACAGCCTTCCTTCATCTCTTCTTTTTATAACTGCAAAGAAAGAGTATACATTTTGGGCACAAAACCAAAAGAAACATAGGCCATTTTGTTGTTTTTGATGATGATGATGATGATGATTTTGAAGATGGCACATGAGTGCACTGAGATATTTGTATCTTTTAAAATATTCCAGCCAAAGCATTGTCATGTAACCTTTCCATATTCAAAATATAAAGATGAACATAATGTCGATCCAAAGATATACGTGTAGCTCACAACAGACACTAAGTGCAGAAACAAATTTCATAGTGTCAAAAGGGCTGACTCTCAATAATTGGCATGTGGCTAGCTTATCTCTGAAGCTGTAATCTGACACAGGCAAAGCAGATCACCAGGATGCAATTAAACTATTACACCTACATTGCCTGTGTGTAACTAAACTATTATTCCTAGGTACTATCTTGTTTACAATACCAAAAAATAAATTTAAAGCGTATTATATTTACCTACCAAGGTTACTTTTGACTTCTGGAAAACTATTTTCTACACATTTTAAGAAAGCGACAAAGAATTCTAGGCTTAATATAGTGCACAAGTGTCAAAGGTGGACACAAACTTCTCTCAATAACATATACCCAGTTTTCTTCAAATGTCCCATAAAATTGTCTATGACAATGAATATCTAGTAGAAAAACATCAGATGTAATATAAACTAAAAATTGTACAATATGAGTTAATTCCTCAGATAGACTCAATATTTATCTAGTATTTATTTATATCTACTATTTGTCTTCCACATGGAGTTTTTATGTTATCTCAATGATAGATCAAATTTTTAAATGAATTAGGAGATGACACAATATCTACTGGTTGAAACAAAATGGCATAACCGAGATATGACCCTGAGAGAGCCTTTTATAATGCCACTGAGAACTCCTGATTCCAGAATGGCAAAGAAGTCTGCTTATGACGATAGCTGCCTTTCAGAAGATGAGTGGAAGGGGATAGATGCAGTGATTACTTGGATTCATAAAATTGTACACACTTAGAAGCAGAATGAAAATGCCAATGAGATAATGTTTGTTAGGTACTTATTATGTACAAGTGTTTGATATTTACCTATAAGTGATGTAAGTCTGATGTGAAAGGGAACTAATGTTATTATATGTAATATGGTGAGTGCAATGACTTCAAGTGCAGTGGGAGCGCCAGAAACAAAAAAGGAGAAATCTGCCTATAGGAGGTAAGTGTAGCCCAGGGAGAGTACATTTTTGGTGCTATTTTTCATTTCATATTTAAATTTCAAAAGAGATGGCTTTCTTTGATGACTAATTTAAGAAGTAGAGATAAATATTGTCTTATTTATCATTTCAAAGAATTCATCAGCTCTTGAAAAGACTGTAAAACCAGGTGGGAAAAACTTCTGTAGAATGTAAAAATCAAATATTCCATTTTAACTAATTGCTTTCTGAAATCTTTATGTCTCCTGTACATCTGCCTTTGCCATACAGGCAACATATTTCAACCTTAAGCAAAACTCCTGGAACACTTGCTAATGTTTTCAGGTTCATAGGAGATGGGACATCTGGCTCTCATTTTGGACCAGACTGGCTTCATTTATTGCAGCCATTTACATTTCACTTCCTTCTTGACCTGGGTGTAATCAATCTTTTGCAGTGGTCCCAATTTGAAAACACATACCATATTCTTGGGTATTTTTTCTTCCATATATTTCAATTGTTATTGATATGGTATGATTTATTTTTTACTCAAATACATCAGCAATCACTTTGGTGCATGAATTTCTTTTGTAATTACTGATTTAAAAATGTACATCTCAAATACCTAGGTAGATTTATTCTAGAAAAGAAGAAAATTCTAGGATAGCAGAAAGAAAACTTTAACGTTTTAAAGAAATATCATACAATACTTATTTTATTCGTCCAAAAATGGAATTACACAATATACTGATATTCTCCTTTTTATTATTTTTATTTCTATTATTAGTTTAGTATAAAACGGGTTAAGCACATTTAACTAATTTTTTCCCTTCCCAGGCCCATACCCATACACATCAGTCAATTATCTGTGAAGATTTTTCTTTTCTTGTTTTTTCTTTCTGTAAATGATACTGCTATTATCGTATTTATAGTCTTGGGGGATAAATGAGTTTTATATCTTTTCTTTTTATGTTTCTCTATCCTTATGCTATTGTTTTTCAACCTGGAGAAAAATATGTAATGGGTATTTCTAAAATATCTAGGGGGTATTGGTCAAAACATACATGCCTATTCCTTCCACCTTCAGTGTTCTTTCCAATATTCAAATATACTTTCAAGGAGGAAAAGAAATGTGCTTTAAAATGATATCTATTTTGATTCTAAAACTGATCCTGTCATTTGATAACTACTGCCCTAGTTCCCGGAACCCCATAAACCCACCCATGAGGCCAGTGTTCTACATGTTAAACCAGTTGTACTATGTTTTTCTCCCACTGCCTTGCTTTTTGAAGCATAAGCATGTATAGCCCTTTGTTTTAATCCCTCTTTGATAGTGATAATTGGTGGTCCTGAGTTTTAATCAGATAGAAGAACCCCTTCTATTAGGCAGCTATTAAATCTCACTGCCAGTAAACCTATTATAATACACTCTACTAAGGAGTACGGATGCCTACTCTCTGTGTAAAGCATAACAGAGGATGTATAGAAGCTTAAGTCAGGCAACCACCCTTGAAAGCCCTGAACGTTAGGTAAGAGTAAAAGATATTCATTCAATCAAGTACAAATGGAATCTAAGAATGCAGGAAGAGTCACTGAGCAGTTCTATCTGGACAATTATGATCAATTTTCATGCAATGAGTAGGGGTTCTAAAATGGGAGTGCACAATAAATAAATGCACAGAGGATAGAAAGAGAGAAGCATTTTAGAATAAGGTTATATTTAAAATATATTTGACTAGATCAGAACATTGTAGCAGAAAAAAAAGGGGGGGGCCAGTTAATTTGGGATTGTATTGTAGCAGGGGAGATCAATAGTGTCAAAAGCAGAATCGAGGGTAAGGCAGAAAATAGAAACACCATGAATTTTTCCCAGTTTTCTCCTTTCACTATTCTTTCCATTTATTATGCCAGATCACTTTGCCTAAACTTGCAAAATCCTTAATGATCTCTACATGGGAAAACAAAGACCATAAAAACCCCAGGACCCATGTTAAAAAGTACTTATTATTCTGAGAAATAACTTGTATGACATATTTATGTTGAGATCGTGTTGAGAACCATATGATTTCACTGCCATGTGAGATATAAACGTGAAAGAAACAAAGGAACAAAACAAAGACACGAAAACTCATAGACACAGACAATAGTTTAGTGATTACCAGAGGGTAAGGGGGAAGAGGAGGTGGTAGATTAGGGAAAACAGGGTCATATATATGGTGATGGAAGGAGAACCGACTCTGGGTGGTGAACCCGCAATGTGATATATAGATGATGTATTACAGAACTGTACACTTGAAACCTATGTAATTTTACTAACCATTGTCACCCCAATAAATTTTTATTAAAAAGTGCAAATTAATTAATTAATTAATTAAATGATCATGTTTTTGTACTCTTGCAGTGACTATTTTTTTTAAAAAATGTTTCTGTACTCTTGTTATGACTATGTATTTATCAAAATATATACAAAATTCATAAATTTTCCGTTTTAGTAATTATGACTTGAAACTCTAGACAGCTGTCATCTGCTCATGAGAGAGCTGCCTGACTGCCTAGGTTTCCACCTTTTGATAAGTTATTGATAAGCAGATGCAGACAGCAATCCTGCTAGCTGTCTACTATTATTCTGGAAAAACCTCCAATTCACCTCCTTCCAACAGCAACAGTACCTTTTGGAATGTATTTGCATATGACTTGGTTGATTGGCTTTGAGAGGTACGTGAGCATGCCCACTGCAGGGTCTAAAAAGTTTACAGGACATAACTCTTTGTCCTTAAGTGTGGCATGCCTGAAAAAAGGTTCAATGTCAGAAGACAACTAGAAGCAACTGTTTTGTACCTATCTTGTGGCTCAAGAAGCTCAGATGACAAGACTGTCAACTTGTCAGTTTTATGAGTACAAAAGAAATTTCAACTAAGAGTCAAGCTGAAAATGTCATCTTTTGTAAAAACACCTCTTAGACTTCATTTTCCAAACAAATGCGATGTTTGCACTCTTGCCAAAACGCAATTACATGCACAGTTGCACAGGCAAATCCATGGGAATATTTTCATAAGAGTAATTTCTAGTAAACAACAAGTGCAATTAGAAACTGAGAAGGCTCTTCCTCCACACAGTTATGTGTCTAATAGGACAGCAAATGTTTTTTTCAGAATTTAGAGAAGACAGAAAAGTGTTTGCCAGCAGTCACTGCCAATCAGAGTCTCAGCGGCATCAACATATTTAGTTCCACCTATTAATTATCCTAACTGGGGTCTCCGATAGTTTTTAAATTGGTGAATAGAGGACCTTCAAAACACAAAGGAAAATACAAAAGCCAATAAGATATATTTACCCAAATGTAAACTAATGTTTATAAACAGGATTTTCAATCTCTAACTTGTTTCCCCAAACAGAGTCCATGTCCAGCAGGACTTCTAATGGCTCTCATGTAGCCATTGCCTCTCAGGGCAAATTTTACCCCAAGCAATCTCTGACAAATGGCTCACTTGTTTACTAAATATTTTCTAGAAGAATCCAGAAAAAAACATGAGCACTTGATATCCATTTTCTTTCATTTATTTTTCTGGAAAAATGAGAATGAATAGTCCTTTTCAGCTGATAATCCTTTCCAATGGGATAAAAATTTCAAATTTCATTCAGTGATAGTTACATTAGGTGTGGTACTCATCTATACTGTGCTAATTGGTGACCAAAGAAAACCAACAAAAACAACACTAAAGTATGTGGATTCCAGCAGATACATCATGGGACAATAATAATAATAATAATAATAATAATAATAATAATAATAAATGCAAATGAAAGGAAATAAATACATGTCTTTGAAGATTGACTATGCATATTTAGGGGAATTTATCAGGCTTATTATATTTACGCACATGTAAAAATTCATAAATGCCTTTATAAAAGGGGCTTTATGTCTTCTTGACTGTGATCATTAAGTATGCATTAGTAAGCATTATAGTTTTCTACTTCCACATTTCTAGCTCTTCCAGCCTCAATGTTAAAAATATTAAGTCTAAAAATATAAGATAAAAATGTGTGTGGGGAATGGATTGTATTTGTAAAGGAGACAAAAAATTATCCTTATGTGTTATGGTTAGTTAGTGCCATTCTGCTCAGCTAAATCAAAGTAAAAATAAGCAAGTTATGTCCTGTATAAGGAACATCACATTTAGTTCGGGGTTCTGCTTTCTCTGCGGACCTCATGCTACCTCTGAATGTAACATGTTGAAAATTTCTGTATGCATTTAAAAAGAAATGCATTAACCACAAGCAACAATATTTGGTTTGTCAAAGGCAATTAGAAATATGAATGCTGACCTAAGAACATGAGTATCTTTAATAACATAGTGAAAAAACAAACAAACAAAAAAACAACTGGTCAAATTCCATGAGTTTTCAGTGATTGGTGAAGGGGATTGCAAAATAGAGGTAATTCAGAATTCATAAAAATCGATTAAATTAAAACTGACAGTGAAATGTACATATAGAGATACAAAGGTAAGTAATGATATAAGCGAACCTAGAAATGTAAAATATGTGTGTTCAAATAGCACTTTCTATGGAAGTTTAAAGAAGAAAGAAGTCATGAGTGCTAGAGAAATGTTTTGTATTTTCATAGGACTTCAAAAAAGATGACAAGAGAAAGAGTTCCCACTGATAATAATTAGTGCAAATAAACCTCCAGATTCTTGATCATAAAACTTCCATATTAGTTCTAGTATAATGATTATAAAAACTAATTTTATAATGTGTAGAGCAGGACAGAAGAGTGCCTGGCAAAGAAGACAGCTAGAGAGGAAACCCTTCTAAGCTGTAGAAGACAGCTACAGAGTAAGCCTTTAGTCGCAATAAAATATAAATAGATCTGTTGGCTCTGAAATACAAATTTTAGGAGAAAAAAAATTGTATGAGTCTTAATTTCAACTATTAAAACATATTAAATAAATACATTGAGTAATGCTCTTTCTTAGCTGGTCTTTATTTCTTGCTATTACCTAGAACGGAATTTCCCAAAATATGTAATGAAGAGTATAGTACGGATGCATCAGAACCACTTGGTAGACTTGTTAACCCACAGTTTGCTGGACCCCTTTCCCCATGTTTCTGATTCAAAACATGTGGTTGGGACTGAAAACTTTATTTCTAACATGTTCCCAGAGGATGCTGATGCTGCCGGCCTGTGAGTCACACTTTGAGAATGATAGTCATAAACCATGTAACAGCGTTTAGGTCAACGACAGGAAGCGAATATGATGGTGGTCCCATAAGATTATAATGGAGTTGAAAAATTGTTATCGCCTAGTAATGCCATAACCATCTTAACATTGAAGAGGAAAATTTACAAAAATCAACAAAGCTCTGATTGAGATGACAAACAACTTGAACCTGGGTGTGAATGAGAGTGACATGGAGGAGCTCCTAAAAGGGGTTCCTGAGAAACTGACTAATGAGGAGTTAGAACTGGAACAGGAATGCATAGCTGAAGAAGAGGCAAGGAAATAGGAAACGGGGCCAGCCCGGTGGCTCAGGCGGTTGGAGCTCCATGCTCCTAACTCCGAAGGCTGCCGGTTCAATTCCCACGTGGGCCAGTGGGCTCTCAACCACAAGGTTGCCAGTTCAACTCCTCCAGTCCCACAAGGGGTGGTGGGCTCCGCCCCCTGCAACTAAGATTGAACAGGGCACCTTGAGCTGAGCTGCGGCTGAGCTCCCGGATGGCTCAGTTGGTTGGAACGTGTCCCCTCAACCACAAGGTTGCCAGTTTGACTCCCTCAAGGGATGGTGGGCTGCGAACCCTGCAACTAGCAACGGCAACGGGACCTGGAGCTGAGCTGCACCCTCCACAACTAAGACTGAAAAGACAACAACTTGAAGCTGAACGGCACCCTCCACAACTAAGATTGAAAGGACAACAAATTGACTTGGAAAAAAGTCCTGGAAGCACACACTGTTCCCCAATAAAATAAAATAAAAAAACAAAAACAAAAACAAAAAACCAAAAAACCAAAAAACAAAACAAAACAAAACAAAACAAAACAACAAAAACAGGAAACTAAAAGAGAAAAGAAAAACTTCTCAAGAAAATTCACAGTGAGGGTTTATCAAAGGCTTTGCAGACCTCCACAAGTTCCTTAATAAGTCTGAAAACATATACCCCAACACCAGAAGGTTTTCATGAATAGAGAGGAATGTTCATGGTGCATAATCTGCTTACAAGCCAATCTATGATGAAAAAAATAAACAAACCAAGCAAAGCACCATAGATATAATTTTGAAAAGAGTGACGCCTCCTCAAAAGAGCCTCTGGCAGGTCCTTCAGGAGGTATTTCAGAAGAAGACAACATCATTATAAGAGATGACAGTTCCATGCATGTATTGCACATGATGACCTTCCATTGGGACAAGACGTGCAGGCGGAAGATAGGCCTATGCTAATGTGTATGCCTGTGCCTTAGTTTTTAGCAACAAAAACAACAACAACAACAACAACAAAATCAAAATTCAAACAAAAATAACTGAAAAAACATACAGAATAATAATATAAAGGAAGAAAATATTTTTGTACAGTTGTACAACATGTTTGTGTTTAAGAGTCAAAAAGTTTTAAAAGTTTATAAAGTAAAAAAGTTACAGTAAGCTAAGTTTATTATTGAAGAAAAGGAATCTTTAAAATAAATTTAGTGTAGCCTAAGTGGACAGTTTATAAAGTCTCCGACATTGTACAGTCATGTCCTCGGCCGTCACATTCACTCACACTCACTCACTCACTCACCCAGAGCACCTTCCACTTCTGCAGGCTCCATTCATGGTAAGCACCCTGTACAGGTGTTCCATTTTCTTTTCATCTTTTATACTATATTTTTACTGTACCTTTCCTATGTTTAGACATGTTTAGATACACAAATACTTACCACAGTGTTGCAACTGCCCACAGTATTCAGTACAGTAACATGCTGTGCAGGTTTGCAGCCTAGGAGCAATAGACTATACCATACAGCCTAGCTGTGTAATAAGCTATACCATCTAGGTTTGTGTAACTCTGTGCACTCTGTGATGTTTGCACGATGACAAATCACCTAATGATGCATTTCTCAGAATGTACCCCCATGTCATGAAGCAATGCACGACTCTACTTGTTTAGTGGAATGTACATTAACATATAATAAAAGTTTTCATTGTGCTGTGAATTGGGAACACTGGGTTAAAGAACATCAAGTAGCATTTTTCTAAACATTTAATATAAAAAGTACTTTGTAAATATCACCAAAGAAATATTGCACCAGATGAAGTCAAACAGGCAAGGGAGACTTTACTCAAGACTATTGAAATAGGGGAGAGAGATTGAATTCAACTCTGTCGAAACTAAGATATGAGTTTTTACACACTAGGGTGATCTAGTGGAAAAGTGTTTCAGTATGGAGGCTGGTAAATGTGATCAGGCCATTCTGTGTTTGCTCGTGGTACTTACTTAAGTTAGCCTCTTACTCTCCACAGAAACCGAGGGCTAGGGACTCTTTCTGGATGATTCCATTTCATAGGGATGGCTCCCAGGCCTTGAGAAAGACATTTCTGGGCAGTAAAACTAGCAAGAGAATGAGAGAAGATTTATCTCAAAGGAACAGAGAAAGAACTGACAATTGCAAATTTTCTAAAGTAAATGCTCTAAAGGAGGTGAGGGGTTATAGTTAGGAAGAAACTTATCTAAAGTTTAATTAAACTGAGGAGAACATTAAGGCCATCTTGCTCAATATACAAGATGAAAGTGTAATATATGTTGTTTCCCAAAATTACTTGTCATAAAGCTACTCTTTTTAAGGAGCACCTTGTGGTATTATTTTCTGAAGCATAAATTCTAAGAAACATTGTTCTATGAGAAGGTCTGTGTACAGGCTGGAAAGTTCTGAGTAAATTGTATTTAAGTTGTTAATTGCCAAACCAAACAGTATATTCTTCTTAGTAGGAACTGCTTAAGGAGATAAATGGTACAATAAGGCCTTGGAGAACAGAAGTGGGAAATACATAAGGTAGATGAATTTTGCAAAATCTGGTTACTTATTTTTAGAATGCTAACACATCAATTAACTTTGATGTGAATATGTTCCATATGCATATGGCAGTAGAAATACTTAGCATCTTTAGATGTATGCGTATATTTTTAGCTACATATGTGCTGTCAGAAGTAAGTGCAGAACACATTCACACGCACAAATACAACTTAGTCTTTATTCTTTCACATTGTTTATCTTTCTTTCCACTGTCTTATTTAAGATACAGACAGAGATACTATCTGTTATGTAATTTATTTTTAATTATTTAGCAACACGCCATGTCCAAACGTTATTCAAAGTTTATGGTAAAACCCTAGACAATTTTTAATAATAATATCTATCCTTTCTTTCTTCTTTAATTTAAAAATATGTTTTAATTGTTTAGACTCATTGTGCTATAAGACATAATAAAAGTCAGCAGTCCTTATCTATTACCCACCAACCCCCTATTCTCACGTATAGAGAGAAGCACATTTGTAACTATTTTAGGAGGTATGTGCCACTATATTTATAAGTTGCATATTTATAATGCAATGTACACTAGTCCCCTGTTATCCACAGTTTTGCTTTCCATAGCTATAGTTACCCACGGTCAACTGTGCTATGAAAACATTACATGGAAAACTCCAAAAATATACAATTCATATGTTATAAATCGTGCACTATTCTAAGTATGACAAATTCTCACACTGTCCCACTCTGTCCTGCCAGGGACATGAATCAGCCCTTTGTCCAGTGTATTCATGCTCTATAAGCTACCTGCTCATTAGTGTTTTAGTAGTCGTTCTAGGTTGTTAGATCAACCTTCATGGTATCACAGTGCTTGTGTTCAAGTAACCCTTTTTTTTTTTTTACTTAATATGGACCCACAGTGCAAGTGTAGTGATGCTGACAATTTGGATATGCCAAAGATGAGCCATTTAGTGTTTCCTTTAAGTGAAAAGGTGAGTACAGTACAATAAGATATTTTCCGAGAGAGAGAGAAAGGAGACCACATTCACATAACTTTTATTACAATATATTATAATTGTTCTATTTTATTATTAGTTATGGTTGTTAATCTCTTACTGCTAATTTATAACCTTTATCATAATTATTTACATATAGGAGAAAACCTAGTATATATAGGGTTCTGTATTATTCATGCTTTCAAGCATCCACTGGGGGTCTTGGAACGTATCTCCCAAGGATAAGGAGGGACTACTGTATTTATTTTCAATTATACATTTTACCTATTGACTTCCTAATAAGTTAAAAAAAAAGTTTAGCACGCTTATTAATTCTTTCCACATTAAACTCACATATTATATATTCTCCCAATCTATTTATATCAAAATTGGGGATAAATTGGTGTATACATTTTCATTATTATGAAGTACATGATAATTCATACATATCATGCTATGATTACATTTCCTTTCTTGTTCATTTCCCCACCCTCCACCCCAGTTTAATAATTGCTTCATTTGATGCTTACCTATCGACCTTTTTAAATAAATGAACCAAAATCAAAAAGGACTCTGAAACACCTTGTTACATGGTCAAACACTTCATGAGATTTATCAGGGGTAAAGTTTTCATGGAAACAGTTTTTGTAGACAATATCATCCTGCTTCAATCTTGACTGCTTATAAGAAAGCCAGGTATACGGCTATCTTATGGGACTTCACTGTATCACCATCCTAAGAATTCCCTTCTTTTCATATCTGATATATATATATATATATATATATATATATATATATATATATATATATATATATATATAATTCTACATCTTCTTCTTCCTCTTTGTTTATTATCTCTTCGGTGAGACCTTCCTTCTGTATTTTCTATGAAACTACCCATAGGAAGTACATTTTTTGAGACTATGCAAGTATCAAATGATTTGAATTATATCCTTAGATATATCTAATGGTTTGGGACCATTTCTCTCTTTGGGCATTTAAATGGAGAAATTGTTTTTAAAGAAAAAAGGCAAAGTAATAATGGCTACATTGTGGGTTCTGCCAGATTGTTAGCAACACTTCACAACTTATATCCTCTATATTCTGCTCTGTAATACAGACATCGGAAGCCTCAAAATGTATTCCCTAGGATTCCTGCCTGTATGTATCTGAGCTAGATTTTGTTAACGATAGACACTCTCAAGAGAAGTGGAAGACAGAAAGGACAAAAAGGCCATATTAGCGCTTCTCCCATAGAGGAGGCTGGGGAGTAGGCTTCAGCAAACAGAAGTTTCCTTATCAGTCTCTGGTTGTTTCTCTACAAACAACTTACTGCTGTGCAGAAGACCGCAGAGATTATAGAACATGGGCCCATGTAGTCATTGCAAGATTCTAGCTCTTAGGAGAGCTAAAAACAAGAACTGAGAGCTACTGATGGTCTTCCTAACTTTTTTATTTTTTCTTTTAGCCCTCCCAATGGTTTTACAAGTTCTTAATTTCTATTACCAAATAAATAGATACATGGTAGATGATAGATAGATAATAGATAGATAGATAGACAGATAGGCCACACATACCCCAAACAAATAAAAATCTTCCTGTTTGAAATATCTAGAGTATCTCTTCTCTTAAACATACACTCAACTAATATACCTTTTATCCACAAAAAGAAAGCAATTCTTAAAACTTATGAGCCTCATCTAGTTCTGCTGGTAACAATTTAAAAACTAGTTTGAGGACTTTTTGTAAACTTTTATGTTTTGTAATGTAGAAGAGGGAGTAATAGAACAATGCAGTACTAGAAAGGCTGGGGTAGAGAGGTCTTTCATGAGTCATTTGTGGTAAAAAGTTTTGGTATTGAGGAAAGCAGAGAAAAAATAACAAGAGAAGTTAAATCTATTCAAGAAAGTTGAGAGAACCAAGAGAGTAGGATATAAAGAGTGAAGATGTGGAGAAGTGCTACAAAAATTTGGGTAAAAGGGAAGAAAATATTGAGGGTTTGGAGAGCTAGTTGCTTCAGGTGTATCTGTGTAGTTTAAGACAAAAAATAATGTGTGTGTGTGTGTGTGTGTGTGTGTGTGTGTGTGTATGTATGTGTGAGTGAATTATCAGTTAAAGATCTTTAATATTTTTGTAGAAATGTAGGTTTAAAATTCCT
The DNA here is from genome assembly GCF_004115265.2 of Rhinolophus ferrumequinum. Classification (NCBI taxonomy): domain Eukaryota; kingdom Metazoa; phylum Chordata; class Mammalia; order Chiroptera; family Rhinolophidae; genus Rhinolophus; species Rhinolophus ferrumequinum. Next base: position 45,003,575 of record NC_046299.1, on the reverse strand, counting down.
TTTAAATATTAATTTTTATTGCTGGCTAGCAATAATCATTTGTATGTAATGCTGACCTAAACAGGGTTATGTAGGACTTTTCAATGTACATGGATTACATTAATAATAAAAGAAAATCACCTGTTGAACTGTAGCTTGAGTTGACCAACCCAGCTTAACTCCCTGTCACCTATCTGGAGCCATTTGCAGTTCTTTTGATCCATCATGGAGGGAAAAAAAAAAAAAAAAAAGAAAGAAAGAAAATTCTTCATATAAAGAGTTGAACTGTGTTCCTCCAAAATTCATATGTTAAAGTCCTAACATCCATTACCTCAGAATGTGACCTTATTTGGAAATAGGATCATTGCAGATGTACACAGTTAAGATGAGTCATACTGAAGTGGGATGGGTTCCTAATCCAATATGACTTGAAGAAATCTGGACCCAGATTTGCACACAAGGATAATGCCATGTGAAGATAAAGTTAGAAATTGGAGTGATTCATCTACAAGTCAAATATTGCCCACAAATCACCAGAAACAAGGGGAGAGGCATGGAACAGACATAGAACAGATTTTTTTCTCACAGCCCCAGAAGGAACCAGTCCAGCAACACCTGGATATTAGACCTCTAACCTCCAGAACTGTGAGATAATACACTTTTGTTGTATAAATTACCCAGTTTGTGATACTATAGCACAGCAGCTTTAGCAAACTGTGCAGGAATCTATTCACTACTTAATGTTATTGATGAAACTTTCTATCTGAGGAATCTTAATTCTAAACACATCCTGGTGTCTCATGCTGTCCGAAATTGCTAAAGTTTTCCACTATTTATAAGGTTGAAACCCCTCACACAGCTATTTCTATCTAAATGGATATATTCTGAGGCACATTTTTTTCCCCACTTACTTCTTGGTGTTTAGATAAACTATAATTTGTCCACAGTGTCATTATATCTTTTCTTCAAATATCTCAAGCTCTTTCCTACTCTAAGGCTTTCATCCATTTTGTTCTCCTTTCAGATATACTCTTCCACCTCCTTCTCACCTCTTTAACTCCTACATAGTTCTCAGTTTTTAGTTTAACTATTATTATTGCATACATGCTAATTCTTCCTTTTAAAAAATTGCTGAACACCTATACATAATTTGTATCTTCATTATTAAATCAATTATTGGTTTAACTTATATAATTATCAGCATAATAGAGTCTTATATCTTTCTAAACTGTAATTTCTAAGAAGGTTAGAGATGCAATAATATAGTGAATATGTTAATAATGCAGACTTTTTGTAATAAAACTTTCTGAGTCAAATTCAGATTTCTCATGCTATAGCTTTGGGTAATCTTCTGAAAATAACCAAGCTCAAATTTCCTAAGTTTACTCATCTGAAATAGGTTGTGTTTGACAGAATTGTTGTGAGACTAAAAGGAGACAATTCAAATAAATCACTTGTCCTAGTACATGTAAAACATGCTGGGTCTTATGTGCATTTTATTGTCTCTGCCAGGTATCTGCTAAACATTTAAATAAATATTTGTGGCAGTTTTTAAAATTTATTACCTTGTTTTAGAGTTGCCAATGATATGATTTTAGACACCAAAATTAGCTGGACATAAAGGTCACACAGTTTGTCCACTGAAGCATTATAGCACTTCAGTGGCCATATTTTCCATTTATATTTCTGTGAATTTGTATAACAAATGCAAGAGAAATACTAATTTTCAATGAGAACTGTCAATACCAGAAGTGAACTTGACATCATATTATGGCATTATCGTGCAGATATGTGCGTGTGTGTTAGTTTGGGTCACACTGAAAATGGATGGTACACTCAAATTGGGAAGTGTGGTGTAAATTTAATATGGCAATGATTTACCATGTGAGCAGGATTTGGAGAAACTAACAATGAGTAATGTAGCAACTAAAGCTACTACTACCCTATTTCTGAAGGAATGAAGAAAGGAAGTGATATTAGAATCTGTAGACAGGAGCTCTATAGAAAAGGACATGTTGGCAGGATTTGTCGCTTGGCAAGGAGAGATCAAGAAGATTAATTACTTTAAATTTTCTTCTTGTTTCTGATCTCTTGCTAGTTCCTTTCAATGTCCAAACCTAAAACGAAACTTGAAGTCAAAGAAATCTATCGATAATGTCCTTCCATACTAGTTAGCTTCTTAGGGCAGAGAGTACAGTGAAGACTGGAGCACATTGGAACTGGTGGGGCAAATGGAGGATTTCCAACCCAGCATTTATATACAAGGACGGACAATTAAGTTCATGAACTCATCCTAGAAAAAGTGCTGCATACGTCATTGCTGAATATCACTACAGTCACCTTCAAAGTACTCCCCATGGGAAACTATGCACTGACGCGAGTGCCTAGTCCACCGTTCAAAGCAATTTTGGAACTCTTTCTGGAATGGCCATCAGAGCTCTCATGGTATTACACTTGATGTCCTGAATGTTATCACAATATCTTCCTTTCAATATTTCCTTTATCTTCGGGTAAAGAAAGAAGTCATTAGGGGCCAGATCATGTTCGTAGGGAGGGTGTTCAAATACAGTTATTTGTTTACTGGCTAAAAACTCCCTTACAGTGCCGTGTGAGCTGGTGCATTGTCCTGATGCAAGAGACATGAATTATTGGTGAAAAGTTCAGGTCATCTAATGACCACACAGCCTTTTCAGCACTTCCAAATAGTAAATGTGGTTAACTGTTTGTCCAGTTGGTACAAATTCATAATGAATAATCCCTCTGATACCAAAGAAAGGTTAGCAACATTGTTGCATCAAGTTCACGAACTTAATTGTTAGCCCTCGTACTTGATAAAGAACTTGTAGAAAGAACATTTTAAAGAACACAACTCAATAATAAGACTGACCCAATTAAAAAACAGAAAATGGTACAAGCACTTTAGAAAATGGTTTGACATCTCTTATTAATTTAAATCTACACTTACCATATTACCCAGCAATTTCACTCCTTGATATAATTCCAGGAGAAATGAAGTTATACATGAACACAGACTTTACAAGATCTTTCTAGCAGTTTTATTTGTTATAGTCCCAAACTATAAACCAGTCAAGATCCACCAAGAGTTAAATCAATAGACAAATTGTGCTATACTCAAAGGAAAAATGACTTCATGAAATAATATGGAACAAACCACCAAAGAACAGAAGAAGATTGTAAATATTATAATACAAATACTCTGAGAGAAAGAAACCAGACTCCAAAAAGTATCTATTGTATAATTCCATTAACATGGAACTCTAGAAAATACAAATTTAATGCATAGTAACAGAAGGATGGTCAGTGGTTGCCTAGGACCATTGTTGGGAGGAGAGGATTGCCTGGGAATGGGCACAAGCAAACTTTTGGAGGAGATGAAAATATTCTGTCTTGACTGAGATGATCAGGAGTACATATTTGTTAAACCTTATATGCTTAAAATAGTTATATTTTAGTGTATATGAATTATACCTCAATAAAATTGATTTTGAAATTTAAAAACCAACTCATAGAACCAGAAAGTCACCCAATGGTTTAAGAAAATTCCAAGAGTAATTCACATTAACATACTAGGATATAAAATTGAAGAATAGTGAGAAAGGGGACATTTATATTTCTGGATTCTAAAATGGCCTTATCTATAAAAGGTTCCATTGACTTTCTATTGAAATGAAAAATATAGGTATGTTTACTTTCATGTTGAAAATTTTTTAAAAAAATGGTCTTAACTGAATTTCTATAGTTTCAAACATAAATTTGAAGCTTAAAAGTCATTAAGAGAACAAAAAAGTGATAAATAATATAAGAAAAAAAAAGAAACAATATAAGATACAAAAGGCATAGGGGACTAGGTCAGGTTGGGGAAAACAGGGCATATTGAGAAGGTCAACACCATGGAGTAGCTAACCCCCACTTTCATCACTCTACGCTAGATCCATAGCTGACCCAGAGACTCTCAAAATCATTACAATTTCTTCTTCCTTAAAACATTTCTCATACAGTTTTTGTAAAAATGATTTTTTTCTTCTTTGCCTCTAAATAATATGTTCAATCATCTATAACAGTCATCCTCCTTTTGAGCAGGTTTCTTACAAAATATCAAATACTACTTTCACTTAATTTAACCTCAAAGAAAATACAGTTCATATTATTATCAATTATTTCTTCGTTCACTTAATGCATGCATGAATGTGGTTTCCGAGCATATCTAAATTCTCTGGCTCTTAGAATGGACAAATAAAAATCAACATTGTCCCACCAAATCTATCACAGGAAAATCATATGCAGTCCAAAGAGGCTTGGGTCCTTTATTTAGAAATTGCAGGCAATCCCAATTGGCTCTTATTTATGTAATATAATATTTATTTTTTTCATATCTTTGGCATATTGTAAGTTTGTAAAGAGCTAAATGAGTTAATGGCCAGGCTATTTATCACCTTAGGAGTCATCATATTGGACTTGGGAGCATTCTTTCTAACCTTTCACCGGCCGGTTCAGACAGAAAGCATTCTCACTACTGCCTTCCAAAGGTGAAGATAAAAAGCTTGAAATCTATTAATTAAACAAATCTGCTTTATAATGACCATTAAATATATATTATTACTCAAACTTAATTTTGTTTCTATTCATCATAAAACTTCTAATCCAGCACTAAATTTTGGCAAAATGACAACTGTTAATCTTTGATTCTATAGTCTTGGAAAACCCATTCCGAGGGAAAGCTTAATGAAGAAATAAAGTACCTATTTCCTTGCAATAAATAATCCAGCACATTCCTATCTTAAAGCATAGTGCAGAAATTTCTGACTGTGGATTTCTAGTCTTCAGCAATTCTTAGAGAACTTCACTTGTTTAATTCGATTTTGTGTTAAGAAGATTGAAAGAGCCTTAGTTTCAATTTTGAAAATAAACTATTTCATTTAATTTATCAAGAGACATATTTGTTCAAACATGCACAATAATTAATTCCACAGAAACTGTGGAAACATTTCTAAAGTATACAATGTTTATAAAATTTAAAATGTATTTTAATTACTCATTTAGAAAATAGCCATCGTGACACTTGGCTTGAGTAGTTCAGAGTTGTTGTTTTGTTTGTTTGTTTATTTTCTTTTTTGACTAACATTAACATTACCATTACGGAAACTGAGGAAATATATCGGGGGGGGTGTGATATTTTGTGATTTCAAACATTCGAAGCTGAGGTATCAACCTTTAGTTATGTATTTTAATATAACATGTTTTCTTACCATCATGTGAAATTTCATCAAGTGTAAAAGGATAATAAACATTACCTATTATGCATCAGCCTTTCCAAAACAAAACTGTTAATATAGTAGATTCCTTTCAGATTATTTTGCATGAGCATTGTTTCACTGAGTAGAGATTTTGCTATATATTCAATTGTGTGTTTTTCACTTTACCTTGTATTATAAGCTTGTCTCCTCATCATTAAAAAAAAAACAAACCTCATACATATTTTTAAATAATGCTTATATTTTAGCACAGTTTTAGATTTTTAGGGTTATTGCAAAATAGTACAGAGAATTCACAAATAACTCACAACCAGTTTCTCCTGTTATAAACATCTGATGTCAGAATGGTATGTTACAATTCATGAAACAATATTGATATATTAGTATTAACTGAAGTCCATACTTTATTCAGGCTTACTTAATTTTCTCCTGATATATGTTTTCTATTTCAATGTCCCATCCAGGATAGCACATTATATTTAGTGATCACCTCTCCTCAGGACCCTTAGTTATGACAATTTCTCAGATTTCCTTGTTTTTGATGACTTTGATAGTTATGAGGAATTCTGGTCAGGAATTTATAGAATGGCTGTAAATTGAAAACTGTCTGATGTTTCATTATTAGACTGGGGTAATGTGATTTAGGAAGGAGACCACAGAAGATGCCATTTTCATCATATCAATGGTATATACTGTCAACGTGACATAATTGTTTTTAAAGGACAAGATTCAATCAAGTAAATTTGAAGATCGAATTGGCTTTATTAAGCAATCCATGTCACAGGCAGCATCCCATCTAGCAATTAGAAGGATACTCCAAAGGGTTGTACTAAGTGGAAAATTTCATAGGAAGAAAGGTGAGGCAAGGGAGCTATTAAGGAAATAAAACAAAGGATTGTTTTTAGACCAGGATATCTTCTTTTGTGGGGAAGGGAATGGCAAGTGTTTTTATCATGCTGGTTGCATTTTCTTTCTATGGGGGGTGGGGAGGGCCCAGGTGATAGATTACCTTACTGGTGCTTGACCTGAAAATTCCAGGCTGGTTGATTAAGATCGTATTTCTGAGAGAGGTTGAAACAGTAATTAGGCCAGGTATTTAATCTAGGTGTGGTATCATGGGGCTTTAGAACAAGTGACACCATTTTAAGCCTGTTGTTTCTCTTTAACACTATTGATGTTAAACTTGATCACCTGACTGAGGTAGTTTTCCACAAGTTTTTCCACTGTAAAGTTACTCCTCTCTTCCCTCCCTTTCCAAAGGGTACTCTTTGGAAGTCGTGGTATGCAGCCACCATTTATTGGTGGATATTTCTTTCATATCTTTGAGGCAATAGTGTATGTGATCATATGATTTTTCTCCTTAAAATTGTTGATGTGGTTGATTTCGGTGTATAATTCTTTCTATATATTGTTGGATTCTATTTGCTAATATATTGTTGAGGATTTTTATATCTATATCCAAAAGAGGTATTTGTGGTTTTTCTTTCTTGTAATGTTTTTATCTGGTTTTAATGGTATTTAATGTTACTAGGGTAGAATGAGTTAGACAGTGTTTTCTCTGCTACCATTTTCTGTAAGAGATTGTGGAAAGTGGTATCATTTCTCCCTTAAATGTTTGATAGAATCCAGCCGTGAAACCATTTGGGCCTGGTACTTTCTATTTAGTAGGATTATTAATTATTGATTCCATTTCTTTAATAGATGCAGGGAAACTCAGGTTATGCATGTAATTCTCCTTGTGTGAGTTTTGGTGGTTTTCATCTTTGAAGGAATTGACACTTTATGTCTAATTTATCAAACTGATAGGCAGAGCTTTTCATAATATTCTTCTTATCATTTTAATGACAGTGGGATCAGCAGTGATGACCTTTCTTGCACTTCTGATATTGGTAAGTTGTGTCCTCTCTCTTTTTTTTGGTTACCCTGCCTAGATGTTTATCAATTTTATTTATCTTTTCCAAGAACTAGCTTTTGATTTCATTGATTTTCTCTATTGATTTTGTTTTTAATTTTATAGATTTTTGCTCTTTTATTGTTACTTATATTATTTTGCCTGATTTAGACTTAAATTATTCTTCTTTCTCTAGTTTCTTAAAAGGTTTTCTAAAGTGGAAGTTTAAGATTGTTTTTAGATTATTCTTTTCTGATAAATTCATTTAATGCTCTAAACTTCTTTTTAAGCACTGCTCTCATTGCAGCCCACACATTTTGTAAGTTATAGTTTTATTTTCATTTACTTCAAAATACTTTTTGTTTCTTTTGAAATTTCTTTTTTTCCCTTGTGTTATTTAGAAATGTGTAGTTTCATTTTTAACTAATTAGAGTGATTTTTCCACCTGTCTTTCTGTCATTGATTTCTTATATAGTTCCATTGTGGTCTGAGCACATACTGTAATTTTATATGATTTCCGTTTTTTAAATTTGATAAACTGTGTTTTATAGCCCATGAGTAGTATATCACAGTGAATGTCCAAGTTTCTTAAGAAGAATGTGTATTTTGCTGTTGAATTAAGTATTTTATAAATGTCAATTAGATCAATTTGATTTATAGCACTGTTCAGGTCAACTATATACTTACTGATTTTCTGTCTGCTTGATGCATCAATTACTGAAAAAGGAGTGTTGAAGTCTTCAACTATAATAGTGGATTTGTCGATTTCTCCTTTTATTTCAAGCAATTTTTGCCTCATGTATTTTGACGCTTTCTTGTTAGATGCATACATGTTAAGACAGTTGTCTTCTTGGATAAGAGACTCCTTTATCATTACGTATTTCCTCACTTTATCTCTCATAATTTTCCTTGATCTGAGATATGCTTTATCTGAAATTAACATAGGTATTCCAGCTTTCTTTAAATAGTGTTAGTTCGGTATACCATTATCAATTCTTTTAATTTTTATCTATCTATTTATCATCTATCTATCTATCTATCTATTTATCTATCTATCATCTATGATTTGTTATTGTATGTAACATATAGGTGGGTCTTGTCTATTTATCCACTCTAAAAATATCTGTCTTTTATTTGGTATATTTAGATCATTTACATTTAAAGTAATTATTAACATAGTTGGACTAATAAATATCACATTTGGAACTTTTTTAAAAATTCATTGCATTTGTTCTGTTTTCTTTTTTCTCTCTTTTCCTGCTTTCTCTACTTTTAATTGAGCATTTTTTTTAGCATTTTCTTCCATTTTGTCTCCTCTTCTAGTATATCAATTACACTTTAAAAGAATGTTTTCATAATTACCCTAGTATTTCCATACATATTTTTAACTAATCTAATCAATCTTGAAATGACATTATACCATTTTACATGTAGTCAAATTTTTTCTCTTCTCTCCTTTGTGATAGTAATATCATTTATTTTACTTGTCATATGCTAAAATCACTGAATGCAATATTTCTATTATTAATTTAAACAGTTCTCTTTTATATCAATTAACTACAAGAAAAATAAAAGAGTTTATTTTATTTTCATTTATTCTTCTTTCATTGCTTTCCCTTTCTTTATGTAGTTTTGAGTTTTGGGCCTATATAATGTTTTTTTACTCTGAATATCTTTTAACAATTCTTGTAAGGCAGATAAGCTGGTGAACTATTCCTTTGGTTTTAGTTTGTCTGAGAATCTTTCTACTTTTTATTTTTGAAGAATAACTGTTTTGGATATATAATTCTAGTTTGGTAAAGTGTTTGTCTTTTGATACTTAAGTATTTCATTCAACTTTTCTTACTGTTAAGGTTTGTGATGAAAATAATCCATTTTCATTCCTATTCTTATTCTTATCATCTTCTTTCTTTCAAGATTTTTTCTTTGTCTTTGATTTTCTACAACATACATAATTAAACATATTTACATTTTTAGCAATTATCTTGTTTGCTGTTTTCAAAGCATCCTAGATCTGTGTTTTGGCATCTGCCATTAATTTTGCATAGTTATTGGCCAATATAGCTTCCACTATTTCTTTTACTGTCCTCTCTTCTCTTTCTAGTGCACCCTTTTACTTTTAGCATACGCTTTTCATTCTTTCTTAGATTTTTCATCTCTCTGATAACATTACACATCTTGTTCCTACATGTTGTCTCCCTTTCCATTACAGTCCTTAACATATCAATGATAGTATTTTAAAATCCCTGTATGCTAATATATCTGTGTCATACCTTGTTCAGATACTCACTTTTTATCTTCCCACTGTGTTTGTGTCTAATCTGGGTAGGATTTGTGCCATGTTTGTAGTTGCTGTAGTTCTTGGGGACTTCAAAATCCTCTAGTGTTCTTGCTTTTTTTTCCTGTCATAACTTTGGTCTTTCTTAAATGCTCTTCCTCAGAGATAGTCTGTGTCTTTCAGCATCTTCAGCTATACTATACTGTTATACTAGAACCCTCTTGGTATGATGGTAAAAGTGTGAGGATTCGGAGTATTCTGTAACCTTCTAGTTAAACCTGTCTTTTAGTGTGTTCATTTCTGTGACGTGTGACCTTTAGGTTTATTCTTGTGTAGTTTCCCACCCTACTGCTGTGCTTATGTGAGATAAGAAGGATGTAAGGGGTTGTGGTGAGAGGAATGCCCTTCCTGTGCTCAAGGCTCTGGTCTTTACCCTGGAGAGCAGGCCTTTGTTGTGGAGAATGCTCTGGTAGTATGTCGTGATTTTTTTTTTTTTCTTTTTCCTTAATTGAGTGAAAAGTTCTCCTCAGATCTTCAACCATTAAAACCTGGTGGAGGTTGTGGAAGTAATTCCTTGACAGAAAGCTCGTGAACATTTTGCTACCCCTACCTCATCACGACTGAGTCTTCCAGGAGTTTCTTTCTTTTATGCTAATCTACACTCCATCTAATACAATTCATCAAAATTACCATTTCAGTGTTCCTACCATTTTATGGTTACAATGGCTTTTGCTCCCAGTAATCAAATCTCTGCTGTAACTTTCTGGATTCACCTGTCCCTGTAGATTTCAGAGAGATAATGTGTCTGCAATCTCAGTTCTTCAATGTCAGATGGGTCCAAAAAATGTTATTGATTTTAGTTTGTTTGCTTAAAAAAAAAAAAAAGAAAATTGCAATGATGAGAGTAACTGTTTTCCTTGGAGCTAAAACTCCAAACATAAATATATTTAATGATCAAAATATTTTGTTGAATTATAGTTTGCTTCACTTATTTATTATTAAGCATTTAGTTCTTTTATTAAGAGATAACGTAGAGATAACAGTATTTTTTTATATCGTAATTTAATTTAATTTAAACCCTTATAACTCAAATTATTGTGTCCAAGTTTATACATGTTATTGCTTTGATACCGAAAACCATATTGCCCTTCAGAAACCTGATTATACTGTGGAGTCCTATAAGAGTGAATAAAACTGTTCTTTTATTAATGTACTTTTAGAACAAGGGATATTATCATGTAAACAACTGACAGTTTTTTCATGTGATAGATGCTGTTTTTAAATGCATTCATTTTATTACAAAATTATTGTGGAATGTATACATATGCTTCTTTTTGTAGTAACTATTTATGTATCTTTTTTCTTGACTCTAATAATGTACTTTGTCCGTCTATATATTGAGATCTTATAGGGCTATCAATTTGTAAGATTTTTCTATGAATTAAAAATATTAATACTTTGTCTTATTTATTGAAAATATGTTAAGCAACATATTATTTACCTTTAATTTTTATATGTTTATTTTGAAATGTATCCATTTCAAGTGTTGTATCTTCAAATATGCCAATACCTCTGTTTGTAATTTATTTCTATTGCTTCTAAGTTTAAATAGTTCTTCCCAGTCTAGACTAATTGCTTTTTAATAGCAGTAGTGATACATATTACCTATAACTCTTGTTCACCATTTCAAGAATTATCATGCCACTACAACTTCATTAAAGATATTTTGCTAGTATTTTCATGCTCTTTAATAGTCTCCATCCTGTTGATCCCATTTGACAGTGTTCTTAGTGATTTGATTGGCCTTCTGCAGTTTCGTTAAAAATGTTTTTATATCCTCAATTATAACTATTAGCATTTACTTTGTTATTATTGCATTAAGAATAAGAGTTAAAAAAAAAAAAGAAGAAGAAGAAGAAGAGCCAACACACAGTGTCACGGAGTGCAGGGTTTTACTCTCATCAAAACAAATTATGTAATCTCCTCTGGAGTTCCTGCCTATTCTGCAAGTGACTCAATTTGGGGACACAAAGATGAATTACTTCTGGTGATTTTTTTTTTTTTTCATCTTAACTCTATAATTGTCAATTCTTATCCTGTAGAAACAGTCTGATTAGTATAAGTGAAGATTCCACACTCTATAGCAACATATTATTTTTACCTTTTGATTCCATGATACATTGATGTGTATTATGCAAATTAAGTGTAAACATAAAAGAATGCGCTCTCTCATGAAAATTGATTTTTATATTAGATTAACATAGAGAATGCTAAATACTGAGCATTGAAAAGAGCCAAAATGTGCAACGCCTTCCATCCCCTCATGTATTTAAAAATGTATACTGAATGTTTGTATCTATGAAGGCCACCCATTTCTCAAAATTCTTTCTGTTTTAAGAAATCTTCCTTACTTAGGTCCAACTTTGTACAACAAGTGAAAAGGAGGCATGATATTTCCAATCCCTGCCCTCGATGGGGCAGAGCTAACTGGAGACTTGAAGTCTTCAGAATTGAATAAAAGATATAGAAAAGTTGAGAAGTTATTCACGTCAGTGTCTGAAATGTATCACTGACAATAACATAGAAAGGTGAGGGAATCTATTTTCTAGACCCAACTAGCTAGCCTTCCAGGTGATTCTGTAAGACATGATACTCTTCCAAATAATTTATCTTATGCTTAAGTCAAGTGAAGTCAATTTCTGATGATTGCAATAAAGCAATGTGATTATATAGAGATAAATTGATAACTACTTGATTGCTTGTATCAAAAATAACATTCCAAAGGAGAGTTAAATCTTCTATTATTTTTCCTTAATATGAAAGAAGAAAACAATAGCTTGTTACACTATTAGTATTAAACATAAATTTCATGGCTACATAATAAGAAGAAAAGATATTACGAAAACTCTACTCTTTTAGATGATACTATATGTCTCTTCTTAGATATATCATTTTCATGTCTTTTCAATCCTTCAAATTATTTTTAGTTTATAAAAGAAAAAAATAATCATCATCAATAAAAATATGTTTATAGGCCAAACACTAGAATCACATTTACCTTTTCCTGAAAAAAGATGATATAAAGCATAGTGAACCAAAGCATTTTTACAACATATTTGCTATAGTTTCCTTTATTGACCAAATATATATGCCAGTAAAGATTATTATTAGGATTACTTTGTGCATTTATTTTAAGAACTTACATAAGGCTGAGGTTCTTTCCCGGCATTCAGTATGCATATACATCCCAAGAAGAACATGTGGAGATTAATTTGTGGTTTTGCTAAGTTTCTTCAATATCAAAATTTCACAGTTTAAAGAGCCAATAAAGAGCTCTACATTTGCAATCTTAGTGTGATATAATTATTTTGATCATTTAAAATATTTACTGATATTTTCCCTTGGAGATGAATGTGAGATGTGGTCCATACAATCAAAAAGTACACGATATAGTAGGACAGAATTGTTAGGAGCTAAGAATTATCAGGAAATGTTTTATTGAAGAGATAGGCTTTCACTGAAGGTTAGTGCATGATTTCTGAAGGAAACACACACACACACACACACACACACACACACACACACACACACACACACACACAAAGACAGGAGATTCCAGGCACAAAGACAATAAACAAAGGGATGGAAAGTGAAAGAACAAAACAGTTTCAGGGAATTATAAGTGATATGACTGAGGATAAATGTAGTGGAAGCAACAGTGGGAAATAAGGCAGTAAGGCAGTGGTTTTAAAATTTTGTTGAATGTTGGATTCCACTAATAAACTGAGGAAAATTGTCTCACCCAGAAAATACACAGACTTTATTGTGTTAATAATTTTTTGTTAATATTATGTCTCTCCATGGACTCAAGATCACATAGGGTGTCTTATGTTACGCTATGATGTTTACTTTTTACTCTAAATGCACTAGGAGATATGAGTGATTTAAATGGGACCAGATGTCTGATTGGGATCGGACACACTAGAAGACATGAGTGGTTTAAAGGTGATCAGGGGCTTGTATTATGCTATCACACATCTAGTTTCAGTGGCACAAGAATTCACCAAAATTATTTCCTAGGTTAGTGCTTCTTGTGAGATTAGGTATTGTTACTTGATTTTTCCTTGTTACTGTCTATGTTATAGATAATATTTGCCTTATAGCAATTCCTTGGTTGGGCTACCTTCTGTTAGTCACTCCAGTACTTCCTCTCTGGCCTTTGCGCAAAGGGCACTGCTTTTTCTTTGTGTTATTTCATCTCAAGAATGGACATAGACACATTGTTCTTTTCTGAGGGTAGAGACAATACCAGGCTGTAATTTTAATCAGAGTTTAATAAAAGGATAAGGACAATGAATTGAAATTATAGCATAGAGAATAAGGTAAAACTTTTTGTCAAGCCTAGAGTATCTTAACCAGAGTCAGCCAATCTCTTCCTAACAACTCCAGAACTGTTTCAGTCATCTAGCAGGCTTAGAATCTAGACTACATTTATTCTATTGCCCAGGTGAAAAAAAAGAAAACTTACAAAATTTTTCTCTTGAGTTTGAATAATGTCCCTTTTATGAAATGTATCCCCCATCCCAGGATTAACATTTATAGGTTGATTAACATCTGGGACACTAATTCTTTTTAGGTGTGTGATAGACAGCCTCCAAAGAAAGAAATCATCGATGTCTCCGTGGGTGTAGGGAAATACTAATAAAAGAGTATTAATATTAATACTTTCAATTATAAGACAAATAAGTTCTGGAGATGTATTGTACATCATGGTGACTATAGTAAATGATATTGTATTGTATACTTGATTTTTGCTAAGAGATTAGATCTCAACTGTTATCACCACACACACACACACACACACACACACACACGGTAACTACAGGATGTGATAGATATGTTAATTTGTTTGATTGTGGTTATCATTTGACAGTGTATACATATATCAAAACATTGTATACCTTAAATATAGTAGTCCCCCTTTATCGACAGTTTTGTTTCCTTTATTTTCAGTTACCAGCATTCAACTGCAATCTGAAAATATTAAAGAAAAGAATCCAGAGGTAAATAATTCCTAGGTTTTAAATCATATGCCCTTCTGAGTAGCATAATGAAATCTTACACTGCTTGCTTCATCCCCCCAACCCAGGACATGAATCATCCCTTTGACCAGCTTTTTTTGCACACTGTAGACACTCCCTGCCCATTAGTCACTTAGTAGTCATCAAGGTTATCAGGTTGACTGTAGCAGTATCACAGTGCTTCTGTTCAAGTAACCCTTATTTTACTTAATAATGGCCCCAAAGTGCAAGAGCAGTGATGCTGGCAATTCAGATATGTCAGAGAGAAGCCATATTGTGCTTTCTTTAAGTGACAAAGTGAAAGTTCTTAATAAAGAAAAAAGAAAAGAAATCATATGCTGAGGTTGCTAAGATCTATAGTAAGAACAAATTTTCTATCTGTGAAATTGTGAAGAAGGAAAAATAAATGTGTGCTAGTTTTATTGTCACACCTCAAATTGCAAAAGTTACGGCCACAGCAGATAAGTGCTTAGTTAAGGTGGAAAAGGCATTATATTTTTCGATGAAAGAGATGAACAGAAAACATATACATATACACACTATTAGGTTGGTGCAAAAGTAATTGCAGTTTAAAAGGTTAAAAAAAATTGCAAAAACCGCAATCACTTATGCCAACATAGTATTTCCATACTATCATGGTTTTAGGCATCAACTGGGGGTATTGCAATGAATCCCCCATAGATAAGGGGGATTATTTGTCATAAATAAATACATTTTATAAAATAAATTTCTCCCTTCCTTAGTTGTGCACCCGTGAAGTAGGGTCCAGTTTTCCATTCGTTACACTCTGAATCAGGGTTGGCCTGTGACTTATCTTGATTAGTACAATGTGGCAAAAATATCCTATCAGTTCCTGCCTACTCTTCAAGAAAGAGACCTTGATGCCAGCCTCCAGAGGTTCCAGTCATCCTAAGTGAGGAATTAGAGAAGTGAGTGATAAAGTCACTGTTATGGACTAAATTGTTTCCTCCCCCATCCCCAGAAATCATATGTTGAACGTCTACGTAACACCCAGGGTGACTATATTTAGAGATATGGCCTTTAAAGTGGTAATCAAGGTTAAATGTGGTCATAATGGTAGGGGCATAATCCAATAGGACTGGTGTCCTTGTAAGTACAGGAAGATACCAGAGAAGCATAAGCACAAAGAAAAGCCATGTGAGGACACTATGAAAAGATAACTGTCTACAAACCCAAAAGAGATGTCTTGGTTGATGCCGAATTTGCCAGCATTTTGATCTTGGCTTCTAGCCTCCAGAACAGCGAGAAAATAAATAAACCCAGTCTATGGTATTTTTTTTGTTTTTTTATGGTAGCCCTAGTGGACTAATATATCCACCTTGAAAGTTCTATCCTCAAGAGATTCCACATAGAGCAGATGAACTACCCAGCTGAGTCATGCAAAGATAGAAGAATCAATCATGAGAAATAACAAATTACTTTTGTGTTAAGGTCTTAAATTTTGGGGTAGTTTCTTATGCAGTGATAGATGGCTGAAACCATGGTAAAGACTACCCCTATTCACAAGGTTGTTGGTTGATAAAATGACAGTGACAGATATTTATTTTCCATGCACGGTCACCAAGATCTGGGACATTTGCTGCTATTCATGAATACCTCATTGCATCCTAACCTCATACTTTTTCATAGCCACTCCCTACTCAAATAACTATATTTGACAATGTGGTAAATTATATTGATAGCGCTTAATTTGTACCATTCGCAACTTTTGATAGGAATAATGCCTTTTAAAACAGGAAAAAGTATTAAAGAACTATTGAATATTATTTGCTAATATTTGTGATCTGTGTCATTCAATTTAGTAAATGAAATTGGTACAAACTTTTCTTCTGGGGGCTGACATTAGTCATTACATTAGCAACATAAGTTAGTATAATGAAATGAATTTGGAGTTTTCCAATTTTTTTCTGAAATAAGGAAAAAATTAAAGAATACATTAACTACATGTTCCTTGAATATTAGAGATCTTTAATTGACTTTTCAATTAATTTGATGACTTTTTTTTTACATTTCTTGAGTCAATAATAGTAATAATTACTTTCCCAGAAACATTTATGTCACAGTGATATTCAAATTAATTGGCATAAGTTGTGTGGGCTATTTTCCTTGTTTTTTCAATTATACCAACAGTATGTCTGTTTTCTCTGTTATTTTTCCTTTCCTTTATTCCCAACTTCATTGAGGAAAAATTGACAAGTATGATTATATACATTTAAAGTGTACAGTTTGATGATTTGGTGTACATTTACATTATGGAATAATTACCAAGATCTAGATGTTAACACATCCATCAGCTCACATATTAATGCTTAATTTTTTGTGTGATGAGAATTTTTAAGATTTACTCTCAGCAACTTTCAAGTGCATAATACCATATCATTAACTACAGTCACCATGGTGTACGTTGGATCCTCAGAACTTATTCTTTAACTAAAAACGTATACCATTTGAGACTTAAAGCTCCTGATTTTCCCTCCCTCTTTTTCTCTTTCCCATCAGCACTTAGAAACCACCATTTTATTCTGTTTCTATTATATATATATACACAAACACACACATATATACATATGTACATATACACACTTATACATATATGTATATATACAAATATGTACATATATACATATGTATATATGTATTCATATATACATATATATATATATTTTTTAACTGCACATATGAGTGAGATTATACAGCATTTGCCTTTCTCTGCCTGGCTTATTCCACTCAACATAATGCCCTCCAGGTTCGTACATATTGTCATGAATTGCATGATTTTCTTCTTTTATATGGCTGAATAATATTCATATATATTGGATATAACATCTGTTATCCATTCATCTATCAAAGGACATTTAGGTAATTTCCATATTTTAGTTCTTGTGAATAATGTTGCAATGAACATGGAAGTGATAATACATACTCTATATGAGATTCGAACTCAGCTATTTCTCCAAAGATTCTGATTTTCCAGGAACATCTCTTCTAGTAATCAGAGTAAAATTAACTGTCAAAGCAAAGCTGCTTCCAAATCCTCATGTAAGTGAATTTGTCATCTGGGATATATTTTATTTGTAAAGTTTCAAAGTTTTCATTTATGTAAAATACCAAATGTTCTTACCTGAAAACTCTTTAAACCATAAGTAGTAGGCTGTGATGTAGCATTCAGGGACTTGGAGTTAAAGTGGGACAACACTGATAAGCAAGCAGAAGGCTTCAATGAATCAGTCAGATTGGTTACATCTGGGATGATGTCTGCTGATGAAAATCAGTGCCACAAAGTAACTCTTACTCTGTGCTCACTGATTGTTGTACTGTCCTAAATCTTACTAATGCTTTTAAAAATATTTTAAGTATTTCTAACTCTAGTGTGTTTATAATCCTCTTCTCAGACAAAATGTATATTTATGTAAAATTCAGAAGAAAAATGATAACATAATACATATCCCTCAAAAAAAAAAAAAAAAGAGAGAGAGAGAGAGATTAAATCCAGGTATTATTATTTGGTAAGCTTGCCAAACAAGATAAAAAATATAAGCATCAAGGAGATGGAAAAGGGACTGCTGGTACTAATTCAAATCTTGAGGAACTAACAATCAGTAGAAAGAGTTTAAATATTAGAATAAGCTAGAATGGGGCTATAATTCTATCATTTATCAGTAGCCTGAGTTTGAATAAATTATTAAACTCAGTTTCTATATTTATAAAATTGGTATAATAATATCTGTCTCCTAGTATTGTTGGGGATTTTATTTAAATTATATATATCTACATTTTGCTCAATCTGAGTAAAAAATGAAAAGTTATTCAGAGAACTGAAAGCAAGGCAGATAACGATGGTTAAATAGTGGAAATTTTCCCAGGAATAGAAGAGGCTTATTGTCACTAACCAATGGGAACAGAGTCCAATGTTAAATTAGTCAAATGCCTCAAAGAAAAAATGCTGAAAATAGACTCAGAAACCCTTACTTCATGGATAAGAATCTCATGATATCCATACCAATTATATAATGACGACAAAGAATATTGAAATAAAGGTTTAACTTAGGTACAGGATCTGGTGACTGGGAAATAATGCATATGGAGGTAGAGCAGTAAAGCATCAGAAGAGAAGATGGAAGCAGGAAAGGGGAGGAGCCTAAATATCTCTATTCTGTGAACAACAGATTCCCTCAGAGAAATGGAATTAACCCTGCTTGAAGCTGGTCCACTGGCTCTCCTGATGGCAGAGAGTCACAATGCAGTTAAACTGAAGGTGGTTGGTGTTTACAAATTATGATATATTTGAAGTCCCTAATATTGGGTAATGAATGTACAACTTCTGGACATATATGCAAGGGCCCTGACTTCGTGGAGAAAAACTGGAAAACAAGAGTTCTTATTGTCAATCTTAATTTGCTGCTAATGATTTGAGATCTTGAAGGTATCCAGTATTATTTGGCTAGATATTGATTCCTAGGATTCAGGTTATTCGTAGGTGCCCAAATACTGATTTTTTCCACTCCTCTGCCAATTACTGGTGACTTAAATTCTGAGGCTTTGCAGATTAATCTGGTGGAAACAATTTAGATAAATCCTAAGAAACATTCCTTAGGTATTTGGCTACATATATTAAACAGTACCGTATTTCCCCGAAAATAAGACCTAACTGGAAAATAAGCCCTAGCAAGATTTTTCAGAATAACATCCCCTGAACATAAGCCCTAATGTGTCCTTTGGACAAAAAAACAATATAAGACCCAGTCTTATTTTCAGGGAAACACAGTAGGTCAGCTTAAAATAGCACTAATGATTACTTGCAAATTATATCTGTATATTTACACACAAACACATAGCATCCCCATCATTACTTATTAACTAAAAGTATAGGAAGACAAAAATCACTAACCAATGTCAATAAATTGTTAATCTTCTGTAATTGTTTCCTTCTGTAAGGAAAAAAAAAGGGGGTATGGCTTACTATTATGGGATACCTGCAACACAAGTTGAGATATACACGAGTCATTATAAAAAATTTGTTTTCATAAATGGGAATCTAAACTGTGATCAATAGAATTCAATTTACAAAAGAAATGACATATGCTTAAAATGACATATCAAAAAAGGGTTGCTCAGGTATGGAGTGTGGAATGTGAAGTTTTGACAAAAATAAAAGAATTCTGCTTTGCTACATTCATTGGTCCAAGCTCAGCAGTCTCCAAATTCCCAATTAAACAAATACTTTCTGCATGTTCACTGTAGCAGTAAATTACATAATGCATTATAAATTATAGTTAAAAAGACATTTTTCTTTTGAAAAGGTGGCATAAGGCCAGCAAGGATAAGATAGGCAATCAACATCCCACTGTTTCCTCTTTGCAGAAGAAATGTGTTTAGAACAGTTAGCAAAGCATCTGGATCTCACTGGCATCATAATGGCCCAATCACTCGCTATTCAACAATTTCATGTTTCTTTGATTTTCTGGAGTTTCTAATGTTTTTTAGTAACATGTCATCTTAATGTAAACATGTCAGGATAATATAATCTCTTTAAGGTTTGTGTCTGGGTGTATTAATGTTGCACTATTCTTTTGCCAACTACATTTCCTGTGTCCCATTAGATTGAGAAGAGTGATTACGTTATCAGAACTCCAAGTAGGACTGAAGACTAGCAACCATAAATCCAAGTATTATTTAATCCAGTTAGAAAATTGTAAAATGAATTCTGATGAGAACACCTAGGCTTTATATATGACATGCAGTATTAAAAAATCCTGTGGGGGGAAAAATAAATCCTGTGCATAGAATTTCCGCAGAGACGTTATTGAAGAGTAACATGAATTCATTGTTGTATGAACCTTGATAAAACACGGTGTCTCTGGTTAACAACAAATCAATGTATTACAAAATGTATATTGTGCTCTAAATTATATATTCTCCTTAATACTTATTTTCAGTAGCAATAAAAAAAGGCACATGTTGTTATTTTTTCACTGGAGAATAAAACATGACAAAGATATCAAGAAGAGATCACAATCAACATTTCAATTTTATGCTAGCCAAAGACTGTACCTTAAACGGAAAGAGAAATAAATGAAGAGAATCAAAAATTGTAAATGCAAAGGTTAATAGAAAAAAATCTGTAAATGTATATTTGCTATACTTTCTTTTGTTAACTTATTTAAAGATGTACAATCAGATAAAATAATAATTATAACTATATATTGTTGGGTTGTAATATAAATAGATGTCATAGTTGCCACAATGCCAAAAAAATGTGGATAAGGTAATAGAGCTATATAGGAATAACAGTTCTATATCTCAATGATATAAAAATAGGTCAAATCTGACGTAGACTCTTATAAATTAAGATGTATATTGCTAGCCCCAGAACAATCACTAAGAAATAACTTTAAAAATATAGTGTATAAAACATTAAGGAATTAAAATATTACACTACAAAATACCCTATATATGTGTGTGTGTGTATATATATATATGTAAAAACCCAAACAACATAAAAGCACAAAGGAACAAAAAGAAATAAGATATAATTATGGAAACAAAATGGCAGATGCAAATTCAGCTATATCAATAGCGGTATTAAATGTGAACAGATTAAACAAGCCAATCCAAGAATGGAGATAGATTGAAAAACAAAATTCACAAACACAAGGTCCAAATATATTCTGTTTATATGATTGCTATTGAAAGATACAAGTAGGTTAAAAACAAAAGGATGACTAAAGATACACCATGCAAATGGCAACCATTAAGTGAGGTGGAGTGTTTTTGTTAATATCAGACAGAATAGACTTTAATAGAAATGAATGTTACTAGAGATAAAGAAGGACATTTCATAATAATAAATAGGATAATACATTAGGAATATTTAACAAACATAAACATTATGTAATGCTATTTATAATAAAAAATTAACAATTACTAAATAATAAACAATTGTAAGCAAGTACCTACTAACAGAGTCCTAAAATAAATGGAGCACAGAGTGACAGAATCTAGGATAGACCTATATAATTGAATAATAATAGTTCAAGATTTTAATGCCACACTTTCAATAATGGATAAAACAACGACATAGAAAGGAAATAGGATACTTGAATAGCATTGTAAAACAACTAGATCTAACAGATTGTTATACAACACTCAACACAGCAACGGCATAATATAAATTATTTTCAAGTGCACATGGAACATTTTCCAGGATAGACTGAATGCTAGACTGTAAAAAAAAAAAAGGAAAGAAATTAAAAGGATTAAAATCATATAAAGTTTGTTCTCTAACCACTATGGAAAGACTCTAGAGATCAATAACAGAAAGAACTTTGGTAAATTTGCAAACATGTTGAAAGCAAACAATGTATTCCCAAATAACAAATGAGTCAAGGAAGAAATCACAAAACACATTAGAAAATACTTTGAGATATGAATAAAAATGAAAATAAACAAAATAAATGTATTACACATAGATAAAGCAGTGCTAAGAGAGGAATTTATAAGTATAAATGACCATAATCAAAAGAAGATCCCAAATCAATCAACTAACCTTCTACCTTAATACATTGGAGAAAGTAAATATAAAGCAAGAGGAAGGAAGGAAATAATAAAGATTTGAGTGGAAATTAATTAGAGTGGAAAAACATTAGAGAAACTCAATGAAACCAAAAATTAGATCTTTGAAAAGATCAACAAATTAAACTGTTAGCTAGACTGACCTGGTGGGGGATGAAAGAGAGAGAGAGAGAGAGAGAGAGAGAGAGAGAGACGGCTCAATTTATTAAAATTGTGAATGAAAGACAGGACATTGATACCAACCCTTGAGAAACAGAAAAATCATAAGGTGAATATTAACAAGTGTATACCAAAAAAAAAAAAATAGATAATTTAGATAAATGGACAAATTACAAAGATTACAAGCTACTGAAACTTTTTCTTCCCAAAAGGGAAGAAAAAATCTGAATGTATCTACGACAAGGTAAGAGATTGATTAGTGATGAAAAAAACTTCTCGCAAAGAAAAGTTCCAAAATGAAAGAAACAAGTGGCTTCACTGGTGAATTTTACAAAATATTTAAGTAAAAATTTACATAATTTTTTATGAATTCTTCCAAAAAATAGAAGAGGAAGAAATATTAATTCATTCTCTAAGGCCTGTATTATCCTTATATCAAAGCAAACAAACACATCACAAGGGAAAAAAAATCAATATCTCTTATGAATATAGACACAAAATTCTCAGGTAAATATAGAACACAACAATTATATTAAAAGGATTATACACCATGAGTAAGTGGGATTTATCCCAAGAATGCAAGGTTATTTTAACATATGAAGCTAATGAATATAATATATCAATAGATTACAGTATAAAAACCACTTGATCATCTCAATCGATGCAGAGAAACAGTTGAAAATATCTAACACCTTTTCATGATAAAAAATATTGAACAAATTAGGAATAAAAGTCATATTTATAAATCTGGTAGGGGCCATAAACATGATAAAGGGCATTTATAAAAACACAACAGCTAACATTATGCTTAATGGTGAAAGACCAAATAATTTCCCTCTGCAATCAGGAATAAGACAAGGATGCCTGTTTTTACCACTTCTGTTCACTTCTATTTAATTTTATACTGGAGGTTCCACCAGAGCAATTTGGCAAGAAAAGCAAATATAAGAGATATAGATTTGTTAGGAAGAAGTAAAGCAACTTCTACTTGCAGATGAGACCATGTTGCACATAGAAGAGTCCACTAAAAACTATTAGAAAAAAGTGACCTCAACAAAGTTTCAGGGTACAAGATCAGTATACAAAAATTAATTATATATTCTATAAACTAGACAAGAAATATCTGAAAATGAAATTAAGAAAATAATTCCATTTGCAATTGTGTAAAAAGAATAAAATATTAGGAGTAAATATAACAAAAGATATATAAAATTTGTACTGTTAAAACTACAAAATATTGTTGAAAGAAATTAAAGATCAAACTATGTGGAAAGACATCTCACATTTATGGATTAGAATATTTAATATTGCTAAGATGGCAATTCTCTCCAAGTTGATCCATAGGTTCAACATAATCCTTATCAAAATCTTTTTTTCTTTTTCAGAAATTGACAAGCTGATAGTAAAATTCATATGAAAATGAAAGGGACCCTAAGTAATCAAAGCAATATTGAAAAATAAGAACAAAGTTGGAGGACTCATATTTCCGGATTTTAAAACTTATGGCATAGCTATTTAAATCTAAACAGTGCGATATTCACATGTACATATAGACATGAATCAGAAATAAATCTATATTTTTTTATGGTCATTTGATTTGCAACAACAGTGCCAAGACCATTTGATGGGAGAAAGAAGAGCCTTTTCAGCAAATGGTCTGAGACAATGGATGTCCATATGCAAAATAATTAATTTGTACCTCTGTATCACATATTATACAGAAATCAATTCAAAATAAACCAAAGATATAAATATTAAGTTGTAAAACTATAAAACTCATCAAAGAATACAAAGTAGTAAATATTCATGACCATGACTTAGAAAATGGATTCTTAAATACAATACAAATGAACATACAACAAAATAAAAAAAAAAAATAAGTTGAACTTCATCAAAATTAAAAAAAAATACTTTAAAGCTTTTATTTAAACTATGCTTTTGATTTAAAAGATCAATAAAGTTAAAAGCAACTCAAAGAACGGACAAAATATCTGCAGAAAATATCTGATAAAGGACTAGTAACTATACAATATAAGTAAAATTTAAAACTCAGTAAGGAAAAGATAATAACCCTAATGGAAAAATGCAAAGGATCTCCAAATAAGATTTATAAATGGGGGCTCTCTTGTAGGTAACTAATTGCTTTTACCTTGCTGCTTTTAAGGTACTCTTTTTGTCTTTAAGCTTTGACATTTTAATTATATGTCTTGGTGTTGGCCTCTTTGGGTTCATCTTATTTGGGACTCTGCATTTCCTGGGCTTGTATATCTATTTCCTTCACCAGGTTTAGGAGTTTTCTGTCATCATTTCTTCAAATAGGTTTACAATTCCTTGTTCTCTCTCTTCTCCTCCTAGTATCCCTATAATGCAAATGTTGATACACTTGATGTTGTCCCAGTGGCCCCTTAAACTATCCTCATTTATTTGGATTTTTTTTTTCCTGTTCTGATTGGGTGTTTTTGATACCTTATCCTCTACATCGCTGGTTTGATCCTCTGCTTCATCTAATCTACTATCGATTCCCTGAAATATAGTCTTCATTTCAGTTATTGTATTCTTATTTCTGACTGGTTCCTTTTTATGTTTTATAAATCCATTTTTATGTTTCCTATGTCTTTGTTGAAATACAGCCCTGAGATCATCAAGTATCCTTTTAACCAGAGATTGGAGCTCTGCATCTTGTAGGTTACTTGTCTCCATTTTGTTTAGTTCTTTTTCTGGAGCTTTCTTTTGTTCTTTTATTTGGGACATGTTTCTTTGTCTCCCAATTTTGGCTGCCTTCTATGTTTGTTTCTATATATAGGTAAAGCTGCTATGTCTTCTAGTCTTAGTAGAATGGCCTTATGTAGTTGGTGTGCTGTGGAGCTCAGGGGCACAGTCTTCCTGATCACTTGAGCCATGCACTCCAGATATGTCCCTTGTGTGGGTTGTGTGTGCCCTCCTCTTGTAGCTGAGCCTTGGTTGCTATTTGCACATCAATGGGAGGGACTGACCTTCAGGCTCACTGGTTGTGAGGACTAGCCATGACTACAGTGGAGGAGTTGTGGAAACAGTGAGTTACTTATAAGGAAGCCCCAATAAGACTGTCAGCTGATTTTTCAATAGAAACTTTGCAGTCCAGAAGGGATTGGCAGGAAATATTCCAAGTGATGAAAAGCAATGACCAAGATTACTATATCCAGTAAAGCTATCATTTAGACTTAAAGGACAGATAAAGATCTTCCCAGACAAGAAAAAGCTAAAGTATTTCATCACCACCAAACCAATATTACAAGGAATCTTAGAGTGACTTCTTTAAGACAAAAAACAAACAAACAAACAAACAAAAAACTATATATATATAGTTTTATACTATACTATATATACTATATATATAATATAATATATATATTATATATATACTATATAATATATATATTATATATATATAATAAAATGGCAATAACTACATGCCAATCAACAATTAATTTTGATGGAAATGGATTAAATACTCTAATCAACAAATAGGGAGGCTGAATGGATAAGAAAACAAGACCCTTACATATGCTGCCTACAAAAGATGCACTTCAGATCAAAAGACACACACACAAACTGAAAGTAAAGGGATAAAAAAAGATATTTCATGAAAATGGAAACAAACAAAAAGCTGGAGTAGTAGTACTTATACCAGACAAAATAGACTTTAAAACAAAGGCTATAACAAGAGACAAATAAGGACTTAGCAATTCCACTTCTGGGTATTTATCCAAACAATCCCAACATTCTACTTTGAGGGGATGTGCTCATCCATATATTGACATTATTTACATAAGCCAAGATATGAAGGCAACCTTGGTGTCCCTGAATGGATGAATAGGTAAAGAAGAGGTGGTACATATATACAATGGAATATTACTCAGCCATAAAGATAGAATGAAATCTTGCCATCTGTGACAACATCCATAGACCTAGCGGGTACAGTGCTGAGTGTAATAAGTCAGACAGCGAAAGACAAATGTCATATGATTTCACTTATAAGTGTAATCTAAAACACAAAATAAACAAACAAATGAAACAGAAACAAACTCACAGATACAAAGAACACTTTGATGGTTGCAGGATTGGAGAAAGATTGGGAGTGGGTGAAAAGGGGAAGAGATTAAGAAGTACAAATTGGTTGTTACACAGCAGTCATGGGGATGTAGAGTATAGCATAAAGAATATAGTCAATAATACTGCAATAACTATGTATAGTGTCAGGTGGGTACTAAATCAATTGGGGTGATAGATGAGAGGGGGTTTGGAGACAGGGTGAAAAAAGTGAAGAGATTAAGAAATACAAATTTGTAGTTACAAAATAGTCATGGGGATGTAAAGGGAATATAATCAATAATATGATAATAACTATATATAGTGCCAGGTGGTACTAGTCCGGGGGATCACTTCCTAAATTATATACATGTCTAACTACTATGCTGCATACTTGAAACTACTATAAAATAATATTGAATATCAACTCTTAATTGAAAATTTTAAAAAGCAGGGAAAAGATCAATAATATTGTGCTATCTTGGTACAATTTCAGATGGTTGCTGGACTTATCATGGTGATAACTTATTTAGCATGGAGGATATAATCAGTAATATGGTAATAACTCTGTATAGTGCTAGGCGGGTACTGTTGAATAATTATGATGAACACATGAAACTAAAATAATATTTTACATTAGCTATATTTCAATAAAAATCTTTTAAAAAATTTACAAATGACCAAAAAGCAGCTTAACATCCTTACTCATTTGGAAAATGCAAATCAAAACCACAGTGCTATACCACTTCACACCCTCCCATGATGGCTACTAAAAAAAGACAGACTATATAACAAGTAATGGTGAAGATGAAGAGGAATTGGAAAACTCATAAACTTCTGGTGGGAATACAAAATTGTCTAGCCACTTCAGAAAATCTTTGTCAGTGTCCCAAATGGTTAAACATGGACTTACCAGCAATCTATGCCTAGGTATTTACCTAAGAGAAATAAAAACACATCTACACAATAATTTATACATGAATGTTCATTGCATCATTATTCATAATAGCCAAAGTAGAAACAACCCAAATGCCATTCTACTGATAATATTTTTTTAATGGTGTATATCCATACAATTGAATATTATAGAACCATAAAATGCAAGTACCAATATTTGTCAAAACTGGATGAACCTTTAAAACATTATGCTATGTAAAGGGGCTCAATCACAAAAAACTACCTATTGTATGATTTCATTGTTATTAAATTCCAGGGTATGTAAATCTGTAGACACACTAGGTACTTCTCTGTGTGCCTAGAGCTGTGGGAGTGTGATGAGGTTGGGTGAAATGCTTTTTTTTCTGGGGACGGATACAAATGTTATAAAATTGACTTTGATGATTGATGCACAATTCTCTAAACATAATAAAAATTATTGATTTGAACACTGAATGGGTAAATTATTTGGGATGTGAATTATATCTCAATAAAGCTGTTAAAAATAAAAAAAAGTAAAAGAAAACAAAATAAATTTCTGAGGAAAGAAAATCATTTGTTTCCTTTTTTATCTATTATTCTGGGATTATTAATGGATATAGATTGTTAATGGATTTGAACACCATTAAATAATCCACTACTTTCATTTTCATGATGCTGTTGAAAATATCACTACATGAACTAGGCACTTAGTTATGATTTATTACTTGGTCTTCCTTACAGGTCTTTTAGGACATCATATATTCTAAATTAAATAAGCTATATTTTAGAGTTTTAGGGTAATTTAATTTTAGCCTTTTTTTGGAAGAAATTTTTTTTTATATTTTAAATTAAATAAGCAAATAAGGACATTTTATATTGGAAATGTTAACACAGCTTACATTGCTCAGTGTATAAAGAACAAGACTACATTAAATTGTTTATATAAAGTGTGGATTTCAGTTTTTGCTTGGCTAATAACATTGTTCCCTATTTTCTAAACACATGACATATGTAGTTTTGCTTCCTCATAGTCAGGTGACATTGATATGATAAACTTACAATCATTTTAGGATTGTATCATTTTAAATATTTGTTTTGTATCACTTTTTAAAATTAACATTTAAAATAATGCTATAGTATACATGATTGAAACTGAAGAATCAGTTAGTTTGAAAAATAATGGGAGAAATTAATAAGAGAAGGGAACATAAATGTCTTGCATGAGTTTGGCAGAAATATATCTTTCTTTAATCTGTCATGGGAAGAAAGCTAAATTACTGAAAATCTAAATATGAGAAATCATACTCCTGGTAGGCTACTGCAAAAATCTACTCATAGAGATAGAAGTGAAACCAGATACTAATATATTATTCTGCTGAAAAGGGTTTTAAATTAATTTTAAAAGTTTTTAAAGTTAATTGTTATGGTCATATTTTTATTTTAACTTTTAGATGTAGACCATTGTGATCTCTGCCTCCTGAATCAGTGGTCTTCAAATTACTTTGATCATTATGTCTGTTGGTAACATATGTTAGAGTACTCACTCTCTAAACTACTACTTTCTAAAGTACTCTTTCATGTGTATGATGAAGCAATTGAAAATGTAAAATTAAAATTTTGAGATATAATGATTTTAAATATCTTGTTAATGTTTGTAGTATTATAATATAAATAGACAAAATCTTAAAGCATTATATACAAACACAGCTAGCTCATTAACTGTATTGCATGGAAATATACATTTCAAATAATCTATTTTATAGCTTTCGGTTTTGTTTGTGATACATATTTGACTTCATCAGGGCTAAAAATATCGCCATGACATTCAGATACAGTACATCCTGCTTATGAACAGTTTAAAAATTTTATTAAATTTATTGGGGTGACGTTGGTTAGTAAAATTATATAAGTTTCAGGTGTACAACTCTATCTTTCTATTTTCTTTCTCTGAATCTGCTGTTTGGGGCCAAGCAGGCCTTTGCTGTTTCAAAGGCCAAAGCTATGTTCTGGCACTGATTATCTGAAGAAATTGTATATTTTTAATTTAGAGCACAGTCTCTACAATTACAAAGATTTTGTTTTGATTTTTTAACTCAACTTCACCTTTTACTAGTCGTGTGTCCTTGAGTACTGTATCCAATATCTTTAAATTACAAGTTCCTCACCTATAAAATGGGGATGATAATAAGCCATGCCTTCCTCTAAAGAATTAGTTATAACCATATGAAATAATGTCTCCCCAGTGCTTAACTCAGCCCATAGCACTTAATTCAGCCCCATGAGTAAAACTGTAATTATTTTTGTTATAATTATCTTTAGAGTAAAAGATAAAAATTAAACTCCATTTTCCACTGCACCTTTTAAATCTAATTAACCTTACTTAAATGCAACTCCCCTCAAATAATGGCCTGTCCTCACAATCCAAATATTCCCTCAATTTTTCCCTGAGTTGCCCAACAAGAAGTAATAATTTCTTCATGCAAAATAAACTTGTAATATTTTGGAACATTTCAAATATTCTACATATAATTATTCATGTTCTTTTTTTTTAATTTATTGGGGTGACAATTGTTAGTAAAATTACATAGATTTCAGGTGTGCAATTCTGTATCACATCATCCATAAATCACACTGTGTGTTCACCACCCAGAGTCAGCTCCCCTTCCATCACCATACATTTGATCCCCCTCACCCTCATCCCCCACCCCCCAACCCCTTTACCCTCTGGTAACCACCAAATTACGTTCCCCAGATTAATTTTCAAACCCGTGGCCATCCTGTGGTCACCGACTGCCCTCCAATACCCTCACCCTCCCCCCCACCCCCCACCCCTCCCGCCCATCTAGCAACCCTCAGTTTTTCCTCATTGTCTCCAAAACTGTTTCTGATTAGTTCATTCACTTATTCTTTTCTTTAGAATCCGCAAATAAGTGAGATCATATGTTACTTATCTTTCTCTGTCTGACTTATTTCACTTAACATAATATTCATGTTCTTGACTAATCCCAGCACCATTTTCTCACCGAACTCCCTACCATATTTAACTTTTTTTCAAAGCAGTGTTTTTAGATCTTTCAAGAGCTTATTCAACACAGAGTGACTGCCTTGCACAAAATAGTTTTGCAAAAGCACCTTAAGAATTAAAAGAAAAAATAATTTTCAATCACACTTTTTTTACACTATGATCTACATCCTGATCACTTACACCTGCAACTTGACATTTTGTTTAAAAATATTACATTTTTCCATGAGTTGTGGCAACCATCAGAGTTTCTGTAAAAACAAGTATCTTGCAAATATTTTTAGATAGGACTATTCCTAGATTTATCTTTCTGACATATTCTGTTATGTAAAATAAAACTAGTGTAAATTACACAAAGAAACACAAAACTTTCCTTAAAAAGTTATGGTGTTTAAAGCTTTCCATTTCCAGTACACTTGTTTAGCTTTCAAAACACTCACATTTTAAAATGCATGCACACATACTTATATCCTTCTAGGTTTTATACATAAAATGATTAATAGGAATATCTTAAAACTCATATTAAGCCTTAAATAAATATATAGTTTTATTATTTATGCTAAATATCTGTATACTTGTATTATCAAAATTTTCTAAATGTGTTAAACCAGTGTTGTATCTATCGGGCAAATATTAGCAAGTTATCAATGATCTGATTGCTTTGGACAATGGGAATAGATAAATCAGTGTTCTAAAATAACAAAAAAAAATAGCAATGATCATGTGGTTGGGTCTATATTATAGGGGTGCCTAAAAAATGTATACACATTTTAAGAAAGGAAAAGACTGTATGAAAATTGTAATACCCAGGAAGGGAATAAAAAAAGATGAAAACAAGTCACGTGTATACATTTTTTTGGCATCCCTGGTATATTTTTATGCTTTGTAACTTTTCACAGATTTATATAATGTAAATGATGCAATCCGCTGTTTGCAATTTTTGTTTTGCAAATATAATACACTATATCCTAATCTTCAAAATGCTATACAATGGTAGCTATAAACTAGTAAATAATCCAGACCTTAGGAAATAAATCAACTTTGGACTATGTTATGATTATTTTGGCAGGGAAATAGTGCAAACATGGAAAGGTGAAGATTTGCCTTTATGGACTGTATTATTCTGATGCCAACCATCTTGGAAAAAATATAAGGGCAAGAAATAAGAGCTTCTGGAAATAAGTCTTAGAAGTGTGATTAAAATAAAAACCTTATTCCCTTCCTGGTACATGAGGTAAATTTATCCTAGTTTCCAAAGCTTGGAGTAGTTTTCCTTGTCTAAGATACAAAGAGCAGCATAGAGAAATAAGATTAAAACCTCTTAAAATGGTACGGGATTATGCAGCAGCTTTAGATTATACACATATTCTTTGATGTGTACGAGTGTATGTGGTATGTTCCTGTTTATCCTCCATTCCTTGTAAAGTCTTTTAATTGCACACCCTTACCTGTTTTGTAGGAAGTTAGGTCTATGTCAATTGTTTAGGTAATGGGGTAGATCAGTGCACTATCTCACTACAAAAACACACTATTGTAACTCCTGAAACAATCAAGGATAATGTGAAGGATAGTAGTCGTCACTAATGAAGAACAGCTCTGGGCAGCAAGGTGACGATATCTCAAGAATTCTGTGTTTCAGGGTCAATATTGTCAAGAATCAGAAGACCTTCTTTTGGGAAACTCAGATGAAGAACCGACTGGGGGAAAAATCCCAGAAAAATTTTTGGAAAATGATTTTGACACAATGGTTCAAGTGCAAATGATTTAAAAAGAAAAAAGAAAAAGTTATATTTTTAGTAAATATTATGGTACAAACTACAACTATGTGTTTTGCTAATATAATAGGAACAAGTATTGACATGTTGAGTAGATATGAATAGAGCAAACTTTTTCCATTAAATAGAGAAACAGTTATGAATCCAATAAAACTCTATTAAATATGTATTCTTTTCCAACATGCAGAAGAAATCTTTTCCTATTTGCTCACATGTCTCACAGTAGGCAAGATAAAATTATCTTAGAATACTGCAAGTATCCCACAGACTTGAATTTACTTTTGAAACTTTAAAAATGAAGACTTAGAAATGCTGAAGAGCTAATGTACTTCATAAAGAAGACAGTGAAATGATAATTTCTGAAAAATTTAATTAGTAAATATTACAATATATTTATGTTCTCCTTTAGTTAGCTATTGCACAGTTCAAAAATTTTACTACATAAGTTATTGTTATTTATTTATAAGTTGCCTCATAGGGGGCAACTTAGGACTAACCAATATATGCTCTTTCTAGGCTTTGTTGTTTGTCTTATTAAATCTATATTTTTATTTAGTTATTCTTTCAGTGAGAAGACAAATTAAAGAGAGGGAATTTTAGTCACTTCAAAATATAGATATACTAGCCTTGAATGGATTTCTTCGATAGAACAGAACTCTAAAAATAAGTATAGGAAGCATATGTTTTAAAAAGTAATCCAAATGAACTCATGTTCTGTAGAAAAACACACTCATTTGAAAAGAGAGAGCAAGTGTTTGGGGAGATGTTTTACACTGGGCTATGTTTGAATCATTTAAAATCTAATTAAAGTACTTTCTCTGGGTACACACTAGTTTTCAACTTCAATGATCTTTACAAATAGGAGCTAACTCCTTCTATCACATCACAAGTAAAAGACAAAATGGAAGGAAAGAAGTTAACTTGCTTTTCCAATGATGCAGAGAGAAGTTACCAGCAGCCAGACAAATTTCCACTATTTCCTGCATTGTTTTAATTCCCTGTGCTTCCATACGTGTATTATAAGGTTCAGTAGATGGTAAGAGAAATAACTGCCATTTAAAACTTTCTCAATTGTCAAGTTGGTGGAGTAGGTAAATGCTGTGCTTGCCTCCTCTCATAACCACATCGAAATTACAACTATAGAACAACTGTCATTGAGAATCACCTGAAGTACAGCTGAACAGAAGTCCTATAACTAAGCATATAGAGAAGTCATGTTAAAACTGGTAGGAGGAGCAGAGAAGTGGAAAAGCCACTTGGGTGACAGAGCATGGGTGATGGTGAAAAATCAGGAGGGCTATTATATCTTTGGGAATCTACCCTGAGTAGTGAGAGGCCCGAACCCCACACCAGGCTCTCTGGCTTAGTGCCAAGAAGAGAAGTCCCCATAATTCTGCTGTGAAAACCACCACAGATTGTGGCTGACTGAGACAGAGCTGCTGGAGTCCCAGGCACTCTTCTTAAAAGGACCATACACTGACTCACTGTTTAATGCACTCACTGGTTCTGAGCTCCAGCTCTGGGGCAGCTGGACCTAGTGTCGAAAGACACTAGGTATATATGGAAGAACTCAATTTTCTGGTTTCAGGGCAAGGGCTGGAGGGGAAACTTTCTCCCAGACAGAAGTGCTGGCAGAAGCACTTTCTTTGTTGAACCCTCCCTAAACCCAGCTCCACATGCAGGCAAGCACCATATCTGGGTCTCCATCAACTTCGGTGACACTATTTACCCTGCCCTAGTAATTCCTTAGACGCTGCCTGACCCAACTTGGGAGCCCATCCAAGCTGATTCCGGTGGCTTTTCCATATAAACAGCTGTCTTAGCTCATGTTGAGGACTTTCTTAAAATCTCTCAAAGGTTCAAAAACTCTAAACAAACAGTGTCTGTCCCATACTTCTCGCAAAGCAGTTCCAAGCTTTGGCACTACTGGCAGCAAGCCTTGGTTCACAGCTTAGCCTCTCCCAGGCACATCTGATCCTAGCACAAGTGACAACCATCTAAAGATCACTTTGTAGCTCATACCTGGTGGCCCTGGATAAGACACAGGCAGAGGTTGACATTGGCCTGCAAAAGAGCCCCTCCTAAGAGGCCCCATAACGAACACACCTGATGGTCAACTTCAGACAAAACCAAAGTAACACCCAAAAACCTCCACAAAAGACACACCCAAAGGACAGACTAGGAAGGCACCAGAGCCTTGCTAAAATGAATCATCTCTGTAGAGTCAGCCTGTTTACAACAGCTCCTCCATTGTATTCATTGCCAGTCCTCACAACCAATCAGCCAGATGATCGTCCCTCCCACTGACATGCAAAGAGCAACCAAGGCTCAACTACAACAGGAGGACACACAGAACTCACACAAAGGAAACACCTTGAGCATCCAGGTCAGGTGGTCAGAGAGACTATGCTACTGGACTCCACAGCACACCTACTACTTAAGACCAGTCTACTAAGACTGGGAAACATAGCAGCCCTATCTTATACATAGAAACAAACACAAGGAGGCAGCCAGAATGGAGAGAAAAAGAAACATATCCCACATAAAAGAACAGAACAAAGTTCCAGAAAAAAGAAGTAAACAAAATGGAGAAAAGCACTCTACCATATGCAGACATGAAAACACTAATTATAGGATGCTCAGTGATCGCAGGGAGAACTTCATCAAAGAGACAGGAAACATAAAACTAAAAATAGAAAACATAAAAAAAATCCAGTCAGAAATAAAGACTACAATAACTGAAATGAAGAATATGTTAGAGGGAATCAACAGTAGATTAGATGAAGCAGAGGACTGAATCATGAATCAGAGATTTAAAAGATAAGGTAGCAGAAACACCCGAACAGAACAGCAAAAAGAAAAAAAAAGAATCCAAAAAAAAAAAAAAAATGAGGATAGTTTAAAGAACTGCTGTGACAACATCAAGACAATATTTGCATCATAAGGGTACCAGATGTAAGAGAGAGAGAGAGCAAAGAAATAAAAACTTATTTGAAGAAATAATGACGGAAAGCTTTCCTAACCTGGAGAAGGAAATAGACATCAAAGCCCAGGAAGTTTAGAGAGTCTCAGATAACATGAACCCAAAGAGGTCAAGACACATCATAATTAAATTGCCAAAGGTTAAAGACAAAGAGAGAATGTAAAAGCAGGAAGAGAATAGCAGTTAGTTACTTACAAGGGAGAATCCACAAGACTGTCAGCTGATTACTCAACAGAAATTTTGCAAGCCTAAAGGGATTGACACAAATTATTCAAAGTGATGAAAAGCAAGGACCATGATGACTGTACCCAGAAGAGGTATCATTTAGAATTGAAGGACAGATATAGAGCTTCCCAGACAAGGAATATCTAAAAGAGTTCACAGCCACCACACCAGTATTACAAGAAATGTTAAAGGGACTTCTTTAAGAACAATACAAAAGAAAAAAAGAAAAGATCAAACATATGAATAATAAAACAGCAATAACTTCATATCTATCAACAATTATTTTAAATGTAAATGGATTAAGTGCTCCAATCAAAGACATAGGGTGGCTCAATGGATAAGAAAACAAGACCCTTACATTTGCTGTTTATAAGAAACTCACTTCAGATGGAAAGACACACACAGATTGAAAGTAAAAAGATGTAAAGATATTCCATGAGAATGGAAATAAAAAAATAAACAAACAAAAAAACAAAACAAACCTGGGGTAGCAAGGTAGCAATACTTAAACGAGACATACCAGACAAAATGGACTTTAAAACAAAGGCTACATAGCAAGAGACAAAGAAGGACGCAGTCATCCCACTCTGTATTTATCCAAAGAACCCCAACATACTATTTCAAAGGGATAGGTACATCCATATGTTCATTGCTGCATTATTTACCATAGCCAAGATACGGAGGCAACCTGGTTGCCCATCCATGCATGAATGGATAAAGAGATGGTACATATATACAATGGAATACTACTCAGCCACAAAAGAAGAATGAAATTTTGCCATCTGCAACAACATGAATGGATCTACAGGGTATTATGCTGAGTGGAGTAAGTCAGACAGAGAAAGACAAATGCTGTATGATTTCATTTATATGTGGGATATAGAGAATGAGATAAACAAACAAACAATACAGAAATAACCTCATAGATACAGAGAGCATTTGGATGGTTGCCAGATGTGGGGTGTGGGGGATGTGTGAAGGGGTGAGAGGATTAACATGTATAAATTGGTAGCTACAAAAGATGTAGAATATAGCGTGGGAAATCTATTCAGTAGTGTCATACAACTATGCATGGTATTAGATGGGTACTGATTTTATCAGTGATCACTTTGTAAGTTATATAAATGTCTGATCACTTTGCTGTACACCTCAAAGTAATATAATATTGTATAACTATAATTGAAAAATACTAAAATGTTAAAATAAAACTTTCTCAATTATACTTTTTACTGATATGTAAAGTCAGTGTGTAATGAAAGATTATTTCCAAATTGCAGTGTTCAAAGAAAAGGCTTTAATTTTCTTTCCCTGTACAGTCCATCAACAGGCATTGTATTAATATATATACAATGCTATGACTTATTAGGGTTTTAGAAATCACTGATTCTCTGTTGAATCCAAGTGAGAAAAAAAAAATCTCTGAACATTATTACCTCAGGCAGAAAAAAGCAAGAAACTTTTTATTACCTAAGTTGAGTATACTAGACATTTTGTCATAATATTTGGTACAATTAATTAGCATTAGCACAGTATAAGAGATTGGTATGGCAGAAAAATAAAATAGACCCTATATACCAAAATAAATTATTTAGACTAACACCTAAGGGCCAATTCATCCTCTAGTACAAAAGCAGAATGGCTGATTTCTTTTAGTTGGTAACTCAAATGTATTTGTCTTTAAGACCCTCTTAGTACTAAAACAAATACATGAAGAAGTAACATTGCATCTAGTACAAAACAAATGCATCTGAGGTTGACAGATCTCGGTATAATCTTATAGAAATTATGTAGTTGTACTAGTTGTGTCTAAATCTATATTAATTGTCCTTAAGTTATAGATATCCCAAATTTTACTTGGACACATTGACAGGTAAGTGACACACACACATGCATGCTCATACTTACACACATATAAATAACCTCTACAAACAACCTAAACACACAATAAATATTTCTTTGGTTAAAAATTAATTTTTATTTGAATTAAAATTGCTCTCTATAAATCCAAATATCCATTTAAAACAGATATTTAGAAAAACATTTTTTATATATCATCTAATATTAGCTATGAAGTCAATCAAATTGGCTAATGTAAGAAATAAAAGTTTAACTGCTTAAATATAGCAAAATCATTCTTTGCATGGGCCATTTTTTCAGCTCACACTTAACCAAATCAAAGGAAAAGTAAAAGTGGTCAAGGAAGAAATTTGAATATTTTTAAAGACCTACAAATAAAGATTCATCTGTTTATTTTTAATATAAGCTAAGTAAAAATTATGAAGTGTAGGTGCAAAAATTCTTGACGAAATAATAGTATATAGAATCTAGGGTATTTAAAGATGATCCTATAAATAGAGTTTATCCAAACATGTAAGGAACACTGGGACATATATATTAGTAAAATATATGATTTTGAAAGGTCAGATAAAATAAGTAATGCACTAATATCATTCTTAAATTTTTGATGAAATCCAATATTCATATTATTACAATGATTAGAGAAACCAGAGGTCAACATTTTAGTGTGCTAAAATATGTTTACTTTCAACTACCATTAAACATTCTAATTAAAAGCTCAGCACATGTTATTTACATTGACATTTTTATTCATGTTTTTATTCATCTTTCTGTAATTCATTGATCCTACAAATACTCTTTGATACACCACTGTGTGCTAAAGTCTGTTTTAGATCCTAAAATATAATAAGTGCTGTGAAAAATATAAAAGTCAATGATGGGATAGAGAGTGTGTGGGCAGACACACTGGACCAAAAGTTCCATGAACTTCTGTCTCAGGAAGTGACATTTAAGCAAAGACCTAGGTAAGAAGACGCTGAAGAGTGATTATAAATGAAATTTTGGGGTAGGTGAGGGCCAGTTCACAGAACCTTTTCGAAGAATAAATAAATAATAGGTCAACAAAATGTCCACTGGCGATTTAATATTAGGATAAAATCTCTGCCCGATGAAACAATATTTAAACCAGAAAAATGTTAAAATATTTTGATAAACAATTAGAAAATGTAGTGAGAGTGGAGTTTTAATACACAAGATCAACTACAAGTAGAATACATGGAGGAATAAGCTCACTCTTAAAACATGAAAAATTCCTCAGCAATCCTCTTCAGGGGTAAAATAACTATGCAGCCACACAGGAACTGGAATCGGCTTCTTTACTTTCACAGGTGGACACACACCATGCTATTCATGCAGATAATTTGATAAGTATATAAATTCTCTTTAATATACCACATAGAACCAGGCCAAAGATTATGATTTCAAAAGGTTTGATGTTCAAAATTTGCTGATGGCCTGTTTGAAAGAATTGATGTATTTATAAGGCAGCTTGTAATTCACTATTGAACTACTTCATATCTTCCTGTTATTTTCTGGAATGAAGCTAAATGACAGAAAGCTAGGTACTTTGGTTACTCTGATTTGCTTCCAACCCCCAGGTGACAATAGACCTATACTTTAGCACTATTACATTGACCAATATTGAAGACTGCTGTAAAAAGGAAACGTTTAACAAGCAACAATCTAATACAAACTCGAGTTCCATTTATTGAAGGAATATAGCTGCCAACACTTTTCACATCATCAATTTTGCCTCCACTATGAGACCCGTGTCTGAAATTTCTTCCTTAACAAAAGCCTGGGAAATGCCTTTTCCTCTGATTTATCAGTATGTGTGGGCCTGGTGAACAAAGCAGTCACATTGCTGAACGTGCATCTATTTTACTTAAGCCAGATTTTCAGTTCAACTTTAATTCTGTAGGATTTTGGCTTAGTATGTACAAATTTTATATTGCTCCTGACTTTTGATCGTTTCTTTTTTTTTGTATTTTTTCTGATCCTGATTTTTATCTGTTTTTTTCTCCCCCTAAAGAACTTTAATTCATTCAAGACTTGTTATATCTTATGTGAAATCAAGGGACTACATTAAAATAAATAAAACAGAAAACTATTACAACTAGGCTTTTAATTTTATTTTGGCATAAAGGAGAATGTGTGAATAATATTTCTCATGGGAAAAAGTAGAAATAAATATCATGTAGATAATGTTTCTAGTACTAAGGCTACTTTTGAGGGACCTGAGAATTGTGTAGAATACCAATATTACTTTGTAGAGAAAGATCTTGAAATATAGTTTACTCATGTATCTAGGGGAACAACTTCTTCCAGCTAGCTTAGAAACTGACTTTCTTAACAATGTTTATGCAGAAAGAAGAATCAATCTTTCCTCTCCTTGCAAAATTTCACAGTCCAACCACTACCATGCTTGCCCAAAACATGGGAGAATATGTAACACTCTTTTGAGAGGAAGAGTAAGCCTAGGATTGTGAATCTTGCATTTTGCTTATTAATATTTTTGCAGGGTTCTCATTCTGCATTAACACTCAGTACTATATTTCAGACTCTAATTGCTCTTCTTGTTCAGCATTATGACTAGTGAAATCATGGGATGACCAGGGACATTTCCATAATTCCTAAATACTGAACTATTCTCAGACACTGAAGGGTAACATTTAATAAATAAGAATAGTTGAATTCCATAGCGGTAATATTTGTAAATCTTGGACCACAATGAAGAAATATTGACTGAACTGGTTTTGTGTACTAATTCATGTGATTTCAGTGATGAGTCCAAATTAGCTTCCTTAATTTGGGTTAAAGCCACTCTTAGACAAATTTTAACTCCTGTTTATTAATGGATTCAATTAAATTCTACTAAAACAAAAAAAGAACAAGTAGAATTTATTTTGGAACTTTGACCAAATGATTATGAAGCTTATCAGGAAAAATAAGTAGATGAGACTAACAAAAAGAATTATAATATAGAACGGCAATGAAAGGGCACTAGCCATTCCAGACTTAATAGTATGAAACTGACATAAAAATAGAGGGAAACAGCTATAAAACAGAATTGACAGTCAGGAAATAGGACCTATTACATATCAGCTTGTTATATGATAAAAGAAAAGGTACAAATTAAGAAGGAAGAAAATTTATATTAAATAGTGTCTAGACAATTGGTTAACTACTTGGAAAAAAAGATACAGTTAGAGTCTTATCTTACAAGACATACTAAAGTATTCTAAATAAATAAAAATGTGATTATTTTGGATAGATTAATTTTTATTCAAATAAAAAAGACATTATAAAGCAGAAGATGTATGGATTTTAACAACAAATATTTAAAACTTGCATACGTAAGATAGTAACCAAAATCCACAGATCAGAAATGGGGAATACATTTATTGCCATTTGACATACATTTATATTTTATTAAATAAGGCACAAGTACATAGCAATAAAATGCAAACACTCTGACTTCAATTAAAAAATGAGTAAAGGCAATGAACTGGTAATTCCTTAGGCACACAGGTAGCAAACAAATATATAAAAACTACCTGCCTCCCCAGTAATAAGAGAAATACAGTTTAAAACAAAATTAGAAAAAAAAAATTACCTAGGCTATTAAGTATTTATAAGACCTTATTCTGAGAGTTGTAAGTGAATTTATTCTTTTATAAAGCAGTTTGGCAACATGTACCTATGTATGAACATACTTTAAAATGTGTCTGTTTTATCCCTCCAAAATTATAGCTGTTTATTCTTGAAATAATTATTAATTAGGAATATTGATATGCACAAAGATTTTAAATGTAGTATTTTTTGTTTGTTTGTATGTTTGTTGTTTTATAATAGCAAAGTTTGGAAATAGCCTACATTTCCTAACATAGGGAAAAGGCTAGATATATGGTGATAAATCCACCTAATAAAATTGTATGCAGCCACTGAAAATGTTTATTATAAATAAGTGATGTTGGAGTACACTGGGAAAATGCTTATTAATTAAAGATATTAGGTCAAAAAAGCAGGACTAAAATCATACCTAATATTTCAATTCTTTATCACTATAAAGAGAAAACTTGAAGGACCTACGCATATCATAGAGTAGTTAAGACTGAATACTTATATTTCAGCTAGAATCATTTTTAACATTTATGTTCATCATTTAATGAATATTATAATAAAAATTCACTTTAAAAAAGAACAAATTGTATGTAATATGTAGCATTTTTACATTACCTCTAAATATTTTTCTAAAGCAATAATGTATTTTTCAGAACGTCACCTCTAATTGTTGCTAAAATGTTTGTTATTCAGTTACAGATACCAGTGGGTTTACATCATACAAGACATGTTTTTAATGCTTTGAAAACTA
Organism: Rhinolophus ferrumequinum; assembly: GCF_004115265.2. Lineage (NCBI taxonomy): Eukaryota > Metazoa > Chordata > Mammalia > Chiroptera > Rhinolophidae > Rhinolophus > Rhinolophus ferrumequinum. The sequence goes on along the minus strand of NC_046299.1, from coordinate 44,962,098 downwards.
CCAAGTTCTCCTGCACACATTTTTATAAAGAAGAAGTGCCATAGTAATCGGAGCACCAATTAGTGTCAATTATAACCTGTCTTACCTGTCACCCTAGCAACCTTATGAGAGTTGCTACAGAATTTTGCTTCTTTTTATGTCCTGCAATGAGTGATTTTATTGCAATCTGAGTTTGAACCCAGTCATTATATGAATATAGAGGTTAAATGAGGGCTGTACAAATAAAGACTTCTAATATCGTTGTGTTTTCTAAAAATCATTTTACCACTAACTGTTCAATTTGTGACATTGAAAAATGTATGTATGAGATTATATTTATGGGCAGAAGTAAATGTTTAGAAATCTGCCAAGTTTGATGGGAAGTGTAACAATGTTTTTTAAATGTTTGTATTTGAATAACATTTCTACAAAATGCACTCTAACTGTGTGTATACAGGTTTCCATAATATATTCTTAATTGAACTGATAGTGCTTTTGGAAAAAAAAAAAAGGACAAAATCACTTTTCAATGTAAGGACACCATAATTCACAAGCTTTTTAATGTAATTTTTTTTTAAATGAAAGCAATAGTCATTTACTTTGAATGAGGATAGAATATTTGTCTACTCCATATTTAATTTGCTTTGTTGAGACATTTTCCTCTTAATTATTTTGTAATTTTGGAAAAATGAGAGCTAAATGAGTGAATATGATGGACATACACTATATATATACACATTCATAAGGCAAGAAAACTAATTTCTTTAAGCCTAAAAATATTTAAAAAACAATTGGACAGATCTATTAAATCAAACTAAATGGCAACTACACCATCTGTGCGTACAGCACTATGCTCTCTCAAAGAGTCTCCAACCATTCCTTGTGTGTGTGTGTGTGTGTTTGTGTGTGTGTGTGTGTGTGTGGCCAAGACTCTTAAACATGACTTTCTCTATATTTCCATTACATTTGGCAACACTGATATTTCCTACTTTCCAAAATTCTTTTTTTTCCCAAATGTATTGAAGTTTACTCTTCTCTGGATATTTTTCTGCCTGCCTGAAATACATCAACTGAGATTCAGGGTACTCAGTATTAAACAAGGAGTAGGCCGAAGTCAGTTTCCTGAAAACCATTAGCAAGTCTGTGAGAATCCGCAGAAACACCATATGGATTCAAGCTCATAGAGATGACAGGTATCAAATTTATCTAGCTCTAACATTCCCGTCTCACCTAGGGTGAGGCGAAGAAAAAAAAAAAGGAGGGTAGGAAAAGCTTGTAAAGGTCACAGCCCTTGGAAAGAGGCCCACTAAAAACTGAGATTTAATCATAAGACTATAGAACACTTTCCCTATACCACTCTTTAACACCTCTGAGGAGTGTTCAGAGAGAAATTTATAGGTATAAATGGCTATATTAAAACAGAGAAAGATGTCATATCAATGTCCTAGCTTTATATCTTAAAGAACCGGGAAAAGAACGAGCTAAACCCAAAGGTAGCAGAAAAAAAGGCTATAAGAAAGATTATAGTGGAGATAAACGAAATAGAGAAAAAAAATGGAATAAATAAAATCAAAGTTGTATTTTTGGAAAGAGCAACAAATTGACTAATATTTAGGGAGATTGATTATAAAAAAATAACTGAAATTGAAATAAAAGTTAATATTACTACTGGCCCCCCAAATAAGAATAAAATAAAAAAATAAAAATAAGTTTAAGAGAATACCATTAACCATTGAATGCTAAAAACTTAGAAAGCCTAGAAAAATGGACAAATTCCTAAAGGCGTACAAATTATTAAAACTAACTCAAAAATAAATAGAAAATCATAACAGATTTAGAAAGAGGTTGAGTCATTAATCAAAATCTTTCCAACAAAAAGAGCCAGATTACTTCACTGGTTAATTCTACCAGAAAATTTAAAAATCCAACATCAAATGCTTCTCAAATTCCTCTAACAGACAAGAAAAGCATTTAATATTTCATTCAATAAGATCAATGTTACCCTGACACCAGGCCACACAAATATACCACAATAAATGAAAACAATAGACCTTATCAAGGCAGATACAAAAATCCTCAACAAAATGGGAGCAAAGTAAATCTACAAACTATTAAAAGGATTATCCCCCATGGCCAAAAGGAATTTATCTCAATAATGCAAGGGTGGTTCAACATATGAAAATCAGACAATATAATATACCACATTAACAAAATAAAGGGAAAACTAGCATAATTGTCTCAATTGACATAGAGAAAACATCTGACAAAATCCAACATCCTTTCATGATAAAAACAGCAAAGAAGGAATATATAGGAATTTCTTCAACATGAAAGAGAACTTTAGTAACCCACAGTTAACATAATACTAAATGGCAAAAGACTGAAAGTTGTAACCCTAAGATCAGAAACAAGACAAGCATCCCGTTTTCATCACTGTTATTTCAATGTTCTGCTGAAAGTTCTGGCAAGAGAAATTAGGCAACAAAAGAAATAAACAACATCAACGTTGGATAGGAAGAAGTAAAATTTTCCTATTTGTAGAAGACATGACCTTATCTATAGAAAATCCTAAAGAATCCACACACATCAACACAAAAAACTATTAGAGTTATTAGAAGAATTCAGCAAAGTTGCTGAGTATAAGATCATTATGCTAAATTTAGTACACAGTGAAAGAAAACAATTCCATTTAAAATAGCATCAAACAAAATAAAATAATTAGAATAAATTCGTCTATGGAAGTTTAAGATATGTATGGTGAAAACTGTAAGATATTATTGAAATAAATAAAAATAATTAAATGGTAATGTATCTATGCTTCTGGAGTGGAAGACATGATCGTGTTAAAATGGTGCTCACACTCAAATCTCTTCATGCTTTCAATGCATTCTTCATCAAAATTATAACAGCTTTTTCTTTTTCTTTTCTTTTTTTTTTTGCTGAAATTGAAAAGCCTAATCTAAAATCCATATGGAATTGTGAGAGTCCTCAAATAGCAAATACACTCTTTAAAAAGAAGAACAACATTAGGGGACTTATACTGGGAGGTGAACACAAAATGCAATATATAGATGATGTATTATAGAATTGTACACTTGAAACCTATATAATTTTGCTATCCAATGTCACACCAATAAATTTAATAAAGATTAAAGCAAGTTCTTATAAAGTTACAATAATCATAACAATTTGATATTTACATAAGGATATACATTATGTATAGATCTATGGAATAGAACTGAGTATATGGAATAGAAATAAACTCATACATTCATGATCTAATAATCCTGGCAAAGGTGCCAGGACCATTCAATGGGGAAAGAATTGTCTTTTCAACAAATGGTGCTGGGACAAATGGATATCCATACACAAGAGAATGAAACTGGATTCTTACTTCAAATTATACATAAAACTAACTCAAAATGGATCAAGTATATAAATATAATAGCTAAAATCATTAGCCTTTTAAAAGAAAACATAGCATAGGTATTCATAACCTTAGAATTGGCAATGATTAATTATATATGATGTAAAAGTATAAGCAAGAAAAGAAAAAGAAACATATTGGGGTTTTATTAAAATTAACATGTTTTGTACATCAAAGGATACTGTAAACAAAGTGAAAAGACAACCCACAGAATGGGAGAATGTATCTGCAAATCAAATATCTGACAAAGGATTAGTATCTAGGATATAAAAAAGAAATAGTACAGCTTAACAAGAATAAAAGTAACCCAATTAAAAATGGGCAAAAGACATGAATAAACATTTCTCCAAAGGCGATTTACAAAGAAGCTCATGAAAACATGCTCAATATCATTACTTACTAGGGAAACGCAAAGCAAACCACAATGGGATATCAATTTACACCCATTAAGATTGCTATAATAAAAGAAAAAAAAAGTGTTGACCAAATTATAAAGAAATTGGAACACTTGTAAGTTGCTGATTTGAATGTAAAATGGTACAACCACTGTGGAAACTAGTTTGGCAGTTCCTCAAAAGTTAAACATAGAATTATTATATAACTATGTGATTCCACTCCTGAGGATATACCTAAAAGAATTGTAAACAGATACCTCAAACAAAAACTTATACACAGATGTTCCTGGCAGCACTATTCCCAATAGCCAAAAATGAAAAACAATGTCAATATTCATCAACTGATGAAATCATAAATACAATAGCATATTATTTGGCTATACAAAGAAATTAAGTATCACATATGTTACTACAGGGATGAACCTTGACAATATGCTAAGTAAAAGAATTGTACACAAAGGTCGCATGCTATATGATTTACATCAAGTGTACAAAATAGACTAATCCATAGAGACAGAAAACAAATTAGTGGTTTCCAGGAGCTAATGACTGTAAAACGGGCATGAGATTTCCCTTTGGGGTGATGAAAATATTCTCAAACTCAATAGTGATGATTGTTGCACAGCACTGAGTGTACTAAATATAACTAATAGTAAAAAGAAACCCACAGGCAATGGGCCAGAATAATACATGCTCTCAGAGAAGAAAAAAATATGTATACAAACATGAAGGGCATTTTATAACATCAGAAAAGTATAGGAAGTAGAATAAGCCGTCCTATCTGCCATTTCTAATAATACCCTTAATGGGCTTAGTCATCTCCTTGAGGTATTTTCTAATATAATAGGAGTTTTAGAAAGGAATTTAAATAAAACATTTTCATTATTGAAGATATTATCATACCTTGTCCCCCTCTCCTTAATTCTTACGTGCTCTTACACATTGCCCTGAAATATATGAAAAATCTTATGTTAGTAATACCTTAGAAAGCAGTATCACTTCATGTTTTATTAAATGGTCAGCACTTCCTGATAGACAACTTGCTTACAGGCATATTATATTTATTGGATCATTCTAATTAGCATAGCTGTATTCTCTGTTCATTGGACTTTTGCAGAACAGTGGTTTACTTAGAGGTCTCCTTACTTTCAGTCTCTTACTTAGACTTCCAGTCTCTTACTTAGAGACTGAAATAGCTAATACATGTACTTAAGCAAGTAGGTAATTTTGCTCATTCCATTTTTTCTTAGTTCTGATCTAATGGAGTTTCCTTCAAATAAATTAAAACGTGTCTGTGCTCATCTGAAGATAATTATTTCTACTCGTAACATGAATCCATTCTTCATATACATAACAAGGTTCAGAATAGATTTAGTTGGTAGAACAGTTCTTGGGAGTTTCATAGGTTAAAATATATATGAATTATTATTAGTTGGAATACAGGCCTAGAAATGTTCTAGGCAGGTCTTGAGCTCTGGACAAATCCAGATGACAAAGAATCAAAACCAGCAAAATCATAAAAGATTGTTCCTTAAACTGACTATAAGTGGTCCATCTAAGAATCAAAAAGCTGAGACATATAAACAATAGAGTGGAACTCACATTACTTTTGTGAACAGCCAATTTTCAATTATTTCTTTTTCCAAATTGGAAATATTCAAACTTGGTCAAAACTACAACTCTTTGTTCTGTAAACGCAGCATATAGTACTGCTTTCACCAAATCTTAAATTTTGGCTGTGTTAAATCCTTTAAGAGATATTTCTCACCTGCAAAATAGTCTTTATTTTCCTGCCTATGAAATAGCTTGGTGGGAGAAAGGCAAATTATCTTGCAAAAAAATAGATGAAGTTATCATCATGCTTGCTGCAACCTCAGACATTACTGGTTTAACTCCAGTATCTCTTGTTTACTTCAGATCTTCTTTCTACAGTTTGGTCTGTGTGAAGGCATTTTGAGAAGGCATTTAGAGATGTCTAGACTCGAGGCTGATGATCTTGTGCAAGACATTTTTAAAACCTGGATAAAGTCACAAGAGATCCCTGGATTATTGATTTTATCTCAGAAGATGCTAAGGTCTGGCTTCACCATATAACTTGCCATTGGCATGATAGAAACTATGAAAAATAAATAAAATATCTGGAAAAAAAGTTACTGGCATTTGTGGATGATATCTAAAATAGAGTTTGTTGTGTTTCATTCTAAAATCAGTGTTCTTTTATGAAATTACCAAGACATTAAAAATGTTTTATTATTAAAATCTCTCATATGGAGGTTTGTTTTCTATACCTGAAGATATTGGGTAGTTATTATCTCTGAACATCTGAATTTCTTTTCTGGGTATTTATATTTTTTAAAAAAATTTTCTTGTTCTAAATTCCATATTAATAATGTTTGTAGAATATAAATGAACTACAATTTATATTACATATAAAAACTGTCAGAAAATGAAGAATGCTATATTAATCTTTGTTTTTACTTAATACAAGTAGTTTGTAAAATATCTTTTATATTTTTATTTCAGCATAAGAACAAATAAATATTTTTGAAATTTCTTGTCATAGACAATGCCTGCCATCAAATAACCTGAATAAAGACTTAATGCTTTGGAATATGTGTGTGTTTGTATGTGTGCATGTGACATGTTGCATTATTGTACATGTGGGTATGTCATTATGAATGATTGACTAAAGGTATCTATGACTATTTATAAACTATTATCTCCTGAAAATTCTAGCTGCAATGAAAGACATTGGAACTAGAATTACATAGTTGAAATATTATTAACAGAATTTTTCTGAAGTTATCACATATTTATATGTATGTGTATATTTATATTTATATGTATGTGTATATTTATATTTATAATTTATTTATAGTGTATTCAAATAGAGAAGTCAATATAAAGTTGATAAATATCTACCATTTTATTCAAATTAAGATTATACCACATGTACAATAATGTAACGTGTTACATCCACACATACAAACACACACCTATCCCCAAGCATTAAGTCCTTATTCAGGCTATTTGATGGCAGGTATTGTTTATGGCTAAAGATAAGATCTGAAAGAATAAATTGCAAAAAAGAAAACATAGGTACTAAACTTATGGACCTTGGTTTTAGAGAGGATTTTATGAAAGGCAAGGGAAGTAAAAGTAAAAATAAATGAATTAAACTATATCAAAAAAAGCTGCCACACAGCAAAAGAAACCATCGACAAAACAAAGAGGCAGTCAACCAAATGGGAGAAGATATTTGCAAACAACATCTCCGATAAGCGGCTAATATACAAAATATATAAAGAACACAAACAACTCCACAACAACAATAAAAACAAAAAAAAAATTATTTATTTTTTAATGGGCAGAGGATCTGAACATACACTTCTCCCTAGAAGACATACAAATGGCCAACAGATATATGAAAAAAAATGCTCAACTTCACTGGCTATTTGGGAAATGCAAATCAAAGCCACAATGAGGTATCAACACACATCTTTTAGAATGGCTATCATCAACAAGACAAAGGATAACAAGTGTTGGAGAGGCTGTGGAGAAAAAGGAACCCTCATATACTGCTGGTGGGAATGCAAATTAGTACAGCTACTATGGAAAACAGTATGGATGTTCCTCAAAAAATTAAGAATAGAATTACCATACAACCCAGCAATCCCTCTTCTGGGTATCCACCCAAAAAAATAATACATAATTAAAAAAAATACAAACAAAAACAAAAAACAAACAAACAAAAAATCTGAAAACATTTATGCACAAAATTTCATGTACCCCTATGTTCACTGCAGCATTATTAACAGTGGGCAAGACATGGAAAATACTTCAACAGATGATTGGATAAATAAGATGTGGTACATAAAATGGAATATTACTTAGCCATAAGAAAAGATGAAACACTGCCATGTGAAACGACATGGATGGATCTTGAGCTATCATGCTAAGCTAAATAAGTCAGACAGAACAACTCGAGAACCATATGATATCACTCATATGTGGGATATAAAACTGAAAGTAACAAAGGAACAAGGCAAACAAGCAAAAACTCATGGACACAAACAATAGTTTAGTGGTTACCAAAGGGTAAGGGGGGAAGGTGGGGAGGTAGAAGAGGGTAAAGGGGGTCAAACATATGGTGACGGAAGATTTGACTTTGGGTGGTGAACACACAATGCAATACATACACATAGATGATGTATTATAGAATTGTATATTTTAAACCTATATAATTTTACTAACCAATGTCACCCCAATAAATTTAATTTAAAAAGATTCTCTTATTGAATTGTGGTAATAGAATATTGCCAAATCTCTGTGTGTTCACTTCAATTGTCTATACCAGTGGTTCTCAAACTTTAGTGTGTATCACAATCACTTGGAGTCTTGTTAAAACACAGATTTCTGGGCCCCACCTCCAGAGACTCTGAATTACTAAATCTGAGGTGAGGCTTGAGAATTTTCTTACAATTTCTCAGACGATTTGGTGTTGCTAGTTCAGGGAACACTGGAAACAAAAGATCTATACTACAACAGAAATTATCACCTATTTGTGCTAAAACAGAAATTCAGAAACATAGGTAAACTTACAAAGTATTTTTATTTTTTGTAAGTGACACAGTTAAAAAACACACATTCAAACACATCCATGTGCTTGCAGAATGTACCCAATCAAAAATATTTTTCTTTTATTACTTAGGCTAAATGTTGAGTGTCAGTTGGGAATATATTAAAGATAATTGTAGAAAAGTTAGAAGATACAAAAATATCAAAACCTATCTTTTTATTATTTTTATGTAGGTATATATGTAGATATCTATCTATCTATCTATCTATCTATCTATCTATCTGTCTATCTATCTACTGTGTTTCCCCAAAAATAAAACCTACCTGGACCATCAGCTCTAATGCATCTTTTGGAGCAAAAATCAATATAAGACCTGGTACTACATTATATTATATTATATTATATTATATTGTATTGTATTGTATTGTATTGTATTGTATTGTATTGTATTATATTATATCATATTATGTTATATATTATATTATATTAAAATAAGACTGGGTCCTATATTAATTTTTGTTCCAAAAGACTCATTACAGCTGATGGTCTGGCTAGGTCTTATTTTCGGGAAACACGGTATCTATCATCTATTTACAATCATTCAAATTGTTAATGGTAATTAAAATCTATAGTCTCTGCAAACTCTGAATTAGCAAACACTGAACCATCATCCCAGGAGAAACACAAGGTTCAAATCCCGTGAGCCTTTAGCCACAACATTTGCATTAACTGATCTGTAAGTAGCCTTGTTTTATGTGTGTTTATGTTTAAAGACACTTTATATATTTCAATATATTAAAATTGTACTCATGGCCAACTGGCTCTATACCTCATACCTGAACTACGCTACCTGAGACACATTTTTCTCCATAAGGCACATTAAAGTTTCTTGTGTGGAGAGCACTGGAGCATACTTCAGCATTACACTTCTGGGACATTTTAAACAGTGATATCATCCACTAACAAAAAGCACAAAAATCTGAAAAGTGTACCACTAAGTAGAATGTGAAAGAGACACTTGTTTACAATGAGAGCTGTGAAACTAAGACAGAGCATCATCTTGCTTAACCTCAGATGATAACATATACCTTGGGTGACAAATAGCTTGTCACTTGCCACATGTCCATCAATGCCCACAAACATACTGCAAGTATCAATTTTGGCCACACAAATAAATTTTACTTAGTAGAATTTATTAATATGGGATTGGCAAGTAATGAGGATATCCATCTATATCTCTATCTATGTATCTGTACATATATATGTAAATGATATGAGTTTGACATATGTATGGTAATATCAATAGTGAATCTGAGAATATTCATACTGGAGAATGATTACATGTTTAAATACTTGAATTTACACTCATTATGGTTACTTCATCTTAGTTAATGATGTTGTGGGCTACATGCTTAGATCTCATGATAAGTAAAATTAGTGTTCTAAATTTAAACATCACCTACCTGCATATGATTCATTAACATTATGTTTAAGTGAACATGAAATGATGAATATAAGAAATATATAAAAAGGTATAGTTGGTCACTCATAACACTTAAATGATATTGACTTTTTCATCTACAAGACTATATAATAGTTAATGAATATGAAATGACTTTGAAAAATCACCAAACATTTATTAGGGGCACTCAATATGATAAACACATGTTTTATGCAATGCAGTATTTCACGAAGGAAAATAAGCAAACATGGAGAAATAAGCAATAAAGGAGAAATTAACAAATATAAATAATGTAAATATGATTTTAGAATTGTTGGGAACATAATTCTGTGAGGAGAGAAATCACCTTCAAAGTTACATTTTTAATATCTACCTACAGACAAATGGAGGATGAGGCAGATACAGAATAATATTAATGTGATTTGAGATAGCTTCCTTGGAGATTTCCATTGCTATACAATTTTGCCTACGGCAATGGCACAGTTTATCTGATTCATAACATTAATATATATGAAGAAATAGTGTATGAACATCAGAATAAGCAGGATTACTGTGATAAAAATCTAAATATAATCCTTAGGCAAACATAAGACAATTAGTGTAAAGCAAAGCATTTGAAAAGTAGATTCATCAAGAACTAGTATCAAAGGTATGTAATTATTTTCCTTAAATCCACAAGGAAATTCCATTGTTCATTCACACAAAGATAAAAAATTCTGACAGAATTTAGGTTTGGAAGTCAAAAATAGTTTTTTTTTTAAATAAAATCTTATTTCAAAGTTAGTTCATACTTTTTACTTTATCTGCTTCTATTTAATTGTCATTTATTAATTAGAAATTATTGTGGCTCCCTCCCACCAATTAACTTTGAAAAACATTATTTCTCAGGTTTCAATAGATTTCTGCTATTCTTTATCTGATTAATTAGCAGAATACATTTTAATTTTTAAATAGCATATGATTATTTTCTAGTGCTTTCCCTTCATAACCCAAACTTAAACCTTATTAACTTTTCTCAATTACTAACAACGAAAGAAAATTAAAATAAAATAAATCAATGAGAAAAATAAGGAACAACAAACAAAAGTAAAAAAAAAAACAGCAACAAAGAAATAGGAGAAATATTTTTTCATCGTGTGTTAATCTTTAATGCAGCTAATCTAAGAAAAAAGATTGTGCAATGGCATATTACATCATGAAGACTTTTATTTATTTGTTTGTGTCAACATACCAGTTCATTGACTATACATTTTTCCTGAGACATGTAATTTAGTGACTGTTCACAGGGCTAACATCACTGTTCTTGTTCTCTGAGAAGGAATTCCCTGACCACTTGTGTGGCACACTAACAAGAAAGATGAAAGGTCTTCTAGGGAAACAAAATTGCTTCAAACTCAGGGTTTTGATCCTCAGGTTTGCCATTACAAAAAATGGTTTGATTTCTCTGGAGCAAACTTGTATTGGCCCAAAAATTATAAGATTCACAAGAGACTGACATATAAACTACAAGTTCGATTTGTTGTTTACAAGAAAAAAAGCAATACTGCCAAACAGGTTGGAATACTCATGGCAGCAGGACTGATATCTCCCCACAGTCACATTTACCAAGGAAGAAAATGCCTAAGGTTGCTTTCAGAGCATGAAATCAGAGAAGAGAGATGGGTAGGTTATATTTCATATTAGAATCATTGATCTGTGGATTTCCGTCAAGATGGTGAAGTAGGTAAATTCTGTGCTTACCTCCTCTCACGACCACATTAAAATTTCAACTAAAATACAGAAGAACCATCACTAAGAATCACCTGAAGTCTAGCTGAACTGAAATCCTATTAATGACATACAGAAGAAGCCATCTTGAGAATGATAGTGGGGGAGCAGAGATGTGGAACGGGCTAGACCCACACCTACATGTGTGGGTCTAGATGTGGAACGGGCTAGACCCACACCTGCATTGAAAATAGAGAAGGACATCTAAGCTGCAGAGGTTCCATCCCAAAGAGCAAGGGGTCCCAGTCCCACACCAGGCTGCTCAAACCAGGGTTCCAGTGCCAGGAGCAGAAGTCCCAACAAATTCTCACTGTGAAAGCCAGCAGAAATTGTGGCAAAGTGAAACAAGGGCTGCTACAGTCACAGGTTCTCCTCTTTAAGGACACACATACAAACTTACTCACTGATGACTCACTCTCTCTGAGCTCCAGCACTAGGGCAATAGCATGAAAGGTGCAGGGACATACAGATGCAAATGAATTGTCTGACTTCAGGGCAAAGGATGGAGGGGCAGTTTTCTCCCAGAGGAGCTGGAAAAAGCCGTCATTTCTTGGTTGAGCCCTTCCCCTTCCCGGCATGCAGATGCAGGCGGCAGCCACATCTGAGTCTCCATCAACCTGGCTAACACTGTTCGCCTTATCCTGGTGATTCCCTGAGACCCTGCCCCACCCAACTTGCTGGCCCACCCAAGCCTCTTCCAATGGCTTTTCCATACAAACGGTCTATCTTGGCTCATGCTATGGAATTTCCTAAAATCTAACAAAGGTTCACAAGCCCCAAGCAAGCATTATCTAGCTTGGGTGTATCCTGTACCTCTGGATGAGTTGTCCTAAGCCTGGCACTAGAAACATCCAGCCTTAGTTCCCAGCTTGTACTATTGAGGAAACTCCAAGATTAGCACAGCTATCTGTGACTTACTCTGTGGCTCATGCCAGGTGGCTCCAGGCAGGGCAAAGTCTACAGTTGAACTTGGCCTGTGGCAGGTCCCCCCCAGGAGGCCCTGGGACCTGGTAGCCAGGTACAGACCAAGCTAGACCAGGACCAGCTTGCCTTCAAGGATGCCTCACCCAAAGGGCAGACTGGGCAGGTACCAGCAACCTTCTAAAGTGAATCCTGCTTCAGAGGGTAAGTGCCTGCACAACAGCTCCTCCACTGTTGTCATGGCCTGTCCTCACAACCAGCCTATGGCAAATCCCTCCCATTTATGTGTAAATAGCAACCAAGTCTCAACTACAAGAGGAGGGCACACACAATCCACACAAGGGAAATACCTGGAACACCCAGCTCAGGTGGCCAGGGAGATTGCACCACTGGGCCCAACAGGACACCTAATATATAAGGCTGATCTACTAAGCCTGGGAGACATAGCAGCCCTACCTAATATATAGAAACAAAAACAGGAAGGCAGCAAAATGGGGAGACAAATAAACATGTCCCAAATAAAAGAACATTGCTCCAGAAAACGAACTAAACAAAATGGAGATAAGCAATCTATCAGACGCAGTCTTCAAAACACTGTTTATAAGGATGCTTAATGATCTCAAAGGTAATTTCAATAAAGACATAGAAAACATAAAACAGAACCAGTCAGAAATAAAGACTACAATAACTGAAATGAAGAATACATTAGAGGGAATCAACAGATTAGATGACGCAGAGAATCAAATGAGCAATTTAGAAGATAAGGTAGCAGAAAACACACAAACAGAACAGCAAAAACAAAACAAAAAAAAGATTTAAAAAAATGAGGATGGTTTAAGAGGCCTTTGGGACAACATCAAGCATACCAATATTTGCATCATAGAAGTACCAGAAGAAGAAGAGAGAAAACAAGAAATTGAAACCATATTTAAAGAAATAAAGACAGAAAACTTCCTTGACCTGGTGAAGGAAATAGACAGACAAACCCAGGAAGTGTAGAGAGTCCAAACACGGTGAACCCAAGCAGTTCTACATCAAGATACATTATAACTAAAATGCCAAAGGTTAAAGACAAAGGGACAATCTTAGAAAAAGCAAGAGAAAAACATTGATTACCTACAAGGGGGTTCCCATAAGACTGTCAGCTGATTACTCAACAGAAACTTTGCAGGCCAAAAGGAATTGGCACAAAATATTTAATGTGATGAAAAGCAAGGACCTACAAGCAAATTACTCTACCCAGCAAAGCTTTCATTTAGCATCAAAGGACAGATAAAGAGCTTCCCAGACAACAAACAGCTAAAGAAGTTCATCACGACCAAACTAGTATTACAAGGAATCTTGGTGGGACTTTGTTAAGAAAAAGAATGAAAAAAAAAGAGAAAGAAAGAAAGAAAGAAAGAAAGAAAGAAAGAAAGAAAGAAAGAAAGAAAGAAAGAAAGGAGGAGGGAGGGAGGGAGGGAGGGAGGGAGGGAGGGAGGGAGGGAGGGAGGGAGGGAGGGAGGGAGGGAGGGAGGAAGAAAGAATAATAATAAAATGGCAATAACTACTTATCTATCAATGATTATTTTGAATGTAAATGGATTAAATGCTCCAATCAAAACCAAAAACAACAAAAGAACAAGACAAACAAATGAGAAACAAGAACTCATAGACACAGACAATAGTTTAGTGGTTACCAGAGGATAAGGGGGGTGGAGGGTGGGAGATGAGGGTCAGGGGGATCAAATATATGGTGATGGAAGGAGAACTGACTCCGGGTGGTGAACACACAATGGGATTTATAGATGATGTAATACAGAATTGTACACCTGAAATCTATGTAATTTTACTAACAATTGTCACCCCAATAAATTTAAAACAAAACAATAAATTAAAAAAAAAACAAAACAAAACATAGAGTGGCTGAATGGATAAGAAAACAAAACCCTTACATATGTTGTCCACAAGAGACTCATTTTAGATCAAAAGACACACACAGACAGAAAGTAAATGGATAGAAAAAATATATATTTCATGAAAATGGAAAAAAAACAAAACGCTAGGGTAGCAATACTTATGCCAGACAAATACACTGTATTTATTTTATTTTTTATTAGTTTTCAGTGCACCAAACAATGTAATAGTTAGACATTTACACCGCTCACAAAGTGATAACTCCCCTCCCCAAATTGACTACCCCTCTGACATTGTGTATAGCTGTTATAATTCCATTGATTCTATTCCCTATGCTGTACTCCACATCCCGTGGCTATATATATATATATATATATATATATATATATATATATATATATATATAATTTAACACATATATATGTGTTAAATTATACTTGGCATTAAATACTATTCAGCTTCAGCTTCAGGTGTACAGTGCAGTGGTCAGGCATCTACACTGTAAAACAAAGGCTATAACAAGAGACACAAAATGACCCAGTAATCCTTCTGAGTATTTATCCAAACAAACTCAAAATGCTACTTCAGGGGGATGGGTGCATCCATGTGTTCATTGCAGTATTGTCTACAATGGCCAAGATATAGAGTCAACCTGGGTGTCCATCAGTGGGTGAATGGATAAAAAGTAGATAATATATATATATATATATATATATATATATATATATATATATATATATATATATATAATGGAATATTGCTTGGCCTTGGGACGGATTGGTTTCTTGCCATCTCCAGCAGCATAGATGGACCTGGAGGGTATTGTGCTGAGTGGAGTACACAGTAATCATGGGGATGTAGGGTATAGCATAAGGAATATTGTCAATAATATTGTAATAACTAACTATGTATGGCATCAGATGGGTACTAGATTTTTGGGGGGTAATAAATGGAAGGAGAGTTGGGGATCGGAGTAAAAAAGGTGAAGGGATTAACACATTGGTTGTTACAAAATAGTCATGGGGATGTAAAGTAGAACATAGGAAATATAGTCTATAATATATGTAATAATTAAGTATAGTGCCAGGTGGGTACTAGATTAGTCAGGGTAATCACTTTTTAAATTACATTAATGTCTAACACCTAGGTGTTAATGTCTAACACCTTAGGTGTAATGCTGTACACCTAATTTAATATAAAATAATATTGAATGTCAACTATAATTGCAAAATTTAAAAGGGGGAGAAGTGAAGGGGAATAAAAATTTCAAATTTCCAGGTATAAAGCAATCATGGTGATGTAACATACAGCATAGAAAATATCATCAATAATATTGTGATAGCATAGAAAAGTGTCAGATGGGTGCTGGACTTATCATGGTGATCACTTCTTTAGGTATATAAATGTTGAAAAACTATGGTGTACACCTGAAACTGATATAATATTGTATGTTAGCTATATTTTAATAAAAATCTCATAAAAAGGAATGATTAATCTGGTATAGTCAAATGCAGTCATCTTTTCCCAAGTATATCCTTGCTCATGAACAAAAAAATGAAAATTAATTTTGCATTATGAAAACAGCATATCTCAAAAAATGTTCCAAAAATGGTGCCATGTAGAATATATTGAAATGGAATTAAAAATTGTGGAATATCCATCCAATGGAATACTTATAGCTTTGAAAAATAACAAGTAGATTTGTGTAAAATAATATGGATATATGTCAAAAAACAATGTTGAATGAAAACAGCAAATGGCAATAATTAGTGTAATATTAATATAAAATTGAAACATACAAAGTATAATGGTATAATATTTAAAAATGCATTCATTTGCAGTAAAGCTATTTGGAAGAGCAGAAGAGTGATAACCACAAAATTGAGAAATATATTTGATAATAGAGGGAAATTAAAATATGACAGTAGAAATGAAACATTGAAAATCAAAGTGAAGGAAATTTCCTTGAAAAATAGAACAAGAGACAAAGAGATGGAAATTAGAAGAAAAAGTAGAATATAGAGCATTAATCTAGGATGTCTAATGGTCAAATTATTAGTTCAGAAAGAGAAAACACAGAGAATAGGGGAGAGGAAATAATATACAAAACAATTTAATTTGATACAATTGTTGCCATGATGCACAGTAATGCTGTGAACACTTATATGAGCTCTGACTATTAGGTTCACAAACTTGCTACCGTGCGCTTACATTGGCAGCACTGTACAAACAGCTCAGTGAGGTTTCATAACCTTGGTATATCAGTGTCTCACAGCTGTGTTCATGTCGACGTGTGGCCGTGTCTTCCTGAGTGGCGTTCATTATTGTTGCGTGTTTTGCGTGCCTTCGCAAAAATGTCAGAGCTTGAATTAGAGCAATGAACAAGCATTCGATTTCTTGTTAAAATTGGCAAGAGTGGAAGTGAAATCAGGGCATTGTTAGTCCAAGTTTATGGGGATAGTGCCATGAGGAAAACGTCAGTGTACAAATGGATTAAACATTTTTCTGAAGGGAGAGAATGTGACACTGATGAAGAGAGGTCAGGGTGGCCAGTAACAGGCAGAACTGACAAAGACATTGCAAGACTTCATCGAATTAGGGGTCAAAATCGTGGGCTAACTGTGAAAAGCATAGCAGACCAAATAAACATTGATAGAGAAACAGTTAGGAAAATCTTAACTGAAAATCTTGGCATGAGAAAGGTGTGTGCAAAACCGGTCCCAAAGTAGCTCACCAATGAACAAAAACAAAGGAGAGTTGAAGTTTGCCATGACCTTTTGGAGAGGCAAGATGATGTTTTGGGTCATGTTATTACTGCTGATGAAACATGGGTGTACTGATAGGACCCTGAAACAAAGCATCAAAGTGCACAATGGAAGTCAAACAAATCTCTATGATCTAAAAAGTTCCGTCAGTCCAAATCAAGAGTCAAAACAATATTGCTAACTTTTTTTGATATCAGAGGGATTATTCATTATGAATTTGTACCAACTGGACAAACAGTTAACCAAGTTTACTATTTGGAAGTGCTGAAAAGGCTGAGTGAAAACGTTAGATGACCCGAACTTTTTGCCAACAATTTATGGCTCTTGCATCACGACAATGTACCAGCTCACACGATGAGGGAGTTTTTAGCCAGTAAACAAATAACTGTATTGGAACACTCTCCCTACTCACCTGATCTGGCCTCCAATGACTTCTTTCTTTATCTGAAGATAAAGGAAATATTGAAAGGAAGATATATTTTTTAAAGTTTATTGGGGTGACAATTGTTAGTAAAATTACATAGATTTCAGGTGTACAATTCTGTATTACATCATCTATAAATCCCATTGTGTGTTCGCCACCCAGAGTCAGTTCTCCTTCTATCACCATATATTTGATCACCCTTACCCTCATCTCCCACCCCCACCCGCCTTACACTCTAGTAACCACTAAACTATTGTGTGTGTCTATGAGTTTTTGTTTCTCATTTGTTTGTCTTGTTCTTTTGTTGTTTTTGGTTTATATACCACATATCAGTGAAATCATATGACATGGAAACAACCAAAATGTTCTTCGATAGATGAATGGATAAAGAAGAAAGGAAGAAACTTTGACGACATTCAGAACATCAAACATAATACGATGACAGTGACAGCTCTGATGGCCATTCCTAAAAAAAGTTCTAAAATTGCTTTGAAGGGTGGACTAGGCACTGGCGTTGGTGCATGGCTTCCCAAGGGGAGTACTTCAAAGGTGACCATAGTGATATTCAGCAGTAAGGTATGTAGCACTTTTATAGGGTGAGTTCACGAACCTAATTGTCAAACCTCATATTCAAATACTACTGAAAAATTTAAAAATAATTTTGAAAAGAAAATGACATTTTCATTTTAAATCTGTCAATAAAATATACTTTTAGTATAATAAGAACTTATAATTTTAAAAATATAAAGAAAAGAGGAAAAGCTGTCTATATATGGCATTTTGTGATAGAAAATGTTTTCTAAACATATTGAAATAATTAAAACCATATAGACTATGAAAAATTTCAAAACATATTAGGTCAAAAATAAATGAAAAGATGTCTATAGAATAAGAAAACATTTAGAAAAAAATATGACCAAAAATGTCAGTGTCTTTTTGTAAAATTATCTCTCCAAACACTAAGATAAATGCTAATATACCTACAGAAAAAAAAATCAAAGATCATCAAAAGAAAAACTGTTTATCAGTAAGACTATGAAAATCCAACACCATTGTTTATTAAATGTACGCAGATTAAAACAGCAAATTATGTGATGATCACAACGTGTCAAATTTTCAAAATGCTTGCTCTCTCCTTAAACTGCTAGTACGAATATCAGTGAATAAAGGCTAGAGAGCAATTAGACAGAATGTTTTAAAATTATGTTTCTATTTTATACTGAGATCACATTTCTACAAATTTAGTTTATGAAAATAAAGAACAACTTCAAGGATGCTTATGAAACATTATTATATTAAAACATTGGAAACCACATTTGGATTGTTAAAGCAAAGTATGGTATGACTGGATAAAATATTATGTAACCATTAATATGTATATTTTCTAAAGGTAATAATGACACAGAGTATTTCCCTGAATGCAATGTTACATACAAATGCAACATATAATATGATTGCAACCTCATTAAAATTATGCTTAGAAAAGGCAATGGGCTCAGAGGATCTATAATCGTATGGTTAAAACATTTGCTTTGCTATCAAATTATCAAGGTTTGGAAACCAGTTCTTAAATTTGCTAGCTGTATTATCTTTAATGATTCACTCTGTGTGGCTTTGGCCAGGTCAATATGTGTAAATTTGCCTCTATATAAAATGAGGTAATAATAATATATGATATTTTGTGAAATGGATTGTGAAAATTCCATGAGAAAATGCTCAAGAAATGAGAGTCAATAACAGGGTTTTACATTTTGTACATAATTTAAATTTTGTACATAAACATTCTTGTTTCCACCAACCAAGTTAACCAATTGAATATTTACTGTACTTTGGAAAGCTTTCTCTACCTCTCTTTCGTTATGCCCTTATAGTCGCTCCCCAGAAGCACCTATTTTCCTTAAATTCATGTTAATCATCCTTTTGAATTATGCTGTTTAGTACTGTCTGCAGTCAAACTTTATGTATTTGTGAACAAACATGTAATAAGATTTCAAACCTAACTGCTTCCTTTTCTTAATATTATATTTTTAGGATTCCTCACAGTTGACATATATGGATTGCAGATTCATATTCACCTTGCGTACAATTCAGTGAATAAATATATGATAATTTATTGAGTCCAATATTGATGACATTGGGGTTGTTTTCATTTTTCTTTTGTTATTACGAAAATACTGCCATGAACATTCTTGTACATGTCTCCTATGCACAAGTATCCCAAGTTTTCTACCTAGAATTGAAATTGCTAGGTTGTAAGTAAGGCGCCTGTTCATTTCACTGACTCAGCTTCTCCTTTGATTTTGGGTACCAGCGATTCCCCTTGATTTTAATATCAATTCTGTCGATACTGCAGAGAGCCATGCTGGACTGACTAGCCCTCAATAACCACTTATTTATTAACACACACACTCACACACACACACACACACACACACACAAACACATCTTAAAGGAGAGGTACAAGACAATACTAGGCTACTTACAATATTCAAGACACTTTTGAAGGGCTGGAGATCGCTTTGTAGAGCTAAGTACTTCACATTAACATGTCATCACCACCAGAAAAATGGTATGTTCTAACTATATTTTTTTGTAGAACCCAAATATTCTATCTGGTTGACACATGTCACATTTTAGATTACTGATGTGACACTATCTCCCCTCATGGGTATTTTTTCTCACTAATATCCATGCTTTAGGCATGAAGTACAAGAAAAGGTGATTTCTTAAGTAGCAAATATTTTAGGGAAGCCGTTTGCTTTGTTTAAGCATAGCTTCAGCAATTCATTTTCAGCATAATTGTTGATGATATATACGACATTAGTTCATAAAACCCAACCATCAGTAGTTCGACCACCATCAGCATTTCCTTGACTGCTTTATGATATGGACTGAGTGGGCTGTGTCTTAATTCCAGTTTAGTTTTAATGATACTGGGAGACATGCTCAAGCTTTTAAGTTACTGCAGCGATGCAGCTGGAAAAATTAAAGCAATTTTACCTCGGACCAAAGTAAACAAATCATTTTTACACCCTGTTTTCAGCTTTTATTCCTTCAAAAAAATATACAGGACAGCAGTCTTTCTTTATGGCATATTAGGACATTAGTTATTCTCTGGATGAAAGTAAGGAATAAAAAATAAAGTGGGCAACACATTTCTATCTGGATTTGAACATGGATAATTAACAGGAAAGAGACAATGTGTCTGTTCATAACTAATTTTTATTATTTCTTTTGTTGGGAAATGTGCAATACTTTAATTTCTCTGCTTCTCTGTATGGCTGCCATGTATTCCTTAAGCTGCAGGAAATATATTTATGAACCCCCCTTAAAAAAAAAAAAGATTACTTTCTTTGAATGTGTTCATTGTAGAAAAAAAATCACATAAAGTCACATTCATCTCCAAGTAAAAATATCTATAGTTTACCTGAATTATAGTCAAAAATACATTTCTACAGGAGAACAGATGAGAACGATAGGTATCATTTCAGATTCTGAAAAAGAGATAGAGGAATATTTCTGTTACAAAATGTAAAAATGTTTATATGATTTTATGAATCTTTTCTAAAGGGATACTACTGAAATAAGTCTAGGTTTGCCTTGAACACTCAGGGGAACAAACTCTGTGAAGTCTTTTCCTGATTTACCGAAGGAACGTGATGCATGACTTAGACTGAAAACTAAAGTATCCCAAGGGACAACCTGGATGAGAAGGTAGAGGGGAAACTGATGACAATTGTGCTTACTAAATTAAATAAATAAGAACACATTTTTCTATGTTAATTATGAATAAAACTGAGTGTAACAGAAAATCTAACGAATGAACTTGTCTAAATCAATTTTAATGTTCATGTAAGGAGAACTGAAAAATATTAAATCTGGGGCGGACATGGTGGCTTGAGAATGTGGTCAGTGACATGGTAGTGTCAAAATTCTCTGTTATCTTGGAAATGGGGCTTATTTCCTCCATCTTGTTACCTCACGGTTACACAATAGCTGCTTTACTACCGGCGTCTCATCTGCATTTCAGGTAAGAATAAGTGAAGGGATAGGGCGGTGAAAGCTTCTTCTTTTATAAATAACTTTCCTAGGATACTTGTCCAATAAGTTCCACTTTCATCTTATTTTTCAGAAGATTATATCACATCATATACTCTTGTTTCCATCTTTTAAAGAACTAATGTAACAGTTATTAAACAAGATTTCCTGATGGTTGCTATATAAGGTATGTTGGTAAACAAGCTTTTTTAAGAATTAAAAGAATTAAAACTGGACTCCGGAAGCAGAGACTAAAATGGTAGTTGCCAGGGGGTGAGGGCTGGGGAAAAGGGGAGATGTTGGTCAAGGCTCCAAATTCCAGTTACAAGCTCAATACTTTCAAGGGCTCTAATCTACAGCATGGTGATTAGAGTTAACAATACTGTATTATATACTTGAAAGTTGCTAAGAGAGAAGATTCCAAATGTTCTCACCACAAAAAAAAGAAATGGCAATTGTATGAGCTGATGGATAATGCTACAGTCACAATCACTTTACAATGAATAAATGCGTTAAACCAACACATTTTACACTGTAAGCTGACATAATGTTAATGTTGATTATATCTCAAATAAGCTGGAAAAAATAACTATTCACAAAAAAGAGAGACTATTTATGATGGTTAATTTTATCTGTAAACTTGAAGGGTTGATGACATTTGCATTTAAATCAGCAAATTTTGAGTAAAGCAGACTGCCCTGCCTATGGTGAATGGGCCTCATCCAGTCTTACCGTGTTTCCCAAAAAATAAGACCTACCCCGAAAATAAGCCCCAGTTAGGATCATCAGCCAGACAGACGAATTTAGTATGTTATGACAATGTTCCAGAAGAAGATGACATGACTGTATTTGAATAAATGTAGATTGTTGTACGTGAAAAAATAAGACATCCCTTGAATATATGCCCTAATGTGTCTTTTGGAGCAAAAATTAACATAAGACCCGGTCTTATCTTCGGGAAAATATGGTATAAGACCCATCTTATTTTGGGGGAAACATCACAGTGGATGGAACAAAAAAACAAACCTCCTCAAGATAGAAGGAATTCTCCAGAAGACTGTTTGGACTTCATGCACACCATCCTTTGTTCTGGCTCTCCAGGCTGCTGGCTCACACTGCATATTCTGGACTCTCCAAGTCTTCATAATCACATGATCCAGTTCCTTATAATAAATCTCCTCCTATATATGTGTACATTCTATTGCTTTTCTTTCTTTGGAGAATCCTAAGTAATACAATAGTCATATGTACAGTCATGTGCATGAAGCTTTTTCTCCTTTTTCAAACCATCCTGTTTCTATGATTATTTTTTCGTGTTCCCCGTTACTATTTTACAGTTTTCTTCATAGAGATTTTTCACTTTTCTTCTTAAATTTATTCCTAGGTACTTTGAATTGTCTTTTCTTCCATCCACCACAACTTCTCATTATTGTTTCTAATCACGAAAGCTGCTATCTTAATTAATTTTATAGCTAGCCACCTCACAAAATTATCTTACTTATTTTACTGATATTTTTACACATATTTTCAGAATATTAGGCATACAAACATTGAAAATAACTATCTTTTTTTCAATGTTTATGCATTATATTATTTTTTTTTTCCTAATTGCATTGGCCAGTACCTTCAGTACAATATTATCCTTGTCTCTTCTTGACATGAAAAGGAATGCTTCTCAAGTTTTGATATGATATTTTAAAATAACAAATTTAGTAGTAAGTTTCTGAGGTTTGAAGTCTGGTTTTATCTTCATATTTCTTTCCTGCCTATATCACCACTGTGCCTGGAAATATAACTCATATATAACAGATGCAAAAGATAAAATTTTTAGTGAAATAAATTACTAAACCATGAGATCAATTTAGCATCCCCTTTCACCCTTTGTAGTTCCATCAATATCCTCAAGGTATCAAATCACCAGCTATCTTGTTTTGAAGTGGAAAGAATTTCCTCTCTGCTTATTTAGTGTTATAGTTTCATAAAGTGGGTCCCAAAAGAGTACTTCTTGTGCTTCAAAGTCAGAGAGTATTTCAAGTTAAAACAGCTCTTTCTGTGATCATGCTATTACTTAGACATTTGCCCAGTGAATGGTGGAGGAGTAGACATCTCAACATACTCTCACTGTCCTCTGAACCACAAATCCCATCTCCTTCAGAATAAACAAAAACAATCTTCCTAATCAATCATATTGACATGTTGGATTTTTTCTCCCCAAAGGATATGTTCTGCCATCAGAAGTTCCAAATTCTTCATTGTAAGGAAATTGCTATTTGATCTACTACCATCCCATATTCCGTATTGTTATGGACTGAATGTCTGTGCTCCTCTAATTAATATGTTGAAGCC
The DNA here is from genome assembly GCF_004115265.2 of Rhinolophus ferrumequinum. Taxonomy (NCBI): domain Eukaryota; kingdom Metazoa; phylum Chordata; class Mammalia; order Chiroptera; family Rhinolophidae; genus Rhinolophus; species Rhinolophus ferrumequinum. Next base: position 44,938,099 of record NC_046299.1, on the reverse strand, counting down.
CTTTTCCCCCGTGTGATGACATAGGATTCAGGGTTTTTGGGAAGTAATTAGGTTTAGATGAAGTAATGAAGGGGGATATATCAGAGCGTCCATTCTCTACCCTGTGAAGATACAGGAGAAGGTGACCATCTGCAATCTACTAAGAGGACATTCACCAAGAACAAAATCAACACCTTGCTAATGGACTTCCCAGACTCCAGAACTGTGAGAAATAAATGTCTTCTTCTAGCCACTCAGTTTATGATATTTTGGTATAGCAGCCCAAACCAAAGCACACATGTTTTCAGATTTTTCTGAAACTGGATGTGAAGTTAGGATAGGAAATCTTGCTAAAATACATACAGCATTTCATTTATTATACCTTTGTTATACAGATGACACACAGATGCTTGGGGATTATGTAAATTATACAAAATCAATCACCTAGAGAGTAAGTATTAGAGCTATAATTCAAACCCAGATCTGTCTGAATTCAAAGCACTTGTTCCTGGCTCTCTGCTCCTTCCATTCAACAGATAGCTGTGTCTTCCTGTAAAGTGCCAGCACGACCCTGAGACATGACGGTAAAGGTCAGAATGAGAAGATTTGGCTGTGTTGGATGCCTGGTCACCAGGGCTGCTTTTAACTCTGGCAAAGTGGACGTTGCCACCATCAATGACTACTTCATTGACCTCAACTACATGGCCTATATGTTTCACTGTGATTCCACCCATGGCAAGTTCAAAGGCACAGTCCAGGCTGAGAACGAGAAGCTTGTCATCAATGGAAAACCCACTACCATCTTGCAGGAGTGAGATCCCGCCAACATCAAATGGGGTGATGCTGGTACTGAGTAAGTTGTGGAGTCCACTGGTGTCTTTATTACTTTGGAGAAGGCAGGGACTCACTTGAAGCCAAGAGGGTGGAGCCAAGAGGGTCATTATCTCTGCCTCTTTTGTGAATGCCCCCATGTTTGTGATGGGTGTGAACCATGAAAAGAATGAGAAGTATGATAACTCCCTCAAGATTGTCCGCAATGCCTCTTGTACCACCAATTGCTTGCCCCCTGCCCCCCTGCCAAGTTCATCCATGACAATTTTGGCATCGTGGAGGGACTCATGCCCTCACTGCTACCCAGTCCATGCCCTCACTGCTACCCAGAAGACCATAGATGGTCCTTCTGGGAAGCTTTGGCGGAGGAGTGATGGCTGAGGGGCTTCCCAGAACATCATCCCTGCTTCTATTGGCCCTGCTAGGGCTGTGGGCAAGGTCATCCCTGAGCTGAACGGGAAACTCACTGGTATGGCCCTCCATATCCCTACCCTCAGCATGTCGGTTGTGGATCTGACCTGCTGTCTGAAGAAAGCTGTCAAATACAATGACGTCAAGAAAGTGGTGAAGCAGGCATCAGAGGGCCCCCTCAAGGGCATCCTGGGCTATACTGAGGACCAGGTCATTTCCTGTGACTTTAATAGTGACACCCACTCTTCCACTTTTGATGCTGGGGTGGGCATTGCCCTCAATGACCACTTTGTCAAGCTCATTTATGGTATGACAATGTGTTTGGCTACAACAACAGGGTGGTGGACCTCATGGTCCATATGACCTCCAAGGAGTAAGAGCCTGTTGGACCACCAGGCCCAGCAAGGGGAGGAGAGGTCCTCAGCTACTAGGGAGTCGTTTTCCCAAATGATTCCCCAACACACTGAGAATCTTCTGAACTCCAGTTTCCATTCCAGACTCCATGAAGAAGGAGAGGGGCTGAGGGAGCAATACCTTGTCATGCACCATCAATAAAGTTCACTGTACCCAGCCAAAAAAGAAGCACTTGTTTCTTCTAGTACACTCACTACATTCTATGGAAAAACTTCAATACTGCCCCCAAATATAAATAATGCTAAAATTAGATTTTATAAAATCATTCATGATAAACCTATTTACATGTTATAGAAAACTAGAATATCTGATCGACATCCCTATCTGTATGTGCAGTGGGGAATTACGGAGGACAGTTTATTGTATTCTACAGGAGAGAGAATGCTTTAAGGAATATTATGGAAAATTTCAAATACATACAAATATAGAGAGGATACAGTAGCGTTCCCCATTCCAATATACACATCATCTAGTTTCAGTAATTATTATGTCATTTTTTCCTTCCCCATTCCTACTCCTCCCTGGCATGGGATTATGTTTAAGTAGAGCCCTGTCTTCAATTTCATTTCAACTGTGAATAGTTCAGTTTTTATCTCTAAAGGATTATTTTTTTAACATAAAGGTGATTCTATAATCATATCTTTAAAGAAAACTAAAAATAATTACTTACTATCCTCAAATATCAGCAAGAATTCAAGCTTTCCTGGCTGTCAAATAGTGGATTGTTTGAATAAGGACCTAAACAAGAATTATCATTTTATATGATTGCTATACATTTAAGTATCTTCTGATCTCATTTTTTACTCCCAACCTTTTTGTATTCCATGTACTTTTGTTTTTTTTTTGGTTGCTGGTAAATAAACCATGTTGTTTGTCTTTTTATTATTTTGCTGGGACTTATAAAATTCTGATGTTTTAATTCAATTATTTCTTAATTTCTTATAGAAATTTTTTGCTTAAAACGAAACATTTCTTCCTTAACTGTTTCAATGCCCTGAGGTAAGAGTTTATTCAATATAAGTAGGGGGAAAATGATTATTATTGTATATTTACTAATTTTAAGGAAAGCAACTAATTAGTTTTGTTTTTGTTTTGGTTTAATGTTGGTCTGCAATCTATTTAGATTTAAATGACTTTGGTCGGACTTAAGTCCAAGACTATTATTTTCATTGTTTACCCAATATTACCATTTTGGCCAGTAGTAGTTTCTTTACAGCGATTCCTGGGTCCAAAGGATACAACCCCAGTAGTTTCTGATAGCTGTCTTGCATTCTGATTCACCATGTTACAGACTAGACTCATCTTGCATGTTTTTCTGCATTCCTGGAATCAGCCATTTTTCCACAGATCTTTGTGTCTGATATTGGAAATAGTATTCAGATACCACAATCTGGTTTATGGGTGGTCTTTGCTGCTATTTTTTGTTGGTTTTAGAGAAAATATACCATGAATTCATACTTATGTTTCTAAATTGTATTTAGGAATACAGGGTTTTATATTTAATTTGTTTGATTTTGTTTGCATCTATTTTTCTAATGATGAAAATGGTACATTAAACATATTAATTTTATGACAAATTTAAGATTATGAAAACAGTTTATAATTTTTAAGTAATTAAACATTTTGAAATTACTTATGGAAGAAGGCATTGATACAGTGAAAGGTAAAGATAAAATGAAATGCCATCAAGATCCCATGTTTGTGTGTGTGTGCATGTGCACATGCAATAATTCAAAAATTTACTTGGAAATGCAAAAGATGTAAAATAGCTGAGCAGACGTTTGCAAAAGAAGAAGAAATTAATGCTTTTTTTTCAGTTATTTGTCCTTAAAATATTTCTTATTAGGAAACGTACAAATTACTGTATCTTAAAATATTTGAAATATTCTTTTCTGAGACTAATCTACCATATTGATACACATGATGATTTATTTCGCTTTGCTTTTAATTAAAAAAAATAAATTTGGATACATACTTCTTAATTTTTACATCTATATTTGACTTTAGAATCTTGTAATAGTCTATGCAATTTTATGTATTCATATCTATTTATTTACAGGTAATAAAATCAAATTCACAAATGAAGATTTATTTAGAAACATATAGCACCTCTCTGGCTTCCGCACCCTACTTTCTCCTTCCTCATGTAAGTAACCATTTAAAAAATGTTATTTCATTGTATATTTTGAAATATAAGCAACAATAATTCATGGTACAGAATTTTTCTGCTTTTCTCCTTCCTTCCTTCCTTCCTTCCTTCCTTCCTTCCTTCCTTCCTTCCTTCCTTCCATTCCTTCCTTCCTTCCTTCCTTCCTTCCTTCCTTCCTTCCTTCCTTCCTTCCTTCCTACCTTCCTTCCCTCCCTTCCTCCCTCCCTCCCTCCCTCCTTCCCTCCTTCCTTCCTTCCTTCCTTCTTTTCTTTTTCCATCCTAAAATAGATCCTTTAGATTACCTCATAGCGTTTGGATACCACTGCATTCACACTTTTACTTACTGGTGAATTTAGGTTATTATTAGTCTGTAGCTAGCACAGAACATCTACAGTGAAGATGTCACTGTATCAAAGCATAAATGTGTAGGTAATTTTCCTAGATATTCCCAAATTCAATTCCATAGGTGTTGCCAATCTTGCATTCCTCACAGAAATCTGTTAGGGTGTCTAATCCCCATAGCAACATGGATATGTTTTCAAAGTCTGGGACTTCTGCCAACATGATAGATGAGAAGTTGTATCTCTGCATTGTTCAATTTGAAATTATTTTCTTTTTAAATAAAGTCCAGCATCTTTCATGTAATCAAGGTGCATTTCACTTATATTTACTTCTGAACACTCTGATAACATTTATATAACATTTATATCTTTATGTAAGCAGATGAGAGACAGGGGGTGAAGCATGGAAAGATAGATAGATAGATAGATAGATAGATAGATAGATAGATAGATAGATAGATAGATAGATAATAGATACATACATAATAGACAGATAGATAGGTAGATGATAGTAAACAGACAGAAAGGTATTGGCCATTAGTAATTTATTTTTCTCCAGTTCTTATTTACTTTGCTCATGATGCTCCTGTCTGCCATGTATTTTTTTTTCAGTTTCATGAAGTCAAAATTACCAATTCTTTTCTTTTTGTATCTAGATTTTAACTCATAGTTACAAAATTTCCTCATTCCAAAGTTATATAGTTACAAAATTTCCTCATTCCAAAGTTATACAGCACTTAATTCATATTTCTCTAGTGTTTGTATCAATATATTTTACACCTACGAAAAGCACACTTTTTAACCATACAAGCATAATTCGATGAGTTTTGACAAATGTAAATGTTTGCATAATCACTCCACTTGAGATTTATAACAATTCCATCATTCCAGAAAGCTCCATTGTATCACTTTGCATTTGCTTTCTCCACCACCCTCTGCCTTAGGAAACCATCGAACCACATTTTATCTAGAATGATGCTTTTGATATTTTGATAAGTGATGAGAGGTTCTGGTGTTCTTTCAATACCTTGCTGATAATGGACATTTCTATCCCCATCTAAGGGCAATTACAGATATAGCTTCAGTGAAATTCATGTAAAATATCTGTGTGGAAAATGTTTCATTTCTCTTGGGAAAATAACTAAGAGTAGAATTGCTGGTTCATATGTTCAGTGTGTTTTGATTTTGCAGTATCTACCCAACTTAATTTCCAATGTGCTTGTACAATTTTCCACTCTGAGCTGCATCTGTGAGAGTCTTATTTGTTCTACTTCCTCACCAGTACTTGATATTGTCAGTTGTAAATTGAGGCAGGTGTTTAGTGATATTTCAAAATGTTTTTAATTTGCACTTCTCTTATTACTAATTAAGTGAAGCTTCATTCAATGAGCTTATTGGATATTCATAAATCTTTTATGAAATGTCTTTTCAAGTCTTTTTTACACATCTGAGGGTTTGTTGATTTTATTACTGAATTATTAAAGTTCTTTATATGTTATTTTTGAAACTCTTTTGTTTGATATATGAATTGTGAATATATTCTCTCACTCTGTGGTTTCCAGTGTTTTGGCTTTATAGTGTTACATGAGTAGGAGAATTAAATTTCATTGTAATCAAATTTATCCATTTTCTTTTTATGAAGTGTGCATTTATGTGTGTTATTTAAGAAAACTTTGTCAACCCAAAGGTTACCAAGATTTTGTTTTTTTGCTTTTTTTCCCTATGTTTTCTTGTACAAGTTTAGTGGTTTTAGTTTTTGCGTTTAGGTCTATAATTTATTACAAGTTGTTTTTTGTTTAGTTTTGTTTTTTAATATGGTGTTAGGCAAGGGTCAAGATAGAAATATATCTAGTTGTTTAGCATTATTTATTGATACAGCATTATTTATCTATCTACAGATAGAAAGATAGATAGATAATAGATTTAAAGATTTAATTACATTGTTGTCTTGTTCAAGATCAAATGACTATGTATGTGTGGGTATATTTCTTGAATCTATATTCTGTCCTTTTAATCTTATTTTAATTATTCTCTGTCTTGAAGTCAGTAGTTTAAATTCTCCATCTTTGTTTTTTTTGTTTTTCCCCCCAAAATGGCTTGGTTATTGTATGTTCTTTGCATTTTCAAATACATTTTTAATTAGCATGTGAATTTTCAGATGTGTACAAGAGCATGCACACAGATACACACATGTTCACACATACCCACACAAAGCTGCTGGGATTTTGACAGCGGTTTCTTTGTATCCTTAAATCAATTTGATAGAGATACACATCTCAAACATATTGAATCCTCTAATCAATGAGCATATTGTATTGTTTCTGTTTTACTTGGATCTTCTTCAAACTATCTCACTAATATTTTATATTTCTTTTGTAGGTATATTGAATATCCTTTATTAGATGTTCCCTAAGTATTTTATGTTTGTAATTATTTTTAAATAATTATAGTTCATTTTCATTTTTTATTGCTAGTACATAGAAATACCATTGAATTTTGCGTATTAACCTGATAGACTTTCCTTAATTAACTTACTATTCCATCAATTAAATCGGTGAAGTTCCTCTGTGAGAAGACCATCTCCTACAGACTTATATCTTAATCTCTCAAGAGGGGAAAAAAGTCAGAGAGGAATGTTTGATTCAAAGAAAAATAATATTTAGGGAATTCTAAAGAAACAATTGTTTTAGAATATAAAATTCAGGTAAGTAACAAGGTTTCTATATTTTACCAAGGAGGGCATGAATTGAAAAAAATGTTGATAAGCATAGAGCTAAAAAAAATGTTTTATATTATTTAACAGCTGTATATATTTCAGTTATCATTGTTAGTATTACTGCATATTTTGGACCTAGTCTAACATATTTTTAAAAATATTTAAATAGCTCAAAAGTCTAACCACTTTAAAAGAGTGTACACCACACATGCTGCTTATGGTGAAGCAGGGATATTTATTTGGTAACTCCTTTTTTAAAAACGATTTTATTTGGTTAGAACACTTTACATGAAATCTTCCCTTTTAACACAGTTTTAAGTGTACAATGTAGTACTGTTGACTATAGGTACAATGTTATACAGCAGATCTCTGGAACTTACTCATCTTGCATAGTAAGATTTTATTCCCTTTAATTTGCAACTCCTCACTTCCCCCTGCTGGTTACCCAGCTCCTGGGAATTATCATCCCACTCTTCGAGTCTATGAATTTGCCTATTTTAGATACCTCATATAAGAGGAATCATGCAGTATATGTCCTTCTGTCACTGGCTTATTTCACTTGGCATAATGCTTTTGAGTTTCATCCATGTTGTAGCAAATGGTAGGATTTTCTTCTTTTTCAGGCTGAATAATATTCAATTATATGTATACCACATTATCTTTATCCATTCATCCACTGATGAACCTTTAGGTTATTTCCACATCTTGCCTATTGTCAATAGTGCTGCAATAAACATGAGAATGCTAATATTTCTTCAAGATCCTGATTTTAATTCTTTTGGATATACACCCAGACATAGGATTGATTCCTTGAGCATATGGTAGTTCTATTTTTAATTTTTTTAGGAATCCCCATATTGTTCTCCATAGCTACACCAGTTTGTATTCCCATCAACAGTGTACAAATCTTCCAGTTTCTCCACATCCTGGCTAACACTCATCCCTTGTTTTTTGATAATAACTTAATAGATATGACGTGGTAGTTCTTTGTGGTTTTGATTTGCATTTTTCGGATGATTGGGCACCTTTTCATTTACCTGTTGGTCTTCCTTGGACAAACGTCTGTTTAAGTCTCTTGTCCATTTTTAAATAGGATTATTAGGTTTTTTTGTCTTTTTTTTTTTTTTTTTTTACTGTTGAGTTGTATGTTTGGTAATTCATAGCATTTTTTTTATATTTTGTTTTTCATTTTTGCATAGGTATATGCAAAAGCCCAAAAATTTTGGGAAAGACATTTTCTTGATGCTATCATGCACATCATAAGACTTCTTTATAGCTTCCAAATTTTATAGATTGAACATTTTGATTTGGCTTACTAGTGCATTTTGCAAATATTATCTTAAAAAGTATTTCAATAAAGTAATTTCATATACTGTTGTTTTTATTTATGATATAGGTTCTTCCAAGTTTTCTTTTTTGGGTTTTCAATCTCTGAAGAGATTGATCCATTTTTAACCTAAGTCTTTTAGTAAATGCATCAACGTTATAAAACCTGGGGAAAGGATTGAAAAACTGCCTAAGGGATCCTGAGAGGGTAGATAGGATTTCTGAATTCTCTTAAAGCTAAAGATTTTCTGTACCTTATCACCACATACTGTGATGTTTTCTACAAGAAAATAAGATTGTTTTTAAATCACTTTTTGATAAGATTAGCAACCCAGGGTTTGGAGAGCATACTCTGAATCCTTCAGTAAGTAATCTGGACCTTTATAAATGACAGGGAAAAAATGAATTAAATAATATGGGAGTTCATCTGTACAATTTTTATGTTTTTTAAACTTCTTCCAGAATTAGAATTTTAAAAGCTGCTCTTATCCTATTATACTTAGCAAAACAGAATAAGATGGAAACAGTAGATGGTCATGTAGCTCCTGAGATCAACATCTAATCGAGGCTTCATTCTGCTTTTTGTATTCCTGTATCATTTCGTAAATAAACTTGATATCACAAAGTGTGTTCGTAATTAAAGGACCTCAGTCAATTAAAACACAGGCAAGTTTTAATATGTGATTTTACTCAATTTATATGTTTGACTTAAATTATTTTATTTCCCAGATCTATTTGTGATGTTCTAAATTAATCTTTGCTTTTCCAGTTCTGCGATTGAAATCTGCCCTTATCACCGTTCTCTATTTCTGTTATTAGCATCACATATAACCCAGGCAACCTTCAAGAAAACTTCAATTTTACTTTCCATTAGTGCATATCCATCCAGTTAATCATTACGTGCTAGAAATTCTGCTGCCTGGTAGCAGGTACCATCCATTTTCTCCATTATCAAATAAAAATCTAAAAAATTATGATAGTACTAATATCAGCTCAGATCTATGTACACTTCCCTTTATAAATTCTTAAAAACAAGTTCCTGTCATTTGCCAAACACACTTAACTTATCTTCCCTAATGTGTCTTTCTCTGTACTTATAACATGTCTGCCTTATACACATATTCCCTTAACTGGGTATAATGCTTCATTGATTTCTACTTAAAACAGTCCACAAGGTGTAAACGTACATGAGCTTCATTTCTTTAGCATGCATTCTGCTTTAATCCAAGTTTCTTTGCTTATCCTGATAGAACTATAACTCACTTGCATTCTTTCCCCAGACTCTCCTACCTGTGCTTTTACTATATGTCCACTCCTTTTAATCATTAGGCCCTTAAAGTTTTAGGCTCTGGTCAACACCAAATTCACTTAAGAATAAAGCTTCATGAAATAATAAAGTTTCAGGTCTATCCACCATGACTAGGATATAATAACTAAACATCAAACAATGAGTAAGTGTTCAATACAATAATGTTAACGCCTTAACCTCAGTTATGTTTCAGCTCTGGACTCCTGAGAACAAAACAGTCCCGCAGATGGCACCCCCTGGAGACCTGACCAAACAAAGCAATGACTGACAGCAGGACCTGAAACCATGATCAATTGCTCCCTGCTTTAGCCCCAACCAATCAGTAGCATCCCCAGCCCCGGCTTCTGTAGCAACCCTGATTAATGATTTTTCCCCCTTGTATAATGTAACCATTAGAGGCCATGGGGAGCCAAGTTTTTGAGAGAACTAGCTCACCTGTGTCTCCTGGCATGGTACCAAATCCTCAAATAAACCTTTGTTTTCTTTGCTACAAACTTCTATTCCTGTTTTCTTTTTGCTTGCATGTCCGCAGGCAAGCAGACCCCTTGGAGTCAGCGGTGACAAAGGCAATGCTCACTTTTATACCATTTCCTTTTCCTCGGACACCCTTAGTTAAAGATAATTTTCCCTCTTGTATATTCTGATATTTTATTTGATGTTTCTTCACTTGCTAAATGCGTGTGTGTGTGTGTGTGTGTGTGTGTGTGTGTGTGTGTGTATACTCATTGGTTAACTTCTGCTTGAGATGTCCATTTTGAACATGGAAACATGCTAAATTTTCCCTCTACCTGTGACTTTCATTATCTCACATAGTCTTCACAGTGATATTGAATAATTAGTTCTATTTTTATCATTTAAAAAAATTAGAAAAGTGAGGTGCAGGAAAGTTAACTAAATTGTTAATGATAATATTATTAGTAACCACAAGGGTAGAAACGTACACTTAAGTGTCCTGGACATATCTCTTGTGCTTACTGCATGTTATTTCTGTTATTGTAATTTCCAACAACTCTTTAATAAAGGAGGCCTTTTAGAGATATTATTTTCCCTAAATAAAAATACTCAAATATATGAGCCATAAGAAAGCTTCACAAGCTGTGTAACCTGAGGAAGTTTAATCATCCCATCAGTCTACCAGATATCCAGTATAATACTATGTCCTTTGGAACATATAAGAACTATGAAACATGGTTTCTGCATTCTAAGAATGTAAATTTAACTGAGAATATTTGACAGACATTAATAAAAATGAAACATGTCACATTTATCCCTCAATTTAATGATTTTAATAATTTCTTCTGCCCATCAATAAAAAACAGAAATTTCTAAAAATAGAAAAATTTTAATTAATTTTATGGGAAAATATGACACATTCCATCCTAACCAAGGAAATTCAAACAATTTTAATAAAAGGAAGCATATAATTTAATTATGGAAAACAAGTTTATATTTATAAAGAAGAATTTAAACATAAACATACAGTTTGTGTATAATATATAATATAATGATGCTGTGTTATAATCACCAAAGAGGAAGAGACAAGCTGACAGTGGGTGGTGGACGCTGGATAGGGATATGAAAAAAATCATTCATGAAAAAAGTGCAGTTTTATTTTGTTCTATTTTCTTCATTGCAGTTTTCAACAATTTAGGAAATTGTGGTTATATTGAATTTAAAATGCACTTAAAAATAAGTTGAGCAAAAAAGGGAAAGTGAAAGTAGAAGAATTTCAAAATATGTGGAAATGGCTCACATAAGCAAAAGACTGAAGTTATAAAGGATACTCCCTATTTATTCCTTATCCTTGATTAAGTATTCAAAGCAAACTGTGGTGGATTTATTCAGATATGACATGTGATTCAAATTTATTCCATATGATAGTCTCTGAATGAAGAGGATTGTGTGGAAAAAATTGTGTCTGTGTCTTTACCTGAATTTTTAATGTTGAAGTATCATATTTTACATGTCATTTAATGTCTTGTATAAAATGCCATTAGGTATATTTTTCAAAGTTGTTTTCCAAAAGTAGAATACCTATAAGAGTCGTAACGATGAAAAATTGTTAAAAAAAGTGTTATTATATGAGATAAAACTATCTGAAATTATGTATTAAAGCAATTAAAAGTTTGAGGACTGAGTTAACATAAGGAACATGTATTTAAATATTTCTGGGTATAATTTCATTAATTCATGTTACTTTTATATATCAACAAAATTGTTTTCACTCACAGGCTGCAGTGAAAAAGGTGTCTGAAAATTCCATTACTTCAATGCCCAAGAGTATCATAATGTAGAAGTGTTAATTGTGAGGTCTTTGGCAGGTTAGGACAGTTATACCTCTACTTGTGAATTTTTCATGAGCAGTTTGATGACAACGTTTTTTCTTACCTTTTTTCTATTTTATCTTAAATCCAAACATTCCTTAAAGGCAATAAAGATTTATATAACATAAATTGAGGTAATTCACAGTTTTCTCAAAAACTAACACGGATAGTTGCCAATTCTATAAGGAAACAATAAAAATTGCTAAAATAATGTTTTAAATAATTAAACAAATCATTACCTACTCCCTCACAAATTAAACTAAAGTTAATTTTCTCACAAACTGTGTCCCAAAGACAATACTGGGATATTGAAAAACGTTTTGTTTAAAAAGAAAAAAGATAAAGAAAGAAGCTCACACACTAAATAAGTTTAGAAAAACTCACCTTTCACACTTTGAAGATTCATGGTACACTTTGTTATCCTAAAATTTACTTTAAGTCCTGCTCCAGAAAAACCTAGTGTGATATTTTAATCCAATATTTCCCAAATTCATTTTAACTACAAAACTACCTAATAATATTGCATGAAAATACTATTTTCTTCAGAAAAGGCTTAGGTAAATAGGAAGCTGGTGAAATGTGCTGCCTTTCCTTCTATGAAAGTCCCATGGATAATGTTGTTTACAAAAGATTATTTGGTAATTTTCACATTATGATTTCAAAGTAATTTTTATGCAAATTGTATAGCTCAGATCTTCTATCAGGAGTTAAAAACTACAGTCCATCTAGCCATCAGTTTTGTAAGTAAAGTTATATTGGAACACAGAAATACACATTTGTTTATTTTTTTATAGCTACTTTCATGCTACAACTGTAGAGATGAGTAACACATAAAGCATACAATATGCTAACTAGTGTGTTACAGAAGGAGATTTGCACACTGCAGATCTATATATTTTTAACAATCAACTGACCAGGATATGAGTTTGTCAGGATATTTTCAAAGTAGGTTCTTCGGAGGTGAGCCCAGAAATAATTTTATGCAGGCCCAAAATATGACTCGAAGAAAAGTTCTGAGACCTAAAATCTTCACCACTCTCAATCATAGACAATTACACAAGACCAGTATAATTTTAGAATGGGAAAATTTCAGATGCAAGTATTATCAACTATGCCCAATGGCCATTAAAAAATTTCAATAATGCAATTGTAAAATATCTAATTTAAATTATAGTGTGTGTTAATCTTAGTAAGAAATTACATCATCCATCCTGACCTTTTCAAATACAAATGTCATTTGTGTGGCGGTAGATAATGACAAATGAGAAATGATGTTAGCTATATCATTTATGCATTGTGGCATGAGATTGTTAGCCTTGTTTCAAAAGGTCATCTTATAATTTTTTTTTAAACGTATGACATTTGTTTTGTCTTTTTGACATAAGTTTAAATAAATGTTTATCATGCCTGTTTATAGAGAGACCTAGTATACAGCTTCCTCGCTCATCAAATTGGAAGATATTTTCCCACGAAAGAAACTGCACAGATTTCTAGGAGAAAATACGATAGATAAAAATATAAAGATAAGCTTCTAATACAAGAGTGATCTAAGATGAACTATGAAGTGTCTTCAAGTAGAAAGCCGGTTACACATACAAACAATGTCACCTACAACAGGGATAAAGTACATGCCAGAATTTTTTGTTTCTTTTTTAATAAACATTTCCAAAAGTCTTTTACATTTTTTCACAGCACAATAGCTTGATATAAACAAAAGCGTCTTTTTATCATGCACCTATTCTGGTGCTGCTACTGTATATGAATCATCTCAAATCATTACACTCTCCTTTCATTTAAAAATAATATGAATAATATAGCATTTTCTTGCAACTCAAGTGGAATTCATAAAAGTGTTAAATTCTTTTTCTGAGATGAAATGTTATTGGTGGAGTCTTTGAGGAATCTCAAAGAGAAAGGAAACATGGATTTTTGTTCAGACTTTACGTAGTGCTAGTAGTTCACATATACCTTCTGGAGTCTCAATTTACTCATTTAAAAGAGAAATATAATATTTATCTTAAGTGCAATGGGACTTTAAAATTAAGATCAAATGATACCTTCCAAGTCAATATTATTCTATGAAAAAAAGAGAAAAGGTCAAGTAATGTCTCTATCCATTTTCTTTTCAAACAGATGATCAGATTATTGGTAGGATTTCCCCCCCCTTCTTTACTGAGGTATAATTGATAGATACATTAAAAAATGCATATATTCAAGGTATACAACGTGAAGTTTTGCTTTATGTATATAATGTGAAATGATCACAACAATCAAGGTAATTAACATGTCCATCATTTCATATAAATTTATTTATTTATACTTTGGTGAAAACAATCAAGATTTACTCTCTTATGCTGCAAATTTCAAGTGTACAATAAAGTATCCTTAACTATAGTCACCATGCTGTGCATTAGCTCTCCCAAACTTACTCTTCCTTCATTCTGAAACTTTGTACCCTTTGACCAACATTTCCCTATTTTCCCCACCTCCAACCCCCAGCAACCATTATTCTACTCTCTGCTTCTATGAGTGAGCTAAGGACCTAAATAGACATTTCTCAAAGAAGATATAAACGTGGCCAATAGGTATATGAAAATATGCTCAGTATCAGTAGTTATTGGAAAATGCAAATCAAAACCACACTGAGATATCACCTCACACCTGTTAGAATGGCTATTATCAAAAAGACAGAAGGTAACAAGTGTTGGTGAGGATGTGGAGAAAAGAAAACTCACTTTTGGTGGGAATATAAATTGTTACAGTCATTATGGAAAACAGTATAGGGTTTCCTCAGAAAATGAAATATAGAACTACCATATGATCAGCAATCCCACTCCTGGGTACGTCTTAGTCTGTTCTGGCTGCTATTACAAAATATCACAGACTAGAGGGCTTAGAAACAACAAACATTTATTTTTCACAGTTCTAAAACCTGGAATTCCAAGATCAGGGTGCCAGCATGGAGGGCCCTTACCAGGTTGTAAACTTCTCATTTTATCTTTAAGTAAAATGGGAGGGACTAAGGATCTCTGTGAGACCTCTTTCTTAAGGCACTAATCCCATTATAAAAATCCTCATGATCCTCATGATCTAAGCACCTCCCAAAGGCCCGACTCTTTATAATTCACACATGCTCTCTAACATTTTAATGATCTGTCAAAAATATTTACTTTATACTTACTCTAAGACAGCTACTGGATAGACCTGGGAATATACTACATTTATACAAATAGGATGACTATTCTCAAAGAGTTTTCAGTTAAAAGAAGGAATAAGTATACAAAATTGACAAAATAATGTGATAAATAACATAGGGTTCTTCAAGCAGACAGAAAAGGGATACCCAGCCCAGCCTTGGAAGTCAGGCCTGAGGCCACACAGTATCACTATCTCAAACAGTGCCGAGTGATTCAATGCAATAAATATACAGTATAATTTTTTTAGAGTATATAATGCCCATATTTATTCAGCCTAAGCAAATGGACTATTTTTGAGCAAATATGCTAATATAGTGTGGTTGCAATCCAGCCTCCTGTATGTACTGAAATAATCTAATAGCGTAGGAATCTGATTCAAGATATTATCTATGCATTGAATTATGTTATCCTGTGTGCGAAACCCAGTATGTAGGATATTGTCTGGCCTGTATAAAACAACATTCAAATTCATTTGCCCAGAAGTCCATCAACTTAAACTCAGCCTCAGAAATCAAGGGAGTTGGAAACAGCTATGTGATGTAGAAGAAGGGGCATGAGGAAGACGGAAGTGTTCTCACTTTCTTAGTTCTCCACACCTACTTAATAGATAAGATCAATGAATCAAGCTTCAGCCTTTTACCACATCTCCATGTCCATTTATTTCAAAGGCATTCATGGAGCACTTTACTAAGAGTTTTATAGTGCCCTGCGCAAGCCCCATTAGAAATATCATCTGTGTGCCTAGACTCAATTGAGTGAGACCATCCAATATTATTTTAAAGGTTATGGCAGATCAACTAAAGCTTTAACCCTATGAGAACTCAGTGTACAATGGAATATTAAACATTCCCTGGCAACTAGTGTCATTTTTTTTAAGTAGTAATGATTTTTGTTACAAGTAGAATTTTAGGACACATCCCACTGCAGCATTTGTTTGTGCCTATCTTATACAGGCACAGGTTCAGTGTGCCAATTTTATTCCTGTGTCAAACTGGGACTGTTCATCACTGACAGTGCTGCTGTCATACTAAAAATGTTTCCGTGGTTGGTTATGCTCAGTTGCCAAGGCAACCATCAAGATGTGTGTTGCCTTTAGGAGTTTATCACTAGATACCTGAAAACCTTGACGGCATACAAATAATAAAAGTTATCAAGATAACGTGTCTTTGTGTTTCACATGGTATTTTCGAGACTCAATAAATATGTGATAATGCTAAGTAAGCTTCTGTTCACATTTTTAGTCAGTTATTACTAAAGGTCTTGATAGGAATATATTGATCTTTACTACCTTCTTAGAGGTTTTAGTTTATAAATAGAGAACGCAAGTTAAAATATTTGATTTATGTTATTTTATGTCAAACTTCATGCAACAATAATTTTATGGAGCATTTGACGTTGGTTAGGGCAGTTTCAAAGGAAATGAATCTAGTCATGAAATTCTCTTAGGCCACACAGCTTTCTTTCTCTTTCTTTCTATTGTGTCTCTGCTCCCAACTAGTGTATACGTAGTGATGACATCAGCATCATTTCCTCTTTCCGAATTTCATCCTTTCCCAACCCCCCACCCCAGAATCACAGGTTTTAAAGTTCAGAAATATTTGGACTTATGCCTTTGCTTTCCTTCCTTTTTTCTTTCTTTCTTTCTTTCTTTCTTTCTTTCTTTCTTTCTTTCTTTCTTTCTTTCTTTCTTTCTTTCTTTCTTTCTTTCTTTCTTTCTTTCTTTCTTTCTTTCTTTCTTTCTCTTGCTCGTTTTCTTGCTTTCTTGCTTTCTTCCTCTCTTCACTTATTCATTCATTTATTCATTTATTAATACAGTATCTGACACATTGTTGGTTTTAAAATAATTATATATGCTATCAAAACTGAAACCATCTGTCTTTTCATACAGAATTAATTTAGTGTTTTCTCATTCTATCTGTACTGATAAAATGGTTGATGAAGAGTGAGTAGTGTCCTAAGGAGATCCATTAAAATGACCCTAGGAAGACTTACCTGCCCCGCAAACACTTGCAAAAACTTCTAGCCTACCGAGTTATGAAAATTCTAGGGTTTTAGAATGACTGTTTTTGGGTTAAGTCTTTGCATTTTCAGGCATCTCTTCTTCAACTACAATACGCCCAAAAACAATAGAATATTAAGTCATTATTTGCTAACAATACTTGAACAGGAACTAGTTGGTATCATAAGTTAGAGTGCTCAGGTAGCATACGCTAAGATGAAGTGTTGGGTGCAAGGTACTTATCAGGGATCGACACCTGTGAAAGAAAAAGTGAGGAAGCAGGAGGGGGCAGAGGAAGAAATGTAAGTCCGATGTAGTTTCTACAAAGAATTGGTCAACTTGCAGGAGAGGTCAGGAGCAAGTATTGTTTATCAGAGTTGCCCTATTTTGAGCTGAAATGACTGTGCATTTATACCACAGCCTTCTCATTCTGCCAATATATGCTACCCAGGGAAAGTCACGACCTCTGGTGAGATTGTTGTCTGCAGCTGAGGGGCTGATCATAAAAGTGCTGACTGGGGAGGCTCTCTGCTGACTACATTCCTGAAGCAGAGCAGTCCTTTTTGTTTTGAAGGAGACCGGGGTGGCACACATCCATGACTATCACACTTAGATTAACTGTTTTGAAATGAAGTGAACTGGCTTAGATTCGAGGAGACAATGACAAACACATTTAGCTGAGGAACTAGACACAGATTCTGCTTTTGGTGTCAGATCACATGTGGTGCTCCTTACCCACTAGGGAAGCCTAGATCCCAGAATTCATAGAATAGGCAAAATTAGGATAACAAGATAAAAGAGAGAAAGCCCTAACCCAAAAGGGGATTCAGTGGTACATTCCACTAGTATTGGGTTAACACAGCCATTGATCTACTTAGAAAGAGGCAACCGATTCTTGAATTATTTGATTTATTCCCAAGGAAGTGGCATTTTGTCTGACCAGACTACCCCATATTCATATTCATATTCATATTCATATTCACATTCATTCTTTAATTTTTTAACCTCACTACTTTCACTCTTACAAGGCAAAAATGTATTTCTTTTTATTGTTTTGTTGTGTTTTCTAGAATCAGGCAAGTCACCATCCAAGAACACTGGGCACAACTAAAATAACTGATCCCTATAGAGCTTTGTGGCAGGTGGGGAGGCTCTGGTTATGGTGAATTACAGAAATCTCATGCAGAAAGTACGGGAATGTTTAAATGTCAATATTCCTGCCCCAGTGCTCTGTGGATGTTTATAATACCCCACACAGAGCTAGGACTTTCACACTTTGTCCTCTCCTTAAAAAAAAAAAAAAAAAAAAAAAAAAGTAAAAGGTAAAGGATGTGCCATTATTTTCTCTCCACCCCCAGACTCTTCTTTTTCTAAAAGCCATATGCAATACTGATGCACAGTGACTTAAAGTATGGAAATAAGTATGACGAAACCCCAGGGGATGAAAAGCACACACAACTACAAGTTATATTACTCTCCTGGGCCATTACATAGGCATCAGCAAGCTTTAAAAAAAAATCACAGTGGTGAGACAAAATAATTCGCATTGCCCAATATCTTGTAAAAACAGCTGAATGTTTTATTTCACAAACTTTCTTCTTAGTTTATGCCTCAGTGATTTTCACTTACTAAGTATCATCACTGAGCCATGAAAATATTCTCCCCAGGAACACACGGCTCACTAGCATTTTTGCTCATAAAACACTGATTTTATGATTAAACTTTCCATCAGATAAGAATTCAGTGTCTGAGCTTTAGACACTTCCTACTGGGTTGCATTTAGGGTTTGAAAATTCTCTATTTCTATTCATAAAATATAGTGATAATGTTCTACATGAAGAAGATTAAATTTACTCCCAAATTCCTATTGTTCACAAGAGGCTAGTATTCTGTCTCACTTATGATTATATTTAAATACTTAAACTTCATTATGTGGCCACATGCCATTATTTTCACCCTTGAAAAGTAAGATTGGAAGTTATCGGGAAACAGGATTAATGTGTGGCTACTTAGAAAAATGCACACTGATATTTTTTGGGCTACTTTTGATTATTGTCTTTCCCTCCAAAGCAGAGATGCTTACAAAAGGATGAATTTTTTAAATTTGGTTTACTGGCTAACATAATTTAAATGGCAATGTGAGGTACTTAAACTATGCTGGATTGTGTATGTAGACTAATAAAATACTTTGAAATATTAGTACTTGATTTCCTTTTAAGGTTCCTCTATTATTTAGTTGATAAACCTTTGTAGGCACTGAAATGATTCTTAAAATTGTAACACATAAATCTTTAGTAGGGTGATTCTAAATTATCTTAAACACTGTAATATTTTATAATGTTTATAAATTTAGGAAGATTTCAATTTAAATTATAAACTCCCAATTATATGTTTGAAATTGAGTTGCATATTGAAATAATTTTCCCAAAGGTAAAATTGTCCCATATAGTTAAAATATAAATATTTATGCTTAGATTTACTAATATAAAATATTAATTTAAAGTCAATTATATTTTCTGTAAATGATTCTAAATGTCTTAAGTTTTAAAATGCTTACCACTAATACCACAATTACATAAGCCTACATAACTTGAAGGGCTGCTGCCCGAAAGCAACATTTTTGGAGCTGCTATTTCGATTTTCTGAGTACTCTAGAACTGGAACTATTGGCTAGGATGCAACTGAACCCTTGATTGTAACACAGATGATAAATGCAAACCCTATCTATAGTTGTCAGTTACTCTACTATAAAAAGATGGAAGTGGTGATTCGAACATGTCGCTGAGATTTAGGACCTATGTTTTAAGTCATATTAGAATATCTAACTGGTGCCTGACGGATCTGGCTGTTGGCTGTGATATTTTTGTTGTTCTCTTTTAACATGATTGATTGATTGATTGATTGATTGATTGATTGATTGATTGATTGATTGATTTCAGTTATAGTTGACATTCACTATTATTTTATATTAGTTTCAGATGTAGAGCATAGTGGTTATACATTTATATAATTTATGCAGTGATCTCCCCTGGATTAGTCCAGTACACCCCTGGCACTATACACAGCTGTTGCAACATTATTGACTATATTCTCTATGCTGTATTTACATCCCCATGACTAATTTGCAACTACTAATTTGTAGTTTTTAATCCCTTTATGTTTTTCACCCAGCTCCCCAATCACCCTGCCCTCTGGAAACCATCAGTTTGTTCTCTGTATCTATGAGTCTGTTTCTGTTTTCTTCGTTCATTTATTTTGTTCTTTAGGTTCCACATATAAATGAGATCATATGGTATTTCTCTTTCTCTGCCTGACTTATTTCACTTAGCATAATACCATCCATGTTGTTGCAAATGGTTAAGATTCATCCTTTTTATGGCAGAGTAATATTTCATTGTTTATACTAAGGGTGCCAAAAAAATGTATACACATGACTTGTATTCATCTTTTGTTATCGATATACATTATTACAATTTTAACACAGTTTTTTCCTTCCTTAAAACGTGTATACATTTTTTTGGTTTTATATATATATATATATATATATGGCCCTTGGGTGGATTCCTTATCTTGGCTATTGTAAATAGTGCTGCAATGAACACAGGGGTGCACATATCTTTTTGAACTAGTGTTTTGGATTTCTTTGGGTAAATAGTGAGAATTGAAATTGCTGGGTCATAAGGTAATTCTATTTTCAGTTTTTTGTGGAAACTCCAAACTGTTTTCTATAGTAGCTGCACAAACTTGCAATCCCACCAACAGTGTACGAGGGTTTCCTTTTCTCCACATCCTGGCCAACACTTGTGGTTTGTTGATTTATTTATGATAGCCATCCTGACAGGTGTGAGGTGATATCTTATTGTGGTTTTACTTTGCACTTTTCTGATTAGTGATGTCGAGCACCTTTTCATATGTCTATTGGCCAACTGTATGTCTTCTTTGGAGAAATGTCTATTCAGGTTCTCTGCCCATTTTTTAAATTGGATTGTTTTCTTTGTTATTGTTGTTGTGTGTGTGTGTTTTTTTTTTTTAAGTTGTATGACTTTTTTATAAATTTTGGATATTGGATATTAACCCTTTATCAGATGTATCATTGGCGAATATCTTCTCCCATTTAGTAGGCTGTATTTTCGTTTTGTTGTTGGTTTCCTTTGCTGTACAAAACCTTTTAATTTGATGTAGTCCCTCTTGTTTATTTTTTCTTTTGCTTCCCTT
This sequence comes from Rhinolophus ferrumequinum, assembly GCF_004115265.2. NCBI lineage: Eukaryota > Metazoa > Chordata > Mammalia > Chiroptera > Rhinolophidae > Rhinolophus > Rhinolophus ferrumequinum. The sequence continues at coordinate 44,916,888 of NC_046299.1, read as the reverse complement.
GCCCAAGAAGAAATATCAGAAAAAAAAAAATGTCACTAAGAGCAATGTCAGAGAGTTTATTGCTTATGTTTTCTTCCAGGACTTTTTTTGGTTTCAGGTTTTTATGTTGTTCTTAAGTTATGTAATTGACTTTTCCCCGAAACTCTAAAGATCTTTGAATTTGATAGAACTCCACATTCTTACAATATACATCTTCTCTATTAGAACCACATAATGCTTTCAAATATGAAAATGATGTATAATTCAACATCTTTCTGTTTCTCATGGCTTCTGTTTATTTGGTGCTATCAAAATTTATTACTTTTAGCAGTGATAGTTTCTTAATCCTCTAAAGATGTTGGATTACCCTAGGTTATTTCTAGTGTTTATATTATAATAGAATATCAAAGTTTAAATGTATTTTAAAGTAAATGTCACCCGTTTACTCATCAGATGAAAAAGAGTCACTTTTAAAAGCGGAAAGAAATCTGTATTACATTGTGAACTCTTAAGTAAATGTCAACTATTTTATTATTAATATTATTATCATTTATTCATAATGTTATTATACTCAACTTTTATTAGGGTGATAATATAATTTATTGTCTAAACTGGTGAACTTTTGAGAGTAAAAGATGGAACAATTATTAATTAAGTAATCAGGACTGTTCTGGGAAAACTAGGACCTCTTGCCTCCCTCGCTATAATCGACTATACTCAACTGAAGTGTTTAGAACATTTCCATTCACAAGGAATTCTCTAGAGCATTGTTTTTTGTTTTTAGTCAGCTAAGTATTAATGGTGCTACAATATGCAAAAATATTCAGTTAGGGTGGCACTGGTCTGACCTGGATCTCTACCTTAGCATCTTTTCAGAGGTATACCATGATCCCTGAGGCACCATGGGATTATTGTAAAACCACTGCACTAATGGAAGAAAAGTAACATTTATCAAATACCCATGAGATGGCAAATAATATACATGTAATTGGTTGGTTCCAATGGAGTTGGGATTTAAATTCATGTGTAACTGAATACAAAGCCTTGTTCCCATTCTCAGAAGAAAGTGCATTACACGTTTGTATATTTCTTATTTCAGAAAGTTCCTCATTGTATCAGTCAGGTCACCCTTGGTTATGCTACAGCAGTAGCAAATACCCTCTAAATTTCGGAGGCTTAAAAGAAAGAAAGAAGCAAATACCACCAACAAAAAAATGTTCTTAAAAATGTTTCTTGTCCACACTACATATCCGTGGCCAGCAAGACACCATTTATTATATAGTCCTTATTGTACATAGACTGTTGAAAGCTCTGTGTTGTTGACATATATTTCTATGATTCCAGAAAAAAGGAAAGAAAACATGGTGAAATATTCACTACTTAAAGTTTCCACAAGGAGATAACGAAAGTCTTTTTCTTCCATGCTTCTGTGTCCAGAGCAAGTTATATGGCCATCTTTAAATTAAACAGTATGAAGATGTACAAGTCTTCCATAAAGCAGGTCACCAAATAATACAGTAAGTTGATCATGATCTTATTTCAACAAAATCTATATTCTTCAAGTTCTAATAACTATTTCTTTTTCTTTCCTAGGGTGCCAACCGTGTCATGAGAGTCCTCATATATTTAGATTTTAAAAATATATTTTTGACTCATTTTACAATATCCGTCTCAAATTTCTTCTTTTCCAAATTAAACATTTCCCATGTTCAACTATTCTTGAAAAGGCATTGCTTAAGGCAGTGCTTCTCAAACTTGAATGTGCGTTGACATCTGGAGATATCAAAATGAAGATTTTGATTCAATAGGCCAGGATGAGGCATGTAATACAGTTATTTGTTTTAAGGATGACCTAGCTTTGAGGTCCTAGCTAGAGGTCAGTCAGTTCCCTTTCTTGAGCAACTAATTAAGTCCACACCCAACCATTTCATTATAGGTTTTTACACCTCAGATCATTATGTATCTGCCCTAATGGACCTGGGGCCAGGTGTCATACAATTAGGGACAACCCCCGTTACCCAGAATCTAGGAAATTATTCAAATATACCAATTCACAGGGAAGCCAAGAAACCTCACTAACCCCAACCGAACGACAGTTGCCCCATATGGCTCTACCTTCCTGCTACCCTGTGCCCAGAGGCAACCTCCTCTGTGACCCAGCTGGCAGCCTCTCTCATTTGGAGCTGTAAGTAACAAAGAGTTCTGCCTTTTATCTATCCCAATGTCAGTGTGTTGTTTCCTGATATCAAACAAATCTTTGAATCTTACAAAACTTACTCTGTGTCTGTTGGTGGTTTCTATGTCTTTCCTTACCCAAATTTTCTTAGTGTCAAAACAGTCAAAATGAGCAGAACTAATTGGCTACATTCAGGAGGGAGGCAGCTAGAAACCAGCCAGATAGGGGCCTACCTTAGGACAACAGGAGTGATAGGTCACTTGAACTGCACTTTCTGGGGTCAGTTTTCCGGTATGTTTCAGGTCCCAGTCTATGTTTTTGCAGAGGCCGATTTCAGGGACTCCTCACTTCTTCAGCGTCAGTATATTTAAATTATTATTTGGGACAGAACTGTGGTTTGTCCATGTTTCAGGTGACTCCTATGGAAGAAGGTGTTGATATTGCTCAGGTGGCGGTAGCTGGAGCCCACTTGTCTTCTGTGCTGCTATATCATTTACTTCTGTCAGCAGCTCACTGCATGTGGCCCTCGGGGTGCTGTGGGTTGCACTCCTGGAGATCAGTAGCCCAGTGTTTAAACCAAAGCGAGTTCACTCAGAAAATGGAATGAATATCTCATCCCTGTATTCCCCATCCACCTGACAAAGTTACCCAACTGATAAATAGTGAAAACTACTAGCCAGTGTACTTAGGCTTTAGTGTACGTGCCACTGCATACCAATATTTGAATTGACTGATACTTTGGAAAGGGGGGTTAACCGTGCTTTCCCAAGGAGAGGCAGCTATGGCATTCTAAGTGTAAATCCCAATCTCTGGGAGGTACACTGGGAAGGCTTGGAACAGGAGATGCTAGAGATGGCTACCTATGAGGCAGGGTACCCTTTCCTGTAACCTCCTAGAAGGACCGTACAATTTCTTACCAGACAGAGACAGAAACTAGAAACCACAACTTAAGGCTGCTAGAAGCCCAAACAGAAAGAAAAAAAAAAAATAGGGTGGGGAAGGTAAGAAAAAAAGGATACATGGGGAAGAAAAAACAATAACACACACACACACACACACACACACACACACATATGTATATAAATACAAAGGTCCATAATTTGACCCAATTGAAAAATACATTGTCAATAAAAGTTTATATACAAAAAGATGAAAGGATGCTGATTGGTTTTGGTGCCTGTACAACAACTTGGATTCTAAATTAACTTTAACATTTGCTAAGATGTACCAATTGACAGAGTTTCTTGGACTTAATCAATATTGGATCTTAAATTATAATTATATCTGAGGATCCCACTAAATTTAAGCATGTTATCCCCCATAATATTAGGGAAATAACTAAATATAAAATAGAGGAGCAGTAGCTATGCTTCATTTGAATTATAGCCTTGGCTAAATTTTCATAGTACCCATGGCAATGAAAAATTTAAATATTCCATGTTGAGCATAAACAATCTGACACAATGAGTAATGAATTTAATCAAATATTGGCATTTACATATTGACTTGGTAATATGTGATCCCATGGACCCCCCCATTAGAATAGTTAATACAGTCTTATATAAATTAAAACAGGTCCTTTAAGGATTGAAACTTATATAGGACCTAATTAATGAATGGGTGATTATCTCCACTGCTTCTCCAATTAATAGCCCAATTTTGCCGGTTCTTAAAAACGGAAAGAATAAATGGCACATCATGGTAAATTATCACAAGCTGTGGTTCCACCCATTAATTCCTCATACCCGATACCCAATATTGTTGAAATTACTAACTTCCTCCTATCAGCAGCTGATAAATATTTTGCCGTTATAGATTTGGCTTATATGTTCTACTCCATACTTATTTCAACAGCCCTTCAGCTGCAGTTCACTTTTACCTTCAGAGGACACAGCACACCTTTACTAGACCTCTCATAAGATTCCTTGACAGCTATGCTATCACACACCGCAGCACATCTTAGCAGACAAGATCTTAACTGTGTCTACCTTTCTCCAGAAGCACAGTTATGACATTACATTGATGTTATCATCCTCTGAGGAGATTTATTTGGCACACTCATTAAGGACATTCATGTCAATATCTTTTAGTTCTCTTGGGCTCTGGAGGGAATATATTCCTCATTTACAGATTTTACTTAATTTCACTGATGCTTTAATTATACAAATCAGCCTATCTTAAGAAAAGGCTTTAACATCGGTTCATATCAAAATCAACAGGCACTCCCATTAGTGCTTTCAGATACTCATTCACTGTACAGACTTTAGGAACTTCCTCTCTTACTCCCTGGGGTCTCTGGATCACACAGGATGACCATAAATCATCCATGGTATTCTTATACTCAAAACCTGTTTTTGTAGCCCATGCTATATACCATTAGAATGAAAAGTGCTGGGCACAGACTGACCTCTCTTGAAAATAGAAGCTCTCACAAACATTGAGACTGTGATCCTCTATACCCTTGGGTCCATTATTCCTTGGGTCGAGAAAGTAGTACCCCCAATTTTTTCAAGATTACTGGTGTCAAACCTGGACACTCTGGCATATTCTACCTTCCCTTGTCCTCTGTCCCTTGCCAGATGTCATGATGCTGGAGGAAGTTACCCCTATCTCAGATCCCTTAGCTACCTGGAGAGTCCCTTTGGGTTAACTGAACGCAATGAACCCATACACCCTACCAATGGCACTGCCATTATCAGAAGTTATGGAACTCAGTAGAATGTTTCTGCTTTCCATCCCTTAACTGAAATGTCCCTGATAAAGGACATGACCCAAGACTCAGCACAACTAGCCAATGTTCAGGCAGTCTTAGCATTGGAGGCCCTGGTCAAACAAATGGTCCAATCTGCACACTTCTGTAAATGCTTGGATTTGCCTAAGAACATAGTTGTCCCCCTCAGGTTAAAGAATAGTGGGACTCTCTTGCCTCATAGATACCCAAAATATAATTCAAAGTCACAGATGTCGTCACATATAGTCAGGTTGAAATATAAGGCCTTGCCTTACACTTCTTATCTCCTTTAGAGTTTCAGACATTAATGATAATGACCAACGCACACATTTCCCTTCTCAAAATACACAATGCCTGGCTCTTGGAAAATAGAAATTTAATAGAACTTTCATCTCCACAGTAGGTCCCAGGCAGCCAGTTTAATTGAGATGCCTAATTGGCGTCTCCAAGAACATTTACTTAAGTTAAAAAAAAAAAAAAAAAAAAAAAGAAGAAGAGGAGAATGAGCAGGAGAAAGAATATGAAGGAGGAGGAGGAGGAGGAGGAGGAGGAGGAGGAAGAGGAGGAGGAGGAGGAGGAGGAGGAGGAGAAGAAAAAAAAGAAAAGGAAAGAAAAATAGGCCTTAATTTTTCTTAATTCAAAACTGCTTCTCGTAAGGCACTGACAAATTGGACACAGGACGTTTGTTGCATTTCTTCTTTTGCAATTAGGGATTCTGTTGTTTCCTCAGCTTTCTGTTTGCTTAGCTCATGATGATCCTGGCATATTCCTTGCTCTCTGCCAAAACTATAATCCTGCGCTCCATGTCTCAGAGAATCTTATACAGCTTGCTACTTTCTGTGCCATTCTAGAATTAGTGGAGGTGAGTGCTTTCCCCTGGAGGTAACTTCCTCATATAGATACATGTCTTGACTCCTTGAACAGAGAAACTCCCATTCTTCAGCACCTTCTCCTACTCTCCTTCAGCTTGCTACCACAATGACATCCTGCCCTGAGTCTCTGGCGACAACTATCATGTGTACCCCTTACCTTTGATAACAAATATATACCACTAACTTTTTTTTGGTATTTATTTTTGTTAATATATATTTTCTCTTTTTTCATTTTGAATTACAGTTGACATTCAATGTTATTTCATATTAGTTTCAGGTGTACAGCCCAGTGGTTAGACATTTGTATAATTTACAAACTGATCCCCCCCAATTAGTTTTGTACCTACCTGGCACTCTACAGTTATTACCATGTTATTGACTATATACCCTATGCTGCAATTTATACATCCCTTGGCTATTTCCTACTTACCAGTATTCATTATACTTCTTAATGCCTTACCTTTCTCACCCATCCCTGTACCCCCCTTCCATTGAGCAACCATCAGTTTGTTCTCTGTATCAGTGAGTCTGTTTCTGTTTAGTTTGTATGTTCATTTTGTTTTTTAGATTCCATATATAAGTGAGATCATATGGTATTTGTCTTTCTCTGACTTATTTCACTTAGCATAATACCTTCCAGGTCCATCCATGTTGTCACAGATGGTGATCTCATTCTTTTTCAAGGCAGGTAATATCCCACTATACCACATCTTACTTATCCAATTGTTTATCGATGGATATTTTGATTACTTCTATATCATAAATAATGCTACAAGGAACATATTACAGCATATGCTTTTTTTTCAAGTTAGTATTTTGGATTTCTCCAGATAAATAGCCAGAAGTGGAATTGCTGGGTCATAAGGTAGTTTTATTTTCTTATTTTTTGAGTAAACTCCATACTGTTTTCCATAGTGGCTGTACCAATTTGCAAGCCCACCAACAGTGCACAAGGAAGGGTTCCCTTTTCTCCACATCCTTGGCCAACACTTTTGTTTATTGATTTATTGATAATGGCCATTCTGACAAGTGTGAGGCGATAATCTCATTGTGGTTTTAATTCCCGTGATGTTGAGCATATGTCTATTGGCCATCTGTATGTGCCATTTGAAGAAATGTCTATTTGGGTCCTCTGCCCATTTTTTCATTGGATTGTTAGTTTTCTTGGTGTTGAATTGCATGAGTTCTTTACAACTTTTGAATATTAACCCCTTATCAGATGCATCATTGGCAAATATCTTTTCCCATTCAGCAGGTTGCCTTTTCATGTTTTTTTTTTTTTATTATTTTCTTTGCTGTGCAAAACTTTTTAGTTTGATATAGTCTCACTTGTTTATTTTTTCTTTTGTTTTCCTTCCCTAAAAAAAATATACATCAGAAAAGATATTACTAAGAGCAATGTCAGAGAGTTTACTGCCTGTGTTTTCTTTTAGGAGGGTTATGTCTTACATTATGTCTTATGGGTCTTACATTTAAGTGTTTAATCCATTTTGAGCTTATTCTTGTATATGGTGTAAAAAAAGTGGTCTAGTTTCATTTTTTTTTTTTTGCATGTATCTGTTTAGTTTTCCCGCCATCATTTATTGAATAGATTGTATTTCCCCCATTCTTGCCTCCTTTGTCATAGATTAATTACCATATAATTGTGGTTTTATTTCTAGGCTCTCTATTCTGTTCCATTTGTCTATTGTGTCTGTTTTAAGCCAGTATCATGCTGTTCTGATAGCGATAGCCTTGTAATATAGTTTGAAATCAGGTATTGTGACACCTCCGTCTTTATTCTTTTTTCTCAAGGTTGTTGTAGCTATTTGGGGTCTTTTGTGGTTTCATATGAAGTTTAGAATTATTTATTCTAGTTCTGTAAAAAATGTCATTAGCATTTTGATAGGGATTGCAATGAATCTATAGATGCATTAGGTAGTATGGACATTTTAACAAAGTTAATTCTTCCATGCGCACAGTATATGTACCTTACTGAACTATCAGTTTAGACCTTCCGACAATGAAGCTATGAGACCTTCAACCTTAATCCAAGAATTGTGTCAATGTATTGATACCATAAAAATATAACTCATACTTTAAACACATTTTACAACTCCACAAAGATATTGTAAGAGACGCCAAAAATTTAGACCTATTTTCTTGGTTAATGAAATGTAAATGGAAAACTAGTTTGTGGGTTGGCCTACAAAGACTTTATACTTCTACTTGTGTTCCTCCATTTTATTCTCATAATAAAATGTTTTCGCCTCTGTTTAGAGCAACTTATGCTTTACTCTCTAAAAGTTCTCTCTGCTGTTTGGGCTACTCAGATACCCCAAATACTCAGGCTGAAAATTGATTTTAAGACATGTTAACCTAAAAAGAAAAGGCTGAAGCAGAAAGCAGCAAGCATTTATTTGTGATCGATACAAAATAATAGCTATTCTGGGAGCACTGATTCAGGCAGAAACCCACACAGTGTTCCCATTAGAAGGTGAAAGCAAGGGGTATTTATGAGAAAAGGAAGGGGAACCATTACATGAATAGAAGGAAGGAATTTCCCTAGGTGCAGATATGTTAACATAGTGATGCTAATTCTAAAGAATGTCTTTAATGTTCAGTCACTAGTTATAATATTTGCCTTCTTATTATCTTTGCAAGCAGTTATTTGGAATACAATGCTGCTGTGGGCCCAGTTCAAATGACATTTTGCTCAGTTTTAACATTCCAAAGGTTGGAGGAGTAAGACATGCTAGGCAGTTACTCTGGCAACACAGCTCTGACTCCATTTTGAAGTGGCTCCATTTACATTATTTTTCACAACCTCAAGGCATCAACTGTAATGGAGTTTTGGCTTTGTAAAATGCTAGCTTGATCTAATTTTGTGGCCCTGACTTGAAGGTGGGTTCCCCTTGTCAAGCAGCTACTTAAGTCCACATCCCAACCACTTCTATTAATGGGTTTTCCCCATTCTGGGCCATTATGCGTCTGCCCTACTCACACTGGGCTGCTTAGGGTAAGTATGGACAGCCCCGGAGCCTGTTAAAATTATGCAAAGAAGCCAATCTATAGGGAACCCAGCTAACTCTACCCTGCTTGCCTTCCATAACCTGTGCCCCCACCTGCCGTTCCTTCTTTGAAGCTGTAAGTCACAAGGTTCTGCCTACCATCTACCCCAGTGTCTTCAAGTTGTGTCCTTCCTGCAGTCAAAAGAATCTTTAAATCTTATAAATTAGGGCCCGAGCTTCTGAATTTTTAACAAGCTCCCAACTGATGCGAATGCTGTTGGTCCTCAGACCGTATTTTGAGTGATAATGATATACAATCTCTAGGCCCTATTTGGTGATATTTCTTTAAAGTCCTTTTAAACAGTAGCACTCAGAATTAAACTGAATAATTTAGTTATCGTCAGATCAGCACCCACAAATTAGGAGTAATTTCCCCTTGATCTGAACAGTATCCTCTTTTGAAATAGCCTAAGATCAAATTAGTCTTTTTGCTCGGACACTACATACTGTGGAGTCACCTACAATTCCATTATCTTCTTTATAAATGCTAACGTTAAACCTGCCTTTTCAATACCATACTTTAGCCTTTGTACTCTGTGAACTATGCATCCTTTCTTAATTAAAATATAATTACATTAAAAAAGATTTACCCTTTTAACGTGTTTTGTTTGATGGGCTTTGACAACGTACACATTCATGTAACTGTCACTGATATTATGATATAGAATATTTCCATTCCAGCAAAAATTCCCTTGTGCCCACTTAAAGTCGATCCTAGTCTTATAAACAGGAATCTGTTTCTGACCCTGTAATTTTGTCTTTTCTAGAATATCATATAAATGAAACCACACAGTAGATGTGCCTTATGTTACAGCTATTAAAGTTTTAAAAATGTTAATATGTACTGATTTAATGTGATTTCTATAGAAGAACTGCTGGTAATTTGTCTGAAGTCAAACCTATTTTAATAAATACGATCAAGGATCATTGTTGAATCAAAGTAAACTTTGGGAAGCATTTTTATATAGTTTCAGTGTTCTGTGGAAAACTCTCACCAGATTAAAAAAAAAAAAAAAAAAACCTAATGCAAAGTCAGTTTAACAAACCAGATGTCTCAGAGAGTTGAGAGCTATCATCAAAGTTTCAAGCAACTAGCTAGCAATTTTCCTATTTTTTTTAATCATAAAAATGAGATTTATTGATTCTGAGTTGAGTGTCCTGAGAATTGGCACCTTCTAGAAAAGGAGATAACAAAATCTATGTGCCAATCAAGGTCAGTGACTTATTCCCCTTAAATATCTCCCCTTCTCAGAAGGGACAGAGCTTATCAAAAATTTGAAATGAAACTCATATTTGATACTTAGAGGATAATACAGATTTTTGAAAGTTTTTAATGAAGAAATTTGAATCTAAAAAAAATCTATTTTTATTACATAACTATTTTTAATAATGAATTAAAAATAGCATACTACCAAAAAGATAATAAAAACAAGAACGAAGAAAGATAACTGTATTGCCAACAAGTAACAACCACATTGCAAGTGGTAAGGAAGAAAAAATAGTAACCTAAGTAGCATTGAAAAGTAATGATGATATACTGTAAAGCTGAAGACATAAGAAACTGTATACATGTACTACAATATAATTAATAAAGTTGTTTTTCATAGGGTATGAGTGAGTAATTCTGAAATGACTTTATGTTTATAATGGAGTTGAACAAGTACATGTATTGTATGTATGAGGATCAGGTTAATCAGTGTTGGAGAAAAAAAGTTACAAATGAGGAAAGGGGAAGGTTAAACCAAATGGCATTGGATTGGAATTAGAAGTGTAAAGTATGAATTCATTCAAGTAGATAAATGATAGTTGGTAAATGATAGGGACAGAGAGAAAGTTGTGTGTGTACCTGGGCTTAGTATATATACATGCATATAGTTTTGAGCTCTGCCAACCGAGAGGCAATGATTTCCCAGTAGCAATGAGTACACTTAGCACCCAGATCTTGGTTTTGAAGTATTCTCCAATAAAAGGAATTGTGGCCCTGTGACGGAAAATTTTATGTGTCAGAAGTACCTAGATGCTTGATCAAACACCATTCTAGATGTTCTTATGAAGGTCTTTTTTTAAATATGAGATTAACATTTAAAATAGTAGACTTTAAGTAAAGCAGGTAACTCTCCATAAAGTGAGTGGCCCTTATCCAATAAATTGAATACCTTAAGAACAAAAGACTGAGGTCTCCTGAGGAAGAGGATATTCTATAAGGAGTCTGCCTTTGGTCTCCAGACAGTGTGCCTGTCAGGCAGATTTCAGATCTGACAGCCCCACAATTGTATGAGTTAATTCCTTGAAATAAGTTTTTATCATTCTACACCTCTTCCCATCCCCACCCTCCCAACATACCCCATTGGCTTTGTTTATCTAGAGAACCCTGACCAACACTGTCTCTTAGGAGAAGTGGTTGAATCCAAGGCTGAGGCAGAAAAAATACATCAGCTTGGAACATCTTATGGTTCAGACAGATAGTAAGGAGGTGCTCCCAAAAGGAGAGGGGCAGGTTGAAAGAACACCTAAGTGAACCTGAAAGAGCTCCTCATGGTTAGAATTAGAGCATTTTGAATAAAAACATAAATAAATAAATGCTGATAATAATGTATTCTAATCTATAAAATAAAATAAATATCCATGGACCTGATAAAATAAATAATTCAACAAATAAATGAATGAGAAGGGAAAATCCTCCTTACAGAATAATTTCAATTAATAAATATAGAGGAGAAAGGAAAACAGGAAATTCACCATTAGGCAAACAACACAGAAATAATTGTTGCAGACAAGATCTACTGATTGATGCGAAAATCAGTGGGCAAATGTTTGAGAAGAAATGGGATTTTTACATATTCTAAAATATGTCCCTAAGATATTTATTAGTTATAAAAGAAAAAACAAAACAAAACAATAACATTAGCTTTGCAGTGGGAAAACTGGGCAGACACCACCTAACCAAGTAATCAAGGTTCATTAACATCACTAGTCAGAAAACATACAGATATGTACCTCCTGGTGCATGAGAAGGCACAGCGTTGTTTTGGTGGCATACTTGCCAAACTGTATAACTAATTTCTTATTATGAGAACATATCAGCCAAATCCAAACTGAAAGACAAGACTACAAAAGGCACAAACCATTAGTCTTCAAAAAGGTTAAGATACTAAAATACAAATAAAGAATGAGGAACCGTCACAGATTGGAAGACACTACAGAGATATACGTACAATGTAGGAATGGTTCCTGGAACAGAGAGAGATGGAAACTGGTGAAATTCACATCAGGTCTGTCGTTTAGTTAACTACATTAACTACTACTTAACTTTATCGCAATATTAATTTCCTACTCTTAGTAATTGGACTAAGGTTATTTAAGTTAACATTAGAGAAAGCTTAGTAAAAGATCAATGGTACATCTGTGTTCTATTTTTGCCACTTTTCTTTAATCTAAAATTATTTCAAAATACAATGTTAATAAAAATAAATGCTATATCAGAATTATACCTGTTAATACATATTACTTTAAATATTACATAAAAAAACAAATATTTTCCTTTAACTCAGTTCAGTTATAAAGATTGATAAATTATGACTTCAAATGTAATATTTTTGAGTAAAATTATCTTTTGGACTGAACTTATTTCTATGCAAATGTACCATAAAATATGAATTTAGCCATGTTCCTGTACCTGGTTCATAGCATATTCAATTATTTTATTTTAACTATAAATCTTCCTTCAACAAATTGAATGTAATGTAAAATTTTGAAAGTGTTTTATATTGCAAAAGTAAAAGAACCACGTGGTTTCAGTACAGTATCACTATGCTAAATTATTCATAATATCCATCACTTCAGACATTATTTTTATTAAAACTAGTAATTAATCCCCTGAGGCAGGGCAGGGGAAGATCAACCTTAGACTGTGGGCATTGGAAGTTGGACTTCTTAAACCAGTTCTCTACCTTTACACACACACACACACACACACACACACACACACACACTCATGCATATTCCTTGTAGAAGGAGGTTTCACCAATCTTTGAGCCTTTTGCGGGATATACTACTAAATTTTATAACTCTTTAGTTTTTCCCAGTATTGATATGTGATTTGGCTTTATCAGATCTGCTGAATTAGTTACATTTCAATATCCTTTCTATCTGTCTCAGTTATTATTTTCTTGTTCTTCTTGTCTTCTCTCCTGCTCTATCATTGCATGTTCATGAGTTTAAGACAAATCTCTTTTTTTTTGCTTTAACATGATTTTGAGTCAGAGGTATATTAAATAGATGTATTTAATCACTATCTTTATTTGGAGTGTCTCCATAATTTTTTTTAATTTTATTTTTGTTACATAAAAATGTATTTGGAAATGGAAAAATATAAAGAATTCATAATGTGTGCGAAAACCGCCATCAAAACCGCACTCTAACTACCAACTATTAATAGTGTGCAGTATATATTTGTAGATGTTTTCCAAAAAAAAAAATTACTCTAGAAATTGATTCTACCAAATTGAAACCATCAACACATATAAATACACAGTAACAAAGAACTGGGAGCTATTTAAATGTTAACAGGCAAATGGATAAATAAACTATGATGAATGCATTATATAAAATAGTATATAGTGATTAAAAATAGTTCTATATGCATTGACATAGAAAAATGACTAAAAGTACTAGGGAAAGAAAAGTAAGCTGCACATGCATATTTAGAACACATTATAATGAGTGTATGTTTATATTGATGAACAAATTATATCCATACAAAATCAAGAAAAAATCATATATGACATAAACAAAATTAAGTGAGTGATTAGAGCCTTGAAATTATGAGTAAAAGGGGAATATATGCACACACATGAAAAAAAGTACACATATATGTATATATGTATATATGTAAATATATATATGAAAATATATGTAAATACAGAATCTTGGTAGGGAAAAGAAATTACAAGATAAATGGCAAAAAACATATAATATCTATTATACCATTTAACTGTGGTCAAAATCATCCATGCAAAAACCAAACAAACAAAAAAAGCAAAAAAAAAATTGATAAACAAGTAAAATGACATACTCAAACAGGGAAACATATTTGCAAAATATGACAGTATTTTTAGACAGTTATATTGTTAGAGCTTCCCTCTACATCGATGGAATAAATATTTATTTTTTCTTATACAAAAATCAAATTGGGGCAGGAATAGATATTAAGCAAAGAAGACAAACAAATACCTAACTTAGGAAAAGTGCTCAAACACAAGAGTAGTCAAAGAGATGCAAATTAAAGAAATGAGATATGATTTTTCATCCTTAGATTGGCAAAAATTAGAGAATTTTGAATAACGAAATTATTGCATATGGCTTATGAGTTCAAATTGATACAACCTTTCCAAATGGAAAATTGACAATATAAATACAATGCCTTAAAAAGTGTGAATACTTTTAGGACTTTATCCCAAGGAAGCACACACACACACAAACACACACACATACACACATCAGCACTGAGTAGAAAAGGAAGTGTTGAAAACCTCAATATTTCCACACCTAAGGAAATTAGATATAAAATTTTGGCACATTCATATGATACTATATAAACACTAAAAATAAGGTACAGATCTGTATTGACATAAAACTATATATCTCTGTTTAGGTATGTGTTTTATGATACCATTTATATTTTAAAAATTGAATAGATTTTATGTATGCTTAGAAAAATGTCTGGCAGACATTTTTATGTTAACCATGTTTATTTTCAATGAAAAAATTAGGACAATTTAAAAATATGTTTGTTTCATTATGAGCATTTTACCTGAAATTAACATGAATTACTTGAGTAATAAATAATAAATTATATACATCTCATAAAAATGTTTTAAATGCTAAACTGTGACTTTACTATAATAAAAAACAGATTATATGTGGTGGGCCTGACAAAATCAGGGGGACACTTTTAAAGAGGTTCTAGAGGTTGGGGACCCAAAGCCATAGAAAGACTCTCTCTTTTTCTCTCTCTCTTCATTACTGGCTTTCAAGAAGCAAGGACATGAATTCTGCCAACAACCAGAGGAGGGTTGGATTCAGATCCTGCTCTAGTTGAGCATCCAAATGAGAATACAGTTTGGCTGACATCTTGATTTCACTATTTTGAGATCTTCAATAGAAACTCGTGTCTGTACTTCTGCGCTAAACTAACTTTGAGATAATAAATTGGAGTTTTAAGCCATAAAGCTTGCAATAATTTCTTAACAGCAAAATGAAAAATGAATTTTATATATATACGTATTTCCACAATAACAGTAGCTCTTTCTGGGTAAAAGTGCCAGGGCAAAATGGGATGTCATTAGAGAGAATGCAGGTAGTTAAATGGTACTTTCACTTTTTATTCATATTTTGCATCTTTGACACTAATTTTGTACATGCCATTTCTTAATTTCTTATTTTTTTAAATTGAAAAACAAAGATTAAGAAAGTAAGAAAACATTCAGGTAAAGATCTATAAAAACACAATCTAGGTAGATTAAAACTTATTTTTTTCTCATTATTCCAAGAGTTAGTCTCTGAATTTTTGTTTTTCAACACCCTATTATGTTAGTCAGTGTCGTTACAACAGGTGGTAGACTTCAACAAAGAGATACTCAAAGGTGCGTGAAAGATTATTGGAAACCAACAAGGGACAGTGAAATACCTCAGAACTAGCAGAAGAGCTGTTGCTTCCCATAGGCAATAGGCAATGTCACCAGAATTCAGAACTGTCCTCTGACAGTCCAGTAGGAGTTGTGACCTTTGGTTGAGGCACATGACTGTAGCCCAGCAGCGAGGAAATAGATAATAAATATTCTGATCTTACTCTGTTTCTTTATCTAATTTCCTGCAGTTGCCTTCCATTGAGCAAATCCAACCAGAAGGCAGACATCAAAGAAACTGCTTGATGCAGTGCATAACGAATAACTTGCAGAGGCACAATCAAAATGAAAAACGGGTCTGGAGGGGCAAATAGGACAATGTGTAGAGGAGGAGATAAGATAATGGCTTTTTATATATGTGTCAACATATGAATTAAGATTTGAAGGACATACATCCTCCTGCCCAAGGACATTGCATTGATTTGTCTGTCATATTATCAGAATTCATGTTGGTGATCTTTAGGAAATTATAATGTTTGAGTCCAGTCTTAAAAATTAATATCATTTTTTTTTTCCTTTTCACACATAGAATAGGAGACATACTTGGATAGACAGGTAATGATAAGATGGGATGGACCTGACTCAGGTGTTATTTCTTTGGGAAGATACACCAAAGCTGTTAATATAGTGAGGAGTCCTAAGTATTGAGGTAGGATAAAGGGTGGGAAGAAAAATGGCTTGCCCAGTAATCATTTGCCATTGATAATTTAATTGTATGTTTGTGTGTGATATCAGGAAAAGAGTAATAAAACATAACAGAACACATTTTTATTCATTTTCTTTATACTGTGCTTTTCAATACAGTGAAAAAACGGAACTTTGCATATGGATGCAGGTTTACTAGTTCTAAGAACAAGATACCTGTAAGACCTAAATTGGCTTTCTGCCTGAATGCATTCCTTCAGTACTCAATTGAAACCCAAAGTTAAACCCCAGCTAATTGAATGGTTCAATTCAAGTACTGTTCTCAAAGATAGGTAGCTCTAAAGTTAATACCCCATTGAGTAGAATAAGAGATTCCAACTACTTTCTTGTGTAGTGTCAAGAAAAGACACCAAATGGCCATTTTTAAATTTACCTGAAACACAGAAAGAAGTAAAGTAAATGACTATGCCTATTTTTTCAGAATGCCCTATTTTCTGACTTGGAATAACCACTGACTTGTCTTATTTTGCTAATAGTTTTTAGGTGGTGAAAAAATAATTCTTTGAGGTGGTGTTTAAAGATATTGTACCTCTATATTCATGCTTGTTTTATTGTATGAGTGAGAAACTTACTAACACTTTTTTAGAACAAATTTATAGCTTTGAAAAACAATTCAACAAATATTTGGGCCCTTCACATTCACAAACAATCTTGGTAAATATCATTGTTGATGTTGTTTTTGCACATACAGAATTTGTGGCAAAAATGAATACATATAATTTACTAGCTCCTGACTTAGTAAAAAAAATTGGGAGAATTGAGTGATGCTTAACTATTAGAAAACTTAAACCTTTAAGATGTACATGAATAAAAACAGCTCATAGAAGAATTAATTTGTATAATACAAAGCATTTTATAAAATATAATTAAATGTAGGATTTAAAATGTGCCCATTTTATGTAGCTAAATTCATATCCTGAATAATAATATTATGTATTTCTACAGCACTTTAGAATACACAAGACTATGTTCTTGTATATTACCACATTTGATCATCCTATCGTCATGACATATTTAAGTATCATTGTCCATTTTATGCAGATGAGAAATATGAGCCTATGTTATATAGCTTTAAGTGGAAGAACTGGACTTGAACACAGATGTATTAAGCTCATGTAAGTTTTCATAACTGCTAACAGAATACATTTAACAAAGCTGTATCGAGCATGCCCATTCTGGGTGCAGAATCACTCTTTATATTTGTAGCAGAGCAAAGAAGCGCTCTTGAAGGGATTTTTGCTGAACCATCTTATAAAAGAAAACACAACTGGCACGTATAGCAAAGAAGCATGAGGTTTGTCAGAAGACCTACACTTTGGCTCTTTCCTAAAGAAAAATATTGTGTATTGTATGAAATGGTAGCTTTTTTTTTTGCCTTTATGAATAAGGGTAGTTGATGGAACATTGCTCAATATACCCATTCAAAGAACAATTATCTTTGAGAGGCTAGTACTATCCAATCTGAAAAACAAACAAACAATATCTGTTAAGTTGCAATGGTGGAAATAGCTAAGAAATATAAAGAATCAGCTTGAACTTCTGTATTAGTATTTTTTTATAGTGTTCATCCTATCAGAGGAAACCCACAAAAGGCACATCTCTCTATTGCACTGACATGAAGTTGTAACATCAAATAGAAGGAAAAAGGTATGTCACTTTCCCCGATGCAGCATTGAAAATTCTGACATGTCCTTATTCACAGAGTGGAAATAAACATTTACTTCAACTTATGCAAGCCAGTTTAGAGAATTTAGACCATATGGCTCTTTTGTTTTGTACTGTAACATAGGTTTTATCCCATTCATTCTTTGTAAAATTAAGCCTGTCTTCCATGATAGGTACCCAGAGAGCTTTTCCTATTTATTTTAATTACATTCCTATATCTACTACTCCTAAGTGTCTTATTAGATTAGCCTATTTATAAGCACTGAGTATTTTTAAATGGCACTTTGTGTTTCTCTAAATATGAAATTATTAAAGGAAAACAGATATGAGGTGCTTCTTGCTGATTTTTACTTTATATTACTAAGTTCAACCTCTGCAACCTGTACTCTCACATCATAAATTAACCACATTGTGAATCAAAGTTTTCCATTTCCATTGCATTATGCTGTATGGATTAATCTATAATTTAAGTAACAGATTAACTGGCCATCTGCCATATGGCATTTTATCCTAGAAAAACCAGTGCCTGTCTCACATTGCAATTTAAGTTGCTTAAAAATTGTGATGCTCAGTCTGTCATTTTCCTCTAGAAGCCAAACATAAATACATCCAAACTATATAGGTAGCATCCTAAACACAAATTGTAGCTACTGACAGACAAATATGTATGTAATTTTAATTAATTTATTGGTCATACCTCATTTCTAGCTAGTTGAACATAATTTCAAAGAAATAGCGATATACAATTTGCAGGGGAAAAAACAGAAACAAGATGAGAAGATTTTTTTTCTCCACCCTAAAGATTTCAAGATGGAAAGCCAACCAATGTAGTTTCGCACAATTTGTAATACAGAATAATGTATACAGTATGTATAGATTTAAAAAAAAATGGTGAAGTTATTTCCTCAAAATATTTTTGATTCTATACAAAAGTAACTAGGAGAGAAATAATGTATTGTTTTACATAGAAGCAGGACTTCTCATCTGCTAAAGTGATTTAGAAAATATAGTTTACGAAGCACTCTGAGCCATGCGTTATGATTAGAATATATATTTTTTAAAATCTACAAGCATTTTAATAAAGGATATTCATGGGCTCATTTAAGAAACAAATTTACAAGAACTTGTTGAGATGTGTTCACATGAATAAAGACTCCGTTAAGTCTATCAGCAAGTTGCCTCAGACTATGAGACCAAACTTTAAGTAGGAGGAATGACCTGTGATTGTGATCAGCAACTGGGTGAATACACATTCTCTTTCTAAATTGTTCGATTCTACACTGATTGTTTACAAGTGTTTTGTGTCAACTGTCATTTGAATCAGCTGTTAACACATCAGCAATAAAATATTTTGCTTATCATTGATTATTTCTAAAATGCAGAGTGTTACGTACTCTCCCAGTATTTTGCTTAAGGTGTATGCAAGGGTTAAGTGGAGCTCAGGAAAATAGCTGAAACACTTAACTCTTACACAAGAACAAAACAAATTTTTATGAAACTATTATTTATTTCATAGTGTTCAGGTCATAGCCTGTACAGTCATATCAGTCAATAAGTCTTGTGCAACGGGATAACTTGGGCATTTTTAATAGGATACGTCTGTCTGGACTATTTTGTCCCTTTCATATTGATACTGGGGTCTTCTGTGACTGGTTAGAATGTAGAAAATAGCAAGAACCCAACAATGTCTTACTCATCTTTTCATCCAACCAATGTAAAACTTAGTTCCTTACACATTGCAGAACTTAAATGTTAATTTGTGTATTAAAAAACAAAAGATTTTTAACCAATTTTTAAAATAGTTGAAGTAAATTGGTAGGTAATGTTTGAGAAGAGATAAATTTTGGGTTTGTGACCTAACAATGGTTATGAAAAGTTATCCAACTAGATACATAGTGTGTACTAAAGTGGTATGAGCCCAGATTCTGAATCCATTTTCCCAGATTCAAATCTTAGCTCTGCCACTTACCCATCTCAAGTGTATTAGATAATTCTGTTGCATCTCAGATTCCTCAAGTGCACAATGAAGACAATAAAAGTATATACATTACAGGGTTGTTGTGAGCATACCTGAATTAATATTAATATATGTAAAACACTTAGAAGAGTGCCTGCAAATAATCATTGTTTTGTGTTAACTATTGTTATTATAAGCCCAAATTAGGTGGTAGACATTATTATATTTTATCTAATAATAAAATATTAGATAAATATTTTTCAGTTTTGTGATTTATCCAAGTTCTTTATCCACTGTCACTTTGGGGATAAACTTTGGGTATATAATTTTGGGTATATAATTTTTGAGATTCTGATTTCTGAGCCTTTTATTTGTACTTCTATTCTTCAGTTTACATATTGGCAAAGGGGAGATTCTACTAGTAGCCTATTTTAGAGTTTTTATATAGTAAGGGCTAATGAAATATATAAGACACTCTCCAAATAAAGAAATATATATCTTCCAGTAAATCAGTAGAGAATTGCATTTAAAGATGTATAACATCATTCATCCAAGTACCTTAAAATTGACTTATGGACAAGTATGATTCTATTTAAGAGCCAGAGAAAATGAGATCTGAAATTACTTTTTTTAAAGGTCAAAAGGCAGAAAGATAGTAACAAAATTGAAGCTTCTGAATTTCTACCAGAGCAGCCTCATCAGTGAGCCTACCTGAGTCTTCCCAAGTCATTCTAATGACCTAGATGGTGAACAGTTCATTTTCCACATGAGTGCATTAGACATAGGGACACTTGACTCCATCACTCCCTCTGGCTCCTCACTGTCTTTCCTACACTGATTTCCAAAAAGCCTGTACCTATCTTTGATGAGAAAAGTACTTGTAAAGCTGAAATACGCTGAACAACTTTTGCTAGTGTGTAGTGGAATTGTCCAGGTTTTTGCATAGACACAGGTCTAGTTAGTAAAACTACTCAACAAATAATTGCTGATCATTTATTATGTCCTGGTTTCTATGCCAGACAAAAGAAACAATCAGAGATGACATTTGCTTCATTAATCTCTTGTAGCGAACATCTTCAACAATAGAGCTGTTTTGATATGCCAAAGAATTAATAGTCTTGGAAAGTTCCACTGATAGTTCCCTTTTAAATTAGCCCACCAAATGTTGAACACAAAGTTGCAATCTGCTGACTTGGCCCAATATACAGAAACAGAGAGTTAATTACATATGCTCACCTCTCACTGCCCTAAGTCACGCTTCCCTCATACATCATACACACAAGCATCCCCAAACCAGTCCATCTCCTCTGGTGGGCACATATGGTGGATCCCTCTTTGTACTTCTATCCCAAACAAGGTACTGATATATCTTCTTTTTCACTTACCTTAAACTTTTCCACAATATTATAATACCTGCACTTGCTATGTTTTCATGTCCTGATATATCCCGTAGTCCGCTTACAGCACTCCAGCCTCCCCTCCTTTCATGTTAATATCAGTTCCACTTTTCTTGTCTCAATTTAGCTTCATGGTGAGTTTCCAAGTGTTTAATACAATATACAAATATTTCTGTAATCTTGTGCAAAGAGAAACTGGAATCTTCCAATGGAGAATCAGGTGTGTGTCAGTTTGAAATTTCTAGAAATCCAGAGATATTTAAGGCTGGGCTCACAGACCTCCTAGATGACTTCTAGATGGACTAAAGATGCAATATAGCTTATGAACTCCCGTGAAATATATATATATATATATATATATGTACAAATATATAAAAATATACATATATAGGGTGCCAAAAAATGTATACAAGTGGACAGCTTGGTCAACTTTGCTGAAACAGTAGTTTGCCATAATCAGAAGTGTCTGGATACTGATGGTAACCACTTTGAGCACCTCTTGTAATTGCAGATGTCAAACGTGACTTGTATCCATCTTTTGTTATCAGTATATATTGAGTATTATAATTTTAATAGTTTCCCTTTCTTAAAATGTATGTACATTTTTGGCACCTTCTGTATATGAAATATATATGTGTCACATCATATATATATATATATATATGTGTATATATACACACACATATATATATATCTCATATACACATTTTTTTTCAGAAAATATTTCATAGCTATACTCAGATTGCCAACAAGAACTGAGACTCAAAAGAAAAATAAACAATTCAAAAATTATCATACGAAAGAACAGGTAAATGTTTCTTTGAAAAGAAATAATCCCAATAAAGAGGAAAGAGTTTAAAACTGCAAAGTGTATAATATTGATGCTACAAACTCACAGGACTGATCAGAGAGGAGCTGGACACATGTGCATGAATGGAGAAGAGTAGAGAAGATTCAAAGACACCATTTCTATTTCATCATGAGCACAGAGGAAAATTTTGAAAAAGGACACAGTTATGGAATAACAATGCTTTCATCTTTATGATCACTGATTACATAACCAGTCCTATGCAAAGCATTGTGCATGAATTACTTAGCGATCACTACAACTTTATGAAATAGGTACTAGAGTGCATTTCATTATTCCATTTTACCTATAAGAAAACTGATGCTCAGTCAGGATAAGTAACTTGATAATAATTGTGTAGCTAAGTGGCTGAGCCATGATGAAAACCTTAATCATTACACAGTGACTAACCACTACTAGCTGGAGCAGAAGGTTGATTTTGAGATGAAAATAGAAATGAGAATGTGCAGGAAAAGGAATAAACTGGCACATGAATAAAATCCTATTAACTCATTCAAATTTATGTACTGCGTGCTAATAAGAGTCCACATTCTCAGTGACTTCTTAGTCTGCTGCAACTACAAAAAGCTTCTTTTACAACTGATTTCAAATGTATAAAATTATCATTTAATAACCTATTTTAATCCTTTTTCCTTTTCATATGATAAAAATGGTTCTTCAACAATAGGGATTCTTGCTAGCTATTGTCTCCTTTATCATGCAGTTGCTTTATAAGATAATCTTATTAAAATGCCAATTATAGTTCTGATAAAAGATGAAAATGCTACAATTCATTTTGAGTAAGAATGGATATTAACACTTTTCACTTTGTGATTATGTACCTTGTCCTTATTAAATAATATAAAATTCCTTTCTTTTCTCATATTTAATGAAATGAATTGGAGACAAGTTGCTGACCTTTCGAAAAGAATCTCACTAGAACATTGAGTCAGAAAGCAAATTGAATAAGTAAGTAATTACCAGGGGTTATTCTTTGCTTTGGATTTTGATCAATGACAATGGAATGTGCAGCTGCCATAGATATAGTTGGCGTTGAAATGAGGAATTTGTACTTCTAGTGATTCTACAGAACACTTGTATGTTGGGGGAAGTGGAAGACACGCTGGCAGTCTTATAAGAAACTCTCTAAGAAATAAATCAGATGCTTGAATGCCTAAATATGAAAAACTTTTTAAATGAATCTGTTCAAAATTTTGATCATGTAGTAATAAGTTCAGAATAAAAAATTGTAGTGCTCAAGATCATTGTAAATATTTTTATCTTCCCTGTGAAAACCAACACACAAAAATACCCCCAGAAATTTCACAGTGGAAAGTCACTTCATTTTACGTATTATTATTTTGTGGAAGCTTACCTGGTATTGACCAGAAGCTCTCTCCTGCAGAAAATCATCTTGGGATTTTTCTAACCCGCCACTGGTTCAATGCACTGCAAGTGTCCAGTCACTTCTAGCTTTGCCTAAACCAAATAACATACCAATTAATCACAATTTGTAGGTAATAATGAGATTTATATGCTGAAAGATTTGTGCAGTAAAATCTTTCAGGGGGAAAAAAATTTTCAGGGGGAGAAAAAGCACAGGTTACCACTTGTTTGAATAGTTCATCCACATATATAGTCAATTTTATTTGATGCTTTTTAAGAATATTAATATAACCAGTGATGATAATGATACAGATAAAGACAATTTTTGGTTCAAAAACTCAGGAATTCCCTGGGTGAAATCTGAAACTGGCCAGTTACACAGAGGGCAAGGAGAGACCAAATAAAGATGCAGACCACTCCAGATTGGTAGGTGAAAATTTTAGAAAGCAAGGAAACTTATATAGGAAGCTTGTCTTGGGTGGTTGCAAGAGAATAGATCTCTGTACCTGCCCACCAGAATCCTAAAAGTTTATATAGAAGCCTTAACTGGGCTCAATATGTTAACATATACCAGAAAGATGGTTTCAACAACACATTGCTCTCTCAGGCCTTGTCCTTGATAATGGCTCTCACAGTGGGAACAGTGGGAAGAATATGTATTCCAAGACAAGGGAGGGGTGAGAAGCCTCCGATTGCCCAGGTCCAGCTCATTGGTCAAGTGGTGGTCACGCCCTCGTGATGAACTTTTCCAATAATAGTAATAAAAACATTAATTTAGTGTTATAAAGTATCAGACACTGTTTTAGTTGTAAACTCAATATTCATGGTATGTGTTCAATTACCATGAAAGATGTAGCTCTGAAAATTAATTTGTAAGTTGTTGCATACCCACACGTAGATAGGTAATGTATGTTTCTCTGATGGCTTTGCAATTTCTGAGTTGTGTGTCCATATATACGAGTCAGTAAATACCATTTAGAAACTTGATCCATATCGAAAAACTCACGCCTCAAATATGATTGTAAAATGTGAGTGATAGCACAAAGGTTGCATGCATTTCTTCAGTATCCAACGTGAAAAGGGAAGACTGGTAAGGGGTGGAGAAGGTAAGATAAAGAAAGTCAGAAAGCTAAGCAAGCAATCAATTTTAGGCAGTCTCAGGCTCAGGTTGCAAAAAAAAAGTGACCTGGTCTTCCGAATACAATCCACGTATGATTTCCCAGTGCTGCCAAGACCCTATTGCTTTGATTAGGAGGCAATTGTATTCCTTACTGGAAATTCGTTTAGGTCTCTTTCAGAATCTTCTGTGCAGGAAACCTCAACCATTCCTTAGGTTAATATTGCTAGAATGAGCATAAATTCATTACTATTTTTATGACAAAACTCCCCTCCCATTAGGGGTGATAATGTTAAAAGAATGACATTACTTCTCATTAAACAAATTAGTACAAAACTCATACAAGCAAGAGGAGAGGTTTTTTCTTTAGCTAATTATTTATTGAAAAAAAGAAAGATCTGATGCCAATAAACCTGGTTTTAGCCTACATGTAGACAACGAATGAGCTACTTTTACTTATTATTGATTTTGTAGAGTATATCATAATTTAAAAATGCCTATTAATAGACAATTCTATTCTGTTTACCTGCCAATTATTATTGATGCAAGTGAATACAATTATTAGAAAAACATAAACATATAAAATCAATATAAATCACAAATTACAATCTGTCTCAAATAAAAGCTAGATCGAAATCCAGTATCCTCCGTTGGCATCAAGACTTTGCTATTTATTTTATAAGAAAAGATAAAGAGAGTAAATATCACTTAATTGGAGAGCATTTGAAAGGCTTTATTTAACACAACATTCTAATCTAACATATTTTTGTCTTGGCTGAGATTCAGAAAAGAGAATATTAGGGTTCAGTTTCTACCATTGAAGTCAAAATATGTATCACGATAAGTCAACTTCAATTCTTTCAGGAAAGTATTGGAGGGTTGATTGGGATTATTGTGCGATGAGTTTAAATCATTCTGTGATAATGAATTTGAGACTTATTTTTTATATAATGGATGATATCAAGGGTAGGGAAGTGCTATAATTGTATTAATATTTCAAAAATTAATATAACTGAGTTGTCAGTGAAAACTGAATTGTATAGGAGATAGAAGTGAAGCAAGAAAACAAATTAGGAGTCTGTTCAACAGGTCATGTTTGATGATAATGAAGTCATGGATTAGACAGTGGCGCTGACCCTGAGGAAGAGTAATAGATTAATTCTCATATTATTTCATTTTTGCAAATATTTTCTTCATGACTTTTCTGAAAACTAATTGTGGGAAGAAAAAATACTATTTTCCAAGTTCTATAACATCTTAACAGTTGGGCATATTTCAAAAAGATAAGACATAGTGTTCTTGTAACCTCAAATACTTAGTTCATTGCCTGAGACATTATTGGTGCTCAATAAATACAATTTTTAATGAATAAATGTATGGCTAAATGAGAAAACCTGAGTGTGACTGTGATGTCATGTAATTTCATGCCAGTCTCTTAACTATTCTGAGTTTTTAATTTCTAATCTATAGAAGAGGAAAGGAATAACATTCATTTATGATTAAACCACTTAATAAAATAGGTATAGAAGGAAAATACCTTAACATAATAAAGACCATATATGACAAACCCTCAGCTAATACCATAATTAATGGTGAAAAACTGAAGCCCTTTTCTCTATGTTCAGGAACACGACAGAGCTGTCCCCTATCATCTCTGCTTTTCAACATAGTGTTAGAAGTCCTCAACAGAGTAATCAGGCAAGACAAGGAAATAAAAGGCATCCAAATAGGAATGAAGAAGTTAAATTGTCACTCTTTGCAGATGACATGATGCTATATATAGAAAACCCTAAAGACTCCACCAAAAAGCTATTAGAAACAATAAATGACTACAGTAAAGTTGCCGGCTACAAAACCAACATACAAAAGTCCATTGCATTCCTATATACTAACAATGAAATCTCAGAGAAAGAAAAAAAAATATCTTGCAATTGCAACAAAAAGAATAAAATACCTAGGAATAAACTTAACCAAGGATGTGAAAAACCTATATGCTAAAAACTATAAGACATTTTTAAAAGAAATTAAAGAACACACAAATAAATGGAAAGACATTCCGTGCTCATGGATTGGAAGAATCAACATAGTAAAAGTGGCTGTATTACCCAAAGCATTATACAGATTTAATGCAATCCCCATCAAAATCCCAATGGCATTTTATAAAGAAATAGAACAAAAAATCATCAGATTTGTATGGAACCACAAAAGACCCCAAATAGCCAAAGCAATCCTAAGAAAAAAGAACACTCCCTGACTTTACCTTGTACTACAGGGCAACAATAATCAAAACAGCATGGTATTGGCAGAAAAACAGACACATAGACCAATGGAATAGAATTGAGAACCCAGAAATAAACACACATAAACATGGACAGATAATTTTTGCAAAGAAGCAAAAAACATACAATGGAGAAAAGACAGCCTCTTTAATAAATGGTGCTGGCAGAATTGGAAAGCCACATGCAAAAGAATGAAATTGGATTGCTATCTGTCACCATGTACCAAAATTAATTCAAAATGGATCAAAGACTTAAGCATAAGACCTGAAACAATAAACTGCATAGAAGAAAACATAGATACTAAACTTATAGACCTTGGGTTCAAAGAGCATTTTATGAATTTGACTCTAAAGTCAAGGGAATTAAAAACTAAAATAAATGAATGGTTCTATATCAAACTTAAAAGCTTCTGCACAGCAAAAGAAACCATCAACAGAATAAAGAGGCAATAAACTGAATGGGAGGAGATTTTTGCAAAAAGTGCCTCTGATAAGGGGCTAATCAAAATATACAAAGAACTCATACAACTCAAAAACAAAAACAAACAACCCAATTGAAAAATGGGCAGAGGACCTGAAGAGACATTTCTCCAAAGAGGACATACAAATGGCAAATAGACATATGAAAAAATGCTCAACATCACTAATCATCAGAGAAATGCAAATAAAAATCACAGTGAAACATCACCTCACCCCAGTTAGAATGGCTATCATCAAGACAAATAGTAACAAGTGTTGGAGAGGCTGTGGAGAAAAGGAACCCTCATACACTGTTGGTGGGAATGCAGACTGGTGCAGCCGCTATGGAAGGCAGTGTGGAGGTTCCTCAAAAAATTACAAATAGAATTACATATGACCCAGCAATCCCTCTCCTGGGTATCTACCCAAAAAAATGTGAAAACATTTATCCATAAAGACAAGTGTTCTCCAATGTTTCTTGCAGCTTTAATTACAGTGGCCAACACACGGAAACAACCAAAATGTCCTTCGATAGATGAATGGATAAAGAAGTTGTGGTATATATACACAATGGAATACTATTTGGCGGTAAGAAAAGATGATATAGGAACATTTGTGACAACATGGATGTATCCTGAGATTACCATGCTAAGCGAAATAAGTCAGACAGAAAAAGTAGAGAACCATATGATTTCATGATATGTGGTATATGAACCAAAAACAACAAAAGAACAAGACCAACAACTGAAAGTACAAAAACTCTTAGACATAGACAATAGTTTAGGGGTTACCGAAGGGTAAGAAGGGAGGGGGGAACGGGGCTCTAGAAGAGGGTAAACAGAGTCTAATATATGGTGATGGAAAGAGAACTGACTCTGGGTGGTGAACACACAATGTGATATATAGATAATGTATTACAGAATTGTACACCTGAAATCTATGTAACTTTACTAACAATTGTCGCCCCAATCAACTTTAAAGAAAAAAAAAAAAAGAAGAGGAAAGGAGAAAAATAATACCTATATCACAAACATTTCATTGAACAAGTAAAATGTAAAATGATTTTCTAAACTATAAAATAGTTTAATATTTTTAACATTTTTACTCTTGTTATGTTAGTTGTAGGTAATGTTATACTTGTAAGATTTTATATAAAAAGTTATTTAGTTTGCTATAGCTTAAGTGTCCTTTTTTCCTACATGCTACATATTTATTTATAGAACAAAATACTGTGTGAGAACTGGAAATTAAACTTTAGAAGTTTCACAATGCAAAAGAATTAAATATTCCCATTTTATATACCTAAAATATACTTTATATGTATTTTGCCTAATTTAAAACCTACATGAATTTTGTCTCTTACATTTTAATCCTAGAAAGTACCTTGATGTATGACTGGAAGTAATGAGTTGGATATTTTTATTCATTACCATTTCATTATGGCTTTTTACAAAGTCACTTAACCTGCTTGTATCTCAGTTTTGTAGTTTTAAAAAGGAAAATAAGTGTTGAAGTAACTGTGGCTTAACAAAAAAGGGGAGGTGTCTAACTACATGGATTTTAAAATTTCTCATGGATAACCAAGTTACATAAGCAAGAATGATAATTTCATTACAGGGAGAACTGATGAAATGCGAATTCCTGTCTCAAAAAAACGACATGATTAGTAAACTCCATCAGAGCTTTGAAGACACCAACTTGCTCTTTAAAAGCACTTCGTTTCTTAAGTGACAAGTAATCAGAAACATTCTGGGTTCTTCTGGAAATTGAGGTAAGCTAAAAAAATTAACACAAGAGAAATATACAAAGATTTAAGAGATTTTGGTCAAACTTAAATGTCACCAAATCTTCTCCGATTTTTCAGGACCATAAAAGCTGAAACTGTTCAGATTTTATTTAACTCAAAAATAACAATTCTGTACCACTTTGAATCTTCACTATTTTATTCCCTATCAATTTAGAGAAAAACAGAATCTCAGAGTTGGAAGGGGCATTAGGATCACCCATTCTAGGGCTGCCTCCAATGGCTTAGAACCCTTTATTTTACTCAAATGTTGGCTTATTCGCCTATCTACTTCTTTACACAAATTATATCAACTTGGAAAACAAACCAACAAACAAACAAAAAAACAAACAAAAAAAACTACTGGCTAGCTATTGCTTATATTGACCCAAATTAACTTCCTATAAATGTTTTGCATCCTGGACTTAAATAAAGCAAGAACAGAAGAAAGCACAACTGCAGCTACACAACACAATGCTATATGGTGGATAAGTACCCTTATGTCATGTACACAGAGTGAGAAAAAAAAAAAAAAAGAATTCCAGAGGGGTAATTTCTCTGACTCCTTTCTAAGTTCAACTATAAGAAGAGACTTCCTAATTAAAAACAAAGACAAATGGTGTCAGTAAGGAAACAAGATATTTAGTATGTGATTGTAGCATATAGTCCACATGAAGCTAAGTAAAAGGAAAGCACCCTTCACAGTATGTGATATCCACCATAGATGGAAAATAGATAGACACATAGCAATCTCTATGACTAAATTTATATTGTTATTTCTACATC
The DNA here is from genome assembly GCF_004115265.2 of Rhinolophus ferrumequinum. Classification (NCBI taxonomy): domain Eukaryota; kingdom Metazoa; phylum Chordata; class Mammalia; order Chiroptera; family Rhinolophidae; genus Rhinolophus; species Rhinolophus ferrumequinum. Next base: position 44,887,014 of record NC_046299.1, on the reverse strand, counting down.
AATAATCATTTCAATGTTATAGCCATAGAAATCTTCCGAGAGAATATACTAGAATTTGAAATGTTTTTTGTGTGTTTTTTTTAAATCTCCTCCTCTGGACTAAGGCTCTCTTAGTCTATTCCCCCTTTTCCCAAACTCATGGTGTAAAACAAATACCAAGTCATAACTTAGAATCCAGAAGCAAAGTGTTTCAGAGAAACACATAGGAAAGCGTGGTGATGGGCGATAAGTCACCAGGATCTGAACTCCAGGATTCTGAAGAGAAAATGGTAAGTGCGAGTAGTGGTTACAGTTCTCAGGGGATTAGAGAGCTTGGCATTTTCCCAAGGGAGAGACACTTGTATGAGGGGGAAAGGCAGGGAACCAGCATCACCTAGAAGCTGAGCCGAGATATAGATTCTTACTTACGTGATTAACTGAGAGAGAGCTGGAGAAGGGTAGGGGAGGTAACAGGATAGGGCACGGCAAAATACTTAAGACCAGCCTCGGTCTGATCCAGTGAGGACTCGAGAGAACAAATTGCCCCAGAGAGTTGGTCAGACCATTAGACAAGGAGGCTGCCTTTTGCTACCCTTGTGTGAGGTCATTATTAGTTTAGGATTACCCTGGTGCACATTGGGGGTTGGATTTTCATCCTATGCAAAACATGGGGCAATTTTTGACTAAGTCAGAGGTACATTAGCTACAGGAAGAATCACATGGATTCCAGCTGAAACACAAGGTTGATGGTTTGGTTCTCAGTTCTGGTGAGCAGGGCTCATCAGGAGTGAAAGTGTTTACATGTGTTCTTCAAATACAAGCTCGAACAATTAAGCTTGTGACCTCATCCTAGAAAAAGTGCTACATACCTCATTGCTGAATATCACTATGGTCATTGTAACGCAGGGTCTTAGCTCCTGCACCTGGCAGGTGAACGCAAGATATGATGAGGCCAAAAAGGAAAACCAATGGAGCCACAGGTAGGTGGTTCATACCATTATATTCTCGATGGCGGCCGGTCAAGACACAAGAAGCAAACATCCACCAATAATACCCCAACAAGGGGTCTTCCTGCACCAGGCCGGGCAGCAAGTAGGATCCACACGATCTGCACCATCTGCAACCTGCACTGTCAAACCATAATACACAGTTGCTAGTGTAGTGACTGCAGTTATATACAAAACAATAGTGACTAATGGCCAACTGGTTACAGCTGATGGCCATCTAGTAACAGAGCCAGTACCTTTCCATGTGAGGCCGAGAGCCTGGAAACTGCTCTCCAGGACTCTGTCCCTTCAGTCACCTTTGAAGTACTCCCCTTGGGAAGCTATATATACACTGATGCCTGTGCCTAGTCCACCCCTCAAACCAATTTTGGAACTTTTTTTCTGGAATGGCTATCAGAGCTGTTGTTATATTACCCTTAATGTTCTGAATGTCATCAAAATGTCTTCCTTTCAATATTTCCTTTATCTTCAGGTAAAGAAAGAAGTCACTGGGGGCCAGATCAGGTGAGTAGGGAGGGTGTTCCCATACAATTATTTGTTTATTGGCTAGAAAGTCCCTCACAGACAGTGTCCTGTGAGCTGGTGCATTGTCGTGATGCAAGAGCCATGAATTGTTGGCGAAAAGTTCAGGTCGTTTTCGTCTTACTTTTTCACTGAGCCTTTTCAGCACTTCCAAACAGTAAGCTTGGTTAACTGTGTGTCCAGTTGGTACAAATTCATAATGACTCATCCCTCTAATATCAAAAAAGGTTAGCAACATTGTTGCAACAAGTTCACGAACTTAATTGTTAGAATCGTACATATATACCATGTGTACATTACCCAGATTTACTACTTCACATTTCAGATTACGTAGTTTAAAGAAACTGGTCTAATAAGTCAGTGACATGATTAATTCAACCTGCATAGGCTATTTTCTGTTTTCAGGCCACAATACTTATAGCACTTTCCCATTCTCCATGGATTCTTAAATTCAGTAAGGAGCCCTCTGCAGATTCCCTATCAAATACTGAGATTCATGTCAGCTGTACATACTGATTTATACACATTTAAATTGCTAAAAATCAGTGAGCCAAGCAGTCATGATTGCCAAATGAGAAGTCATAGAAACTCAGTATTATTCCTACTAACTCTTTTCATTTTATATCTTTAAGAAAAAAACAGATTGATAGAGTTAGGGCAAAAAATAAAGTTGTTCTAATTCATAGAATAATTAAGTTGTGGGAGAAGCTAGAAATAGTCTCTGTCCCATGAGGACTCACAAAGTTTGTTGAAGTCTCCTCATTTTATATTTTTTAACTTACTTTTTTTTTTCCAACAAAAATGATACACATGAATTTTCCATTTAGGGTTACTTCCCTTGCTGGAATCTTTAAAATATGACTTCTAATAACATTCTAAAAATAGGTTTTTTCATCAGGGTAAAAAATTGAGGCTATATAATTTAATCAACGCAACCATTATTATGGATACACATAGATACACGTTTCGTGAGATCCAAGATAATGTTAGCACTTCAGTCAGTGTTATTTATTTCTGATAAGCTAAGATAGAATCCACTCCAGGTAGCAACATTTTCTTTATCTGTGAACACTGGATTTTTATTATTTTTTATGTTAACAATCACAAGGACAGCTAGCACAATATAGGATTTAGACTGTTCATACCCAAAAGATTTATTACTTATTAGCATATATAAATTGTAATCACAGGAGAGAATAAAATTATGAGCTTCTATGTTCTTTATGCCATGCATGCTTCCTATTTCGTAATAGTTTTGTTAGAGAACATAGAAAGCTTACCACTCAGTGTCACAAATGAGAAGGAACAATAACAACAACAAATATAATTGGATGTTGGAAATGTCACTTTCAATTACATTGGATGTAAAATAAAGAAGGAAAGTTGTCTAAAGAGAGAGAGAGATGCTATGACCCGGTTTTGTCCATGGAGATCAATTTTGATATATATATATTTCTTCTTTTCAGAAATAAATGTTAAAAAGCATTGCAAGAAATAATAAAGGCTATTTCACAAAAATGAAATGTTTAATTTATCAAGAAAATACAACAAATCTATGTCTATCTATCTATCTATCTATCTATCTATCTATCTATCTATCTATCATCTATCTCCAAATACATGGCTTCAAAGTATACATAGCAAGAATTTCTAAAACTACAAAAGAGTAGACAAATTAACAATCACAGTGGCAGAATTTAACAGTTACTGAACAGTGTATTTTAGTTATGGAAGAAAAATAAAATATTAAAAAATTAGGTACCGTAAAATAAACACTAAGCAATTAAAATATAAATAATAAAGGGTAGAAGAGAAATAAATAAAATAAAAACATAAATATATGAAAGAGGATTAACAAGGTTAAATATTAGCTTTTTCAAAGACCAATAAAATTGATAAAACTTTGGAAAGACTAATAAAATAGAGAGAGATCATATTACTGACATCAGGAATAAAGAACATTCATTGATTCACTTTAGACCCAATAGACAAGAAGAGAATAAGATATTGAGTGCAAACATATTCCAAAATGAACATATAAAAACAAACCAGTAACATATAATCTTATACATAGTACAGATATCAAGTTAGTATTTTACCACAGTGAAAACTCCATAGTCAGAGGATTTCACTAGGAAAATCTACCAAGTATCTAAAAAGAACATAATTCAAATCTTAAATAAATTCTTTCAGAGACTAAAATGATCTTTGTTTCCCATCCTTCATTTGTCCTTTGGAAATCAAATGTCTCTGACTTGAATCCCATCTTGGAATTTCTTATATTTCGAATTTCTCATATTTCACTGACGAATTTGTTTTACACTAATCTCCAGCTCATTCCCAGTCCCCTCCTGAGCAGTGGGGTAACTCATGCAAAACTAGGTTGGCTGGGAGAGGCCACTCAGTGTCTCTCATTGGTTTTCTGTTTGTTTTGTGTTGTTGATACTCCCCTTTATTTTTCAGATGCTCAGACTGCTTCCTTTCATCTAGTTCAGGGGTGTCCAAACTTTTTTCAACGGTTTTCACCAAGGGCCATATGACATAAAATACACAAACAGCTGGGCCACTCACTCGAGATGAAGTACATATTGCCTCACCTGATTTATTTAAGTAAACTAAGTATATTTTTCGAATTTGCTGCGGGCCAATTGACAACGGATCGCGGGCCGCAGTTGGCCTGTGGGCCGCAGTTGGCCCGCGGGCCGCGGTTTGGACACCCCTGGCTAGCTATATCAAAGGACATTTGGAGCCTCTGATTCATGTGCCTGAGACTTCTCCAGCAACAGCTCATCCAGAAATCACAAGGCAGCCTTTTCTAGATGGCTCAATTCTTCATCTCTGAATAATTACATCTATCACAGATACAGTTTTCTTTGTTGGTCCTGGTATCATTCTTCAAAATATTGAGTGAGAAATAATGTTATCATTATCATGATTGTTTAGTAAGTATCTACAATGTTTCATGTGCTATGTAGATTCTCAACATTCCAAAGCTAAATATATTGTATCTTTCCACCTGCCTCAAGGAAAAAAATGTTTGAAATCTTTGTGATGAAGACACTCATAAGGTGATAATGGAGTTAGAGAAGGGATTATTATTCATACTATTATTTTTTGTTTTTGTTTTCCCTCATTTCAATTTTATTTTATTTTATATTTATTAGTTTCAGGTGTACAAAACAATGTAATAGACAGTTATACCACTCACAAAGTGATAACCTCCTCCCCCAATCTACTACTCCTCTGACATCATATATAGCTGTTATAATACCATTGACTCTATTCCCTATGCTGTACTCCACATCCTGTGACTATATATACATATACATATACATATATATATACATATACATATACATATATATAAAATTATAGTTGACATTCAATATTATTCAGCTTTAGCTTCAGGTGTACCGCACAGTGGTCAGACATCAACACAGTCCATGGTCTCCCTAATAAGATAAGTGTCCATCTGACACCCTATAAAATCTTTACAAGACATGGAAACAACCCAAATGCCCATCGGTAAACAAGTGGATTAAAAAACTGTGGTACATTTATAAAATGGAGTATTACTCGGCCATAAAGAAGAATGAAATCTTACTGTTCACAACGATATGGATGGACCTAGAGAATATTATGCTAAGTGAAATATCAGACGGGGAAAGACAAATGCCATATGATCTCACTTATATGTAGAATCTAGGGAACAGAATAAATGAGCAAACTAAGCAGAAATAATCTCAGATATTTAGAGAAAAAAACAGATGGTTGCTAGATGAGAGGGAGTGAGCATGGGGGAGGAGGTGGGGGGATTAGAAAGCACACATCAGTAGCCATAATATTGCCACGGGGAGATGAAAGACAGTTTGGGGAATATAATCAATAATGTTGTAGAGAGGGGATTACTGATTTTTGCCTGAGAGAGGTGAGGCCTTCACTCAAAGAGGCCTCCAAGAATTGAATTAAGTCTTGGAAAAATAAGGTGTCTCAAAACATAAATTGAGAGTTGATTGAGTCCCACTTGCCCTCTTCCATAGAATTGTGTTCTTTGCCTCTTAAGTTCCTTAAGCACAATCTTATTCATTCTGTTACCCTTCTTGAGGAATTAAGCTGCTGGTTTTTAACTTCTTTTATGCAAAATTCTTAATATTCATGTGTCTGGTCCCAGGGTCCCTGCCTTGGCTGCTGTCTGATTTAAGGGTCTTCATGTCTTAACAGGCTCAGGGCCCACCAGGCAGGTAAAGTGGGTCAGCTTAGGGAAATTGAGATGACAAAACTGAGCATATATTAAGTTTGTATAATACAATTCTTTTTTAAAGCTGCCCATCTATTAGATATAGAACCAATTTATACTGAACAAAATTTATGTTAGTATTTGTGGCTGCCATATGTAGTCTTGTTTTTCTCTTTGTGCTCAACAATAGATGCAATATAGATGAATATAGTATAAGACACACTGATATTAGAAACAACCCCAAAATTTAATGGCTAAACTGTTCTTCACTGGGCAAAATCATCTTTGAATAAATTGGGAACACATCTCAGCATAGTCATGTGTTAGTTGTATGATTTGGAGACATGTTATCTAAACTCTTGGAACTTAACACCCCTGATATGTAAAAAAGGGAATAATGATCTGATGATCTTCATCAGGCTGTATCACTCAGCCTCAATCAAGAAAAGAGAAGCCACTTTATGTGTCCCTAGTAGGCAGGGTTTACATGCTTAAGCAACTATTGTAAAGTCTGAGGACATGAAAGTCAGGGAAGCCGCCATCACCAGGGTCAGTCAATAGCACAGATGTTGACAATGAGACACTCAGCCCAGAGCCATGGTAAGTATCAGCATCTCTGGGAAAGCTTCTCTGCAGGGTCTCAGCTCACAGCTCTGAGGCAGGCTCTTCTCAAGAAGCTCACCTGAATGCTGCATGGAACCTTGAATCTTTCCAGGGGTAACTGTCTCTGGAGAATCATGGTCTCTTTCCTGCTGTTTACATTTCAGACAAGATTTCTCATTTAGGATTTTAGGTCAGAACATACGTGCAAGTGAATTCAGTGACACTTAGTCCCTGGTATTTTTTGAAGCTGAGAAAAATTTAGATGGGGGTAGTGCTGATGTTAATTATAGAAGACAACTAAGCACTGGTTTTTGAGATATTAGATGAGATTATAATGTAACACACCTGTAGTTTCACATACAGTATATATTTATAAGTAGTGATTATTATTAAGGTAACGTCTTCATGTATTATATTCTCCACAAGCAACCTAATAGATACTTATCAATTATATACTGGAAAGACTTCCAAAATCCATTCTAATATTTACTGACCCTTCTACACCAGCTCTGTACGCCAATTTTCTTTGCTGTTATGTTAAAAAGGTAATTTAGAGCTATAGGAAAAATAATCTCAGTTATGATTTTGGAGTGCTTTCATAACACACACACACACACACACACACACACACACACACACACATATAGCTGTTCTTTCAACATATTGTAACCACCACTTCTAAATCATAGAAGAAAAAAATATCTTTCAAGCATGCTGAACTTTAGTAGCAAACTGCATATTAATGGTTACATTTATAATGTCTGAGAAAAGTTGAAGAGGGCACTTTAAATTCACAGCTCCCTAATTCTTTCGATATTCTTAGCAGCCCATTTATTCTTCTGTATCATGAGAATTCCATTAATACCAATATGTTAAATTATTTCAGTGAAATGTTTAAAGCACTTTTAAAATAAAGGCTGACTTCAACTTTTTTAGAGGGACGCAGCTAACATTGAAAACCAGGATAGACTGACAATAGAATACTTCACATAGAACAAACACCTTTAGTAACCTTGTATAATTAGCAATTTAATTGCAACCTGTACTTCAAAAGATATACAAAAGCCTATATTCAACTAAAGAATGATACATTTACCTCAAATTATATAGTGAATTATTGCAACTTACAAAACAACAAACTATGTGTTTGCTTAACTTTTAAATAAATTAATAATAACAGCTACAATTTATAAAATGATATGACAGTCAAAGTTTTATGTAATGTAACTAACATAATGTCCAGAGAACCTTATGAGATATGTACTATAATGACCATGTCCTTTATACTGATGAGGAAACTGAATCAAAGAGGATGAAAATAATTTACCCAAGTGCAAAAAAGCAATCAAGCGATGGAACTAAGAAATGAACACGAGGCAGTCTGATTCTAGAACCAGCTGTTCAAAACAGTGTGCTTCCACTATAAAAGATAGCAGAGTCCAAATTCTCATTATTCATGTGAGTATACTTAGGCCATAATTACAGAATATCAGCCAATAACCTTACTATGATGAGGAAGCTGTCAAAAGTACTATATTTTCTAAGAATCCTAAGCAAATCTTAAGTATCTTTCATATCCTTAGGTTAAATTTGATATTATATAAACTTCCTTACAGTCTGGCAATGAGAAATAAAATGGGGAAAAGAACAGCATATGAAAGTGAAAGAAAGTGATGAGAGAATACTAGAGACTTATTTTACTTATAGATAGATATCCCCTGTTTTCTGATGGCTTATGTATTTGCTAATATTATCAAAAGAAGAATCAAAGATGACTTAAAATTGTTGTTTTTCAAACGCGATGTGATATGTCCAGCTGATAGCCAGAGCTGGATAAAATGGGTTAGGAGCTGTGGGCAAGCTACTGGACCTCTGTGACCTTTAAAATTAGCATACTCTAAGCTAAAGTTATCAATTATCAATCAGAACACACTGGATGTCATTTCTTAGAAAACTTGAAAAAAAATTTTATAGAACACCTGAGAAAAATTTGAGGACTAAAAATAATTTCTTTATGTGAAAAATAAATAAATAAATGGCAGTTGTTCTTTTTTGGTGTTATTTAAATTTCTAGAGCTACCGTGTTTCCCTGAAAATAAGACCTAACCAGAAAATGGCCTAACATGATATTCCAGGAGAACATCCCCTGAACATAAGCCCTAATGAGTCTTTTGGAGTAAAACTTAATATAAGACCCGGTCTTATTTTCAGGGAAACATGGTAAAAACTTAAAATGGTGAGTGGGTGATGTATTAAGTCTTAGTGAATTGACTTCATAATCTGATTTCAAATTCTACATAGCACTTATTACATGATAAGATATAGTGTGGGTTAATTAGGAGTATCAAGCTCTTGCATAACTTTTAAAACACGCAGACTAAAACATTATAGAGTTCACTGTTTGGTGCCAACGTGTAAGAGAAACTTAAGATACACTTAAAATGTGATTCATTTTTTAAAGTTTACTAATGGCATTGCAATGAAGCTTTAATTACATCTAGATTATTGATTCAGAGCAGAAAGGATTGTTTTAGGACAGTGAAACTATAGGGTAAAATGTTAGATACATGTAATTATACATTTATCAAAAACAATAGCATGGAACTTAAACTACAGATTTTTAAGTGATAATATGCCATTGTAGGTTCATCAGTTGTAACAAATGTACCACAGTGGATGGGGGTGTTAATAATGGGGGCGATTGTGCTTGTGTAGAAACAGGGAGGATATGAGAAACCTGTGTATTTTCTCCTCAATTCTGCTGTGAACCAAAATTGCTCTTAAGATATAAAGCTTGTTAATTAAAAATACTTTACTAATGAAATTGCAATGAAGCTTTAATTAAATTTAGATTAGTGATGGTTTCATAATGCTTTTTTCTTTGTGAATTTTAAATCGTAGCATTTTAGAATTAGGAAAGACTTTCATCAGGGAACATCTAATTCAGTTTCTCTAACTGTTTGCATAGATATTCTGAGATACTATCACTTCAGGTGATTATTTCATTTGCAGATACCTAGGTTGCATCTAAATCCTAGAGAATCAGTTTTCAAGAAAAAAGAGCCTCAGAATATGCATTTTAATAAGTTTCCCAGCTTGATTCATGTGCATAGTATACTTTGATAACCACTGATGTGACACAGCTTTTCATTTAAATATAAATGAATTTAGATTCAGAAAATTTAAGAGATGTACCTATGTCCATAAAACTAATTAGAAGCAAAGAAATCACTCAATTTCCTAAATATCCAGTTAATTCTCTTTTCATATACCCCATGGCCTTCTAACAATATAACACAATCAGAAAGTTAACCCAACATATATTTATTAAGTATGGGCTGTAGGTAGAAATGCTATTCTAAGCAGCACCAAAAATTATAAAGAAATAGTTTACTAAGATGTTTATGATTCAATTCCAGCTATTCATACTAGATTGTTTTAAGAGATATATTAGTTTTTTCATAGGATGGGATAGACCTTAAATGACTGAACAGAGAACTCCTTGTTTAACAAATGGGGGGAAGGGAACTGGGGTAGTCAATGGACTGCTTTATTGCCTGAATTCATGACCTGTCTGTATCCCTACCCTTTGGAAATGCCTTCATGTGCATATAGTCAATCGGTTGACTATATGACTCTAAAATATAGAGAGAAAGAGATTAGGAATTGGAAGATCTAGGTTCGCATTCCAGCTCTGCTACTTGCTACTATTTAAATTAGATTTTACAGAAACCTCCTGAGGAAGAATGTAAGCTACTTGATGGCACAGACTTATTTTTCTTACTGTAGTTCTACCTCTTCTTAAAATGGTTTCTGATACAGGGTAGATATTCCTGAAACATCAATGTCATAGGCAATAAAAATTTACAAAGACAGGGATCCCAATTTTGCAGAAGTCTTTTGATACACTATTAACAGAGGTGCTGTCCCCTTAGAAAACTGACTCCTTTTCTTCCATTGTACTTGGACAGAAAAAAATATATATTTTTAATATGTATGAAATTTTTATTCCATTTTTATGAGTTTAAGCATTTCAAAACTCTCTCCCTCTTATTTGTTTATTTATTATTCTGAGGAACTTCCTTTCTTTCTCTATTATTGTCTTCTCAGAGGAAACTTAAGTGTGATTTTCCAAATAATCAATAAATAATTAGACATACTTAAACACTAGAAACACAAGGGAGCAATCAATTAGATAAGACAATTAGATAAGATCTTTTAAATAAGTCAATTTAGCAGTAACTCCTATTGTTTCTCTCATTTACATCCTAAATAAGATGGATTTTTCTAGTAAAATTCATCACCAGAATATAGCATAAAATGCACTCAATTGTTTTTGGAAAATAAAAGTTTAATTATGTGTTTACATCATGTCAGAAATTATTCTTAAGAAAAATACATTGAGAATTTAAAGATTTATTTTAGAAATTTTAGAAAAAAAATTAATAAAAGTTAAACTCTAGCTTGATAATCGCTAGATTATGAGTTAATTTTTTTCCAGTATGTTCATGAATCCAATGGGACATATCATAGCTGAAAATGTTACAGATGTGCTGTCCTGGAAATATAGTATAGAGAGAAGAGTGAGCATATATTTTTCCTAAGTTCTTTCTCCATTATTATACCTGCTAGTAAGTAGGAGTTCCTCTTAGACTCAGGTAACTACTCAGACTTTTAAGGATAAATTCTTGAGAAAAATCTGAGGATGAGACTGACCCTCCAAAGAGACTATAACAGAAATTTTGCATTAGACCCAAGTCAGAAGTTTATATTACTGTTGATTGAAATATGCCTCCAGTGCTTATATCACAGCAATGTGAGATATAAGCCAGTGGTTTTAACTGGAGAAGACCTTCTCATGATTATTAAGTGGATCTCAATAATTACTGAGTGGTCAGATTGCAAACTGTATTTTATTTTGTAGAGCTGATACTCAGGGATGGCTGTTAAGAGTCCTTCAGAGCTGTGCTTCTCTGTTCATTTTGATTGATATAAAAATCCTAAAATTAAGGAGAAAGGAGCAGAACATAGGATAGATTTAGTATCATTGCAACCACAGAAAATAAAAGCACTGAAAAAAATTAAAGTAATACACACTAAATTTAGTTTGTTACTGTGTGACTTAATTTTCTTTATAATTTCTTATAATTTCTAAACTATCTACAATATTAATTATAAGTTGATCTACACCTCCTTCCTTGTTATTCAAAAATCTCTGAATAAAAAATAGGGTTTTACTTTTCATTAGGAAGATCAAATACATTGTTTTTGAGATTGGTGGGTTCCTCCTCCTACTGCTACTTGTTTTCCTCCTTCTCCTCTATTCTGTCTACTGAACTTTATTAAGATATTATATAATTTATATAATAAAACACCCCCATTTAAAGTATAAAATAAATGTGTTTTGAAAATTTTTTGCTGAATTTTACCTATGTAACCATACAATACTTCATGAAGATAACCTTTATTGCAAAAAGTTCTCTCATGCCCAATGGGAAAATGTGTGTTTAGAGATCTGCAAGCTACTGTGAGGATTTTGCCTTTTCCTATCAGTGATATGGAAAGCCACTGGAATGTCTGGAGCGGAGGAGTAACTTCATTTAATTTAATTGAGGCTTAATATAATCAGCATATTGAATGAAATATCATGATGTTCCCTCCTGCTAGTTTATCTGATTAAAACTTGCTTTGTGTTGGAAAAGAAAATTTGTGGGAATGTATAAAGATAACAAAAGCAAACACTTCATAAAAATGTTAATTAAAGCTCCGGTTGTATGTAGCCTTTTAAAGAGCCTTTGTAAGTAAAATGATTAAATGCAAGTCAAGAAAGTAATTGAAATATTTTAGTGAGTTTTTCTTGCTACCACCCTTCTCATTTTTTTAAGTTTACTTCTCTGTAGACTATATTTTTCCTTTCATTTTCATATTGGCTAACATTATTTTTTAGAAATCACTTCAGCATTTTATTATTTCTGTTTAAATCTTTCATATAATCAAGATATTACATTTGAGGTATTTTCTCATTATTTATGTGATAGTAACATTTGAATAGATTTATTGATACCGCTGCTTTACCTTTGTTGAAATCATCTGGAGCAAAAACCCTAACATCCTGATATCACCACCACTAGAAGACCATTTGAAGATGAACTCTGGGATAACAGATACTAACTACACTTTAGCAGAATGAATTTTTGTGATTATGGATATAAAAAGGAAAATGGAGACTTGCCCAGGAAAATGCTTAAATTTAGATTAGATTATTATATCTTATAAATATTCAAGACAAAAATAATTCACTGGTTGAGATAATACTCTCTCTTCTATTTTGTTCATAAATTTGAAACATTTGCTCTATGACATATCAAAATTTCTTTTAGAGACATTCAACATAAGTAATATTAAGAATTTAACTTTTGAATTGCTTTTCATGTATATATCATATACTTTAACTTATGCATTCTATAAACACATGTTGAACAAATCTATTAGGTTTTATCATATTTATTATTTGATTTAATTCTCACATTAAACATGAAGAAACACTAAAGCAATGTTTTTAAGTTTGCTTAATGTCACAAAAAAACAATGTCATACAAAAATCATGAAACAACAAAGTTTCAAACCTGTTTCTCCAACTCTAATTTCAGTATTTTTCCCTTTATTTCAAAGACTCTTAAAAAAGTCTATTATAAATGCAATTGAATCAGATAATACAGTTCAAAAATATAATGTTCAATGCATAAATCTTTCCAAAGATTCTTAATTGTTAGGTACTGTACGAGTGATATTTGCCTTGTTAAATTTGACTACACAGCCAGTGTTATTTCTTTTGCAAGTTTAATACCTCTAATTTTGCAGAATAATTTTGATATGCATATACATTTTCAATACCTCCACATAATTATTTCCAGTCCCAGCCCAATCTTTCTTACCCTATGTCCTTGAGCAAGTCACATAGGTTTTAAGGAAATCTAAGTCTGGGATTAAGCAAATCCAGGAATATTTAGAATTGGGCTCTACATTTAGATATTGTGAGTGGAAGCCACAGCAATAAAAAGATGCCATTAGTGGTATTCAAAATACCGTATCAATGTGGAAATATGATTTAAAGCCTCTATTTCTTTTATTTTAAATTGTTCTAGCTACCATAGTGCCCTCAGCCTTCTTTACCATGTAATTCTTTACCATGGAAAAAGTTCCAAATGTTTTTCTGACACTAAGCTCTAATTTCTGCATTTCTCAGTCTATAATCTTAGTAGACAACCCCACCATGCAGAGAAAGAATTTTCTCCAAAGAATAGCTACAGAATTTATAATATTAAGATTAATTTTACATTGAAACATTTTGAGAATAATTTACTTATACATTCAATTAATTAGTCACTAAATATTATTAAGTGTCTTTTGTGCTGGGATCCTGTACCAAGATATGGAATTCAAGCAATATGCAAGGTATATATTCAGACCCTGTCCTTTGAGTGATTAAACACAGTATACAGAAATATGCTTTTAAAAACATCCAAGTGACATTTGCATCTAGTACAGAAATTTTAACATAATAAAATGAAGAAGCATTGTAGAATATTACCCAACTGGTACCTTTCATTCTTTCCATAATTTCATGGAAAAAATATTCCAAGAAAATTATTTCTTACTCTGGAATTAAAAAAAACTATAGCTCCAGACAAGAAAGACTAACTGGTACTGGACTAACAACAACAGCAACAAAAACAATTATAAAATAGACAAAATATATGAGGTAACTGCTTTGAGGCATTGAAAAAGAGGCTTACCTAGGCTGCAATCCTGGGTAAAAGGGAAACTCAAGATGAGCCCGATTATTAGTGAGGTTATCTGCTTAGGGAAAATTTCCTAACCAACTGCTGCAACCCTGCTGAGCTGAGGCAGCAAATATCAGAGGTCAGGACTAATGAAGGGGCTGCAACGTGAGGACAAGTATGAAGGAGAGAATTGTGCAGAGACGGGGTTCCAGAAAAACGTGTGGGGGTTCCCCTAAGAATCCTATGCTAAAAATTGAGCTATGCATGCTCAAGGAAGAAGCATGTAAGAGGAAATCCAGAGCAGGTACTATGGGGTTAGAACAAAGCAGAGATATTCGAGTTGAGCAATGCTGGCAGATATTAAATTTCCATTGCAGTCAGAGTGGAGAGAACTCTTTATACCCAGGACATCATGGAGAGAGAAGATAAAGGAAAGTTGTGAGAGTAAGGAACACATCCCTTCTCTCTGAACCCATGCTCACAGTACCTAAAACCCTGCCTCACAGGGCTGTTGTAAAGACTAAATAAGATTATGTATGAGAGAACACAGAAGAAGGCTGGATAAACACCAAGCAGTATAAGTGCTTCCCATCAAGTTTATTATGTATTTGTATATAAATGTAACTCAAGAGAGAAGAATCATTCTCCTCACTTTTGCATGAATCATGAAGGAAGAGGTTTTGCCCCACCAGCTTCTCTTAGGCTTCTCAATTTTACTTTGACTCTTTGGGACTCTGAAGGGCACTGGTACCTGTCAGCAAAGACAAAACCTGGTGCAAAGTACCCAGATTCTAGACACCAAAGTTAGCCAAAAAGATAACCTGCCATAAGTGCTTTTGAAGGACATCTTGAAAGCAGGCCAGAGTAGGAGTGAACTGTTATGAGAGTATACAGCCATTGTTTATTAGCACATGCAAGACGTTGCTTGAAGTGTGAATGCAATGGGGGCTGCATAGAAGACCCATCAAGCTCTGTGGGCTACATGGTAGGCCTGACAAGCTCAATGACCAGAAGTAACCACACAGGATGCTCTGATCATGACTTACTAACTGGGCAGGGGAGTCACATCCCGGGCCTACTGCTTCCTTAATAAAAAGGTTAATCTTTGCCTCAAGGGAGCCCTGTCTATTGTTCTTGTGCATCTAGGATAACATACCCTTAAAATGTCAGAGTAATGTTCTTTTCCAGACCTTCAAAAACAAACCTATTGACACCAGAGCACCATGATACTGAAAGTCCTCATTTTTATCTTATTGCCTGCACACCATTTCTACCTGTTGTATTACATGTTAACTGTCCTGTATCCGCCAATGCGTATGAACTCTCCATTTTACTTTAGATCCAATCCTAGAGATTTCCCCATTCACTTTCCCCCACCTCCTTATTCTACCACCAATGAATTTCATTTAACCTCCTTATATTTCTTCCTTTGATTCTAAATGTATGAAACGAACTGCAAAACTGTGATTGCCTGAAGCATTTTCTCAATCCTTTGAGATTTTGCTTCTGGGCCTGATTCTCAGCCCTTGGTTCAAAAAAACTCTTTTAAACTTTCCTTTAGGTTCAGACTTTCTTTCGTCAAAAGAGGCTAGAGATCCATTATATCAAAAAAGGGGTGGGAGCCTTGGAAGCATGGTTTATAAATATTAATATGACTAGATTTTAAACCAAAGCTGCGCTATCCTAGGGAAATGGATTCTAAGACTTGGAATTTCAAGAAAACGCCCTGTTTCTTAGGACGTTTAGATAACTTTTGCTGCCTACAGTATATTTTGACATAGACTTTTAAACATAGACCTGATAAATGTGTCTGGTAAGCTCCAAATAATGCAGGTACAGTAAAGGGCAGGTGGCCGACAAAACTAGTCATGTGACTACAAAGCAAGGCACAGCGCTATAATCTCGTATAACTTTTCACAGCAAACCTAACTTTTTCCGAAACCAATACTCCCTTTATATATAATCTTAGAGCTTTCGTAAGGCAAATCTCTTCTTTCAAGCCACTAGGGGAGCATTTATTCCACCACTCAGTCATTAATTCTTCCCCTCTTGACCTAAAAGAGTGAAAGCAGTTTGCAAAAAGCAGCCAATTTACAAGCCCCTCAGGCTCCCGGCAAATCTGGCTTCTCTGCTAGTACCCTAAAGCTCACTGTTAATTAAGGGCCTTGAAAAAGTGTAGCTAGCAAAGCTGAATTAGCAAACTCCTCCTCAGATTTGCTGTGAAGTGTAATTCCCAGTCCCTTCTTTTTTGGCTCCACATACAATTGGAAGTCTTGTAAAAATTTCCCCTCTGTTTAAGCGCAGTGCAGCTAGCTTTCCTCCTCTGTCAAGCATCAGGACTCGTTTCCATAGCAGCCACTTTGGGGAATGAAAGGGACTTACATGATACTCCTGCAGGTGAAATCTGAAGAATAAAGCATTAATGTTCCCTTGCACAAGAACAAGGATTGCTTGGCTACGTTTTCTGTAAAGACAGGAACTAGGTTCTTTTTATATAAAAGGGTAAAACCATTTAACAAAGGCTTTTATCAGCCTGTTCTTAGGCTCAGCTCTATCTCCATGCCGACATTACAATCCTGGGGGGATAGCTACTAGTCTACAAAGGTACAGAGAATCCTAAACTAGATCATGCATTTATATTTACCTTTTACACTGGAGTCCTTTATATTCTCCTAAACTACTTCTAAGCTGAATTACACATCAGGTCTGCAAAAGGAAAGCCTATCACAATTGTGCTAGTTAGTCTATTAAGATAACCTGTGTTATTTGATATCCAAGAACGTCAGTACGGAGGGCAAACTGCAGTCCAGTTACCAGCTGTTATCACTCTGCTGCAAGGAATTTGTATGATTCCTTAAACTCCATAATTTTGAGGTCTCAGATTTGGAACCACTTGTACAATGATTGAAATAGGCTTGGTAAGAAGAAATGCAACAAGCTTCTAGTACAACAAATAAAAATGAAGCTTAAATCATACTTTTCACAGCTCTCCTGCTATACTTTCAATTCATGGAACTCTTGTTTTCTACCAAAATGAAAAGTCAAATATTTTTGTTTATCTCTATAGCTACAACCATGATCTCAGGTCTCTTTCAGATAGGAATATTGAAAATTACATTCTCGTATGCCTGTAAATTCTAAATGACTGCCAGTTATCACAAGCACATCAATGTGATCATGACCATTTTCATGCCCAATGGTTTTGCCCTACACTCGCTATCTAAACAATGGCTTTATATAGAGTTTCTCAAACCAGAACCTTGTAAACTTACCCACATATCTAATGGCTCCTATGTTCTATGGATTTCACCTTATCTCACTGACCACTCTTAAATCCTTATCTCTATTTCTGCTACTTCATCATTTAAATTCATACTCCGGAAAAAAAAAAAAAAAAAGAAGAAGAAGAAGAAGCCTTACTCTCTTAACTGCTCTTCTGGACTCTAACTACATTATTGCCTTAAAATTCAGTCTCCACTCTGATATCTTAATGACCTTTATAAAACACCAATCTGATAATGCCACCCTCTCACTTTAAATACTGCAGTAGCTCCATTAAAAATAAATAAACAAAAGTGTGGAAGGAAGGGATCAACTCAGATTACAAAAATATATAATTTATGTGTAATCTCAGCACCAAACACCAATAAACACAGTACCAGCAAAGAACATAAACCCATACAGAAACATTAATGCAAAAATATTCCAGAAAATTATTAGATAGTGAATGGACTTATCAAAAATAAATAAGATTCATAATAGATAATCCATTAATATAATTCATTACATTAAAATCTAAATTAAAAAACTGTTTATCATCTCAATAGATACACACAAAACTATTCCTTATTGGTGAATAAATATTTATATAAACATATTAGAAAATAAAGGGATGTAAATGAATTTCTACAACACGACACGGGTTTTTCATTTTCGTTTTTTACCTAAATCTATAATGAAGATTATAGTTAATGCTAAAACTTGAAAGACATTCCTATAAATTTAAGAATAAAACAAAGTTCCTATAATCTAAGCTCTTCTCTTACATAACACCATGTTGGAAACCTTTGTCAACCATAATAGCATGAAAACAAAGGTACAATGAGAGCTTGGAAGGAAAAAGACATAGTTGTCATTTGTAGATAATATATATTTGTAGCTGAAAATATAGGATAATAAACATACATAGTTTGTACTAATAGAGTTAGCAAGGTTGCAGAACATATGATTGATACACAAAAACAATAACATCATTTGTTTCAGGAATAACCAACATACAGGGCCAGCCTGGTGGCTCAGGCAGTTAGAGCTCCATGCCCCTAACTCCGAAGGCTGCCGGTTCGATTCCCACATGGGCCAGTGGGCCCTCAACCACAAGGTTGCCAGTTCAATTCCTCGAGTCCTGCAAGGGATGGTGGGCAGCGCCCCCTGCAACTAAGATTGAACACAGCACCTTGAGCTGAGCTGCCACTGAGCTCCCGAATGGCTCAGTTGGTTGAAGTGTGTCCTCTCAACCACAAGGTTGCTGGTTCAACTCCCATGGTGGGCTGTGCCCCTTGCAACTAGAAATGGCAACTGGACCTGGAGCTGAGCTGCACCCTCCACAACTAAGACTGAAAGGACAACAACTTGACTTGGAAAAAAAGACCTGGAAGTACACACTGTTCCCCAATAAAGTCCTGTTCCTCTTCCCCAATAAAAAGTCTTAAAAAAAAAAAGAAATAACCAATATACAAAAAAAATGTTTTATAGTTTTGTTTTCCTTTAGTTCTAGTTCATTGTGATCTAGCTAAAGTTATTACACACACAAACACACACACACACACACACACACACACATTATATGTTCACAAAAGAGGACTTTCAGAACTGCTTCAGAAAGTGGCAAGAATGATGGAATAAGTGTGTTCGAAGCGAAAGGGAGTATTGTGAGGGGGATTAATGACAATGTGTCTTTTATTGTAATACATTTTTTAAATTCACAGTATTGTTTGATCACACTATATGTATGGTTGAGTAAATACACAATTATTTCCATAAATATACCCAGTAAACCCAGCGCCATTTGTTAGCAGACTTTCTTCTGATAAGGGGCTAATATCCAAAATATATAAAGAACTCATACAACTCAACAAAAAAACCCCACAAATAATCCAACTAAAAAACAGGCAGAGGACTTGAACAGACACTTCCTCCAAGAAGTCGTCAACAGGTATATGAAAAAATGTTGAACTTCATTAGCTATTAGGTAAATGAAAATCAAAACCACAATGAGATACCACTTCACACCTGTTAGAATGGCTATTATCAATAAAACAAGCAATCACAAGTGTTGGATAGGTTGTGGACAAAAAGGAACCCTCATTCCCTGCTGGTGGGAATGTAAAATTGTACAGCCGCTAGTGGAAAACAGTATGGAGGTTCCTAAAATAATTAAGAATAGAATTACCATATGATCCAGCAATCCCTCTTCTGGGTACCCAAAAAATCTGAAAACATTCATGTATAAAGATAAATATACCCTTGTATTCATTGCAGCATTATTCACGGTGGCCAAGACATGGAAAAATCAAACTGTCCTTCAATAGATGATTGGAAGAAGAAGTTGTGGTACATATATACAATGGAATATTACTTGGCCATAAGAAAAGATGAAATATTGGCATTTGTGACAACACAGATGTATCTTGAGATTATGATGCTAAGCAAACTAAGTCAGATAGAAAAATTTGAGAACCAAAAGACTTCATCATATGTGGGATACAAAACTGAAAGCAACAAACGAAAAAGACAAAGAAACAAAGAAACAAAAACTCATAGACACACACAATAGTTTAGCGTTTACCAGAGGGTAAGGGAGGAAGTGGGTGGTAGAAGAGGGAAAAAGAGGTTAAATATATGGTGATGTAATGAGAACTGACTTTGGGAGTTGAACACACAATGCAATAAATAGATGATGTATTATAGAATTGTACAGTAGAAACTTATACAATTTTACTAACCAATATCACCCAATAAGTTAAAAAAACAAATAAACAAACATAAAAAACAACTTTCTTTCTCCCATTGAATCCCCTTGCCAACTATTTGCGAATTCTCTATTCTGTTATATTGATCTTTACATCTGTCTTTTCACCAATATCAGTGTTTTAATCATGTGTCTTTACAGTAAGTTTTCAAATCAGATTCGGTAAGACCTTCCACTTTTTCTTTATTTAAAAACTGTTTTGTGTATTCTCCTGGTCTTTTCATTTTTATACACATTTTAGAAAAAGCTTGAAATTTCTATCAAAAAAGACTGCTGCAATTTTGATTAACATTTGAAACTATAGATTGATGAGGAGTGAATAAGTAAGGAAATTTGAGCCTTCCAGTCCACGAGCACGGTATACCCCTCCACTTATTTAGGTCTTAAAAAAAAAACAAAAAACCTGTGTACAATAATCTGTGTACAGATTATTGATGACTTTTCTGAAATTTATTTCTCAGATTTTATGTTTCTAGGAATTACTACAAATTAAACTTCTTTTTCTTTTTCTTTTCTAATTGATTGCTGTTATTGTAAAATGGTATAGCTGATTTTGTATAGTAACTCTGTACCTTCTGATCTTGCTAAATTCACTTACCATGTTTCCTCGTAAATAAGACCTAGCCAGACCATCAACTCTAATGCATCTTTTGGAGCAAAAATTAATATTATATTATATTATATTATATTATATTATATTATACTATATTATATCGTATCGTATCATACCGTACCACATATCATATCATATTATATCATATCATATCATATTATATCATATCATATTAAAGACCTAGTAAAATAAGACCCGGTGTTATATTAAAGTTTGCTTCAAAAAACACATTAGGGCTGATGGTCTGGCTAGGTCTTGTTTCGGGGAAATACGGTATTGGTTCTTGTAGTCATTTCATAGATTTTTCTGGGACTCTTTTAGGTAAATAATTATGCCATCTGCAAGCAGAGACAATTTTTTTTTTCCTTTTTGCTCTTGAATGCTTTTATTTCTCTTTTCTGGCCAACAGCAAGTAACTATGTATTGTATGAGGAGAGTATGAATAAAAGTGGTGAAAACAGGAATTCCTGCCTTGTTCCAGAAAGCAAGGGGGGCTAATTCAGACTTTCACCATAAGAATGATGCTGATTAAAGAGTTGCTTTTGCATATGTTCTTTATCAGTTAGAGAAAATTTTCTTTTTTAAATTAGTTTCAGGTGTGCAAAACAATGCACTAGTTATATATTTACACCCCTCACAAAGTGATAACCCCCCCAATCTACTACCCCTCTGACATCATGTGAATCTGTTACAATTCCATGGACTACATTCCCTATGAGGTACTCATCTCTATCTATATCTATCTGTCTATCTATCTGTCTATCTATCTATCTATCTATCTATCTATCTATCTATCTATCTATCTAAATAATTATATATAATTATAGTTGCTACTATTCCTAGTTGATCAGAGTGTTTTGTTTGTTTTTTAATGGATGGGTGCTGAATTAAATGTTTTTTTTCTGAATCTGTGGCAATGATTATATAGTATTTCTTTTTTTTGTTAATATTATGGGTTTCATTATTTGATTTTCAAATGTTAAATAAATCTTATGTTCTTTGAATGAAACTTGCTTGGTTATGTGTTATTCTTTTTATGCGTCTTGGAATTAGATTTGCTAGTATTTTGTTAAGAATGTATCCATCTATGTTTATGAATGTTATTGGTCTATGCTTTTCATTTTTGGAATATTTTTGTAAGTTTTTCATATTAAGGTTGTGTTACAATTCAAAAATACCATGCCAATAAATTGGACAACTTAAACAAAATGTTCCATAAATTTTCTTCCACAATTTTCTGAAATAGTTTGTGTGAAATTAGTGTTATTTTTTTCTTCAGTATTTGATAGAATTTATTAGTAAATCTACCTGAGACAAGAGAGCTTTCCATTTGTAAAGGTTTTTTTTTCTTTTCAATTGTTGTTATAAATTCAATTTATTTTATAGATGATATGCTTTACCAGAATCTTATTTTTTATACCAATGTTGGTAAGTTGGCTATGTCATATTTTTCAGGAAATGCATACATTTCATTAGAGTCATCAAATTTGTTGGCATAATATTGTTTATAGTAACATCCTGATATCATTTTAATTTCTGTCAGATCTATAGTGAAAATCTCTTTTATTCCTGACATTGGGTTATTTGTATTACTTCCCAGTTTTTCTTCCTGATCTAGCTAAGGGGTCTGGCAATTTAGTTGATCTTTTAAATAAACACAGTATTTGCTTTGCTAATTTTCTCATATATGTTTTCTATTTCATTGACTACCGGTCTTCATCATTTCCTCTTCTCCTTTTACTTTGTTCTACTTTTTTTTTTTCTTCTTATATCTTGAGACTCTGTTATTAAGGACACACATATTTGTAATTCTTATATCTTCCTGATGAATTATCTCAATTTTTATTGTAAAATGTTTTTATTTTTCTCTGGTAATACTCTTGGTCTCCAATCTATTAGGCTGGTGCAAAAGTAAGTGTGTTTTTTGCAATTACTTTCAATGTTTTAAACCATAATTCCTTTATATTTACATTCACTAATATTTATTCATTTATTAAATAGCCACACTAGTCCTCCATGTGTATAGTTTCCATGACTTATTATTTTCCATCTTTCACACTCAATCTATCTGTATCTTTATATTTAAAATGTGTCTCTTGTGGGGAGCATATAGTATAAGCCTGTTATTGTTTTTTAAATCCACTCTGCCAATGTCTTCCTCTTAATTGGAGTTTTTAGGTCATTAACCTTTGATGTATAACAACTGATGTGGTTGGATTTGAGTATAGCATTTGATTTTTTGTGCTCTGTTTGTCCTTTTTTTGTTGTTGTTATCATTATAATTCTTGTCCCCCTTTTTCCATTTTCCTGGCTCCTTTTAGCATTTTAATTTTTTTTCTACTTATCCCTTTTAATTTACCTGTTTTTCATTTTGCTTTATAGATATATGTATGTGTATATATATATATACACACACACACATATATTATATATGTATAAATATGTATACATATATACATATTACATATATGTATATATATACATATATATAATATGTGTGTATATATATATATATTTTTTTTTCCCATTAGAGGTAGCTCTAGAAGTTGAACATTCATACCTACCCTTTCACAAGCTGTTTAGAGTTAATATTGTATCACTTCATATAAAATGAAGAAAACTTGGAGATAATAGGTTCTTTTTCCCACCACCCACTTATACCTGTTATAGTTAATGTATACATATTAAAAATTACCAGCCAATATTGCATGTTTTAAAGATATATATTAATTTTAAGTACTTAAGAGAAAAAAATTTATATTTATCTAACTATTACTGTTGACCTTCCCTCATCTTTAAAGAATCTAGATTGCTCACTAACATTATTTGCTTTCAGCCTTAGGCATTCATTAGCATTTTTGGATATAGTCAGGTGCTTACAATATATTTTCTTAGTTTTTTTTAATATGAAAATGTCTTTATTTTGCATTCATATATGAATAATATTTTCATTATATATAAAATTCTGTTTTTATTTGTTTATTTTAAAATGTTGTTTCTGGCATTCAGTGTTTCTGAGAAGCAACCTACAGTCCTTTGAATCACTGCTCCCATGTTTCATGCATTCTGTCATTTTTTTTCTGGCTGCTTTTAATTTTTTCTTTATGTTTCTGTCACTTTTATTGTGATATCTTTAGGAGTGATTTTCTTTGAATTTATTATATTTGTTGTTCACTGATATTTATAGAACACACCACAGCAATAGGCAAACCCACATTCCTCTGAAGTGTATATGTAACAATAACAAAGATAAATCCCATTCTGGAACACAAACTTTAAAAGAATAGAAATCATGCAGTGTATGTTCTACATAATAGTTAAGGGATTTAAGTTTAAAAATCAATAACAGAACAATAACTAAATACATGGTATGGAAGAACTGACTTGGTGGTGAACACAAAATGTGATATATAGATGATGTACTACAGAATTGTACATGTGAAACCTATGTAATGTTAATAACAATTATCACCCCAAAAAACTTTAATTTTAAAAAATCTTAATTATTTTAAATTTAAACAAAACATTTCTGTATAACTCATGGGTCAAAGAGGAATTCTCAAAATAATTTTTAAAATATTTTGAAGTGAATGAAAATGAAACATAGGTAAATGTGTAGAACTTAGCTAAAGCATTGATTACAGGGAAAACTTTTAGCCTCAAATGCAGGTATTACAAAAGAAGAAATGTCTTAAGTCAATAGTTTAAGCCTTAAGAAAATAGAGAAAAAATCCGTTTAAGATGGCAGAGTAGGTAAATGCTATGCTTACCTTCTCTCAAAACCACATCAAAATTACAACTAAACTACAAAATAATCATCATTGGGAATCACCTGAAGTCTTGCCGAATACGAAAGACCGACAACTTTGGACAAACAGTAGAAACCACATTGACACTGGTAGGAGGGCAAGGTGTGGAACGGGCTGGTCCCACAACTGCTGTGACCATTAAAAATTGGGAGGGATACCTTGACTGTGAGGTTGCCCCCACAAAAGTGAGGGGTCCCAGTGCTAGCCAGTCGCCCCAGTCCATGGTTCCAGTGCCGGGGAGAGAAGTCTCCACAACTTCTGGCTGTGAAAAGCAACAGACTGTGGCTGAGTGATACAGAGGGCAGCTGTACTCCCAGGTGCTCCTCTTGGAGGGCCCACAAATGGACTTACCGACAGAACCACTCACTGTCACTCTGAGCTCCAGGGCTGGGGCAGCAGCTCGAAAGGCACCAGGGACATATGGGGAGGAAATGAGTTGTCTAGCTTCAGGATGAAGGCTTATAGGGCTGGGAGGGCAACTTGCTCCCAGAAGGGAGGAGCTGGCAGAAGCCATTGTTTCTGTTTTGGGCCCTCCCCCTTTCCGGCCTGCAAAGGAAAGCTGCCGCCATACCTGAGCCTCAATAAACCTGGCTCATGCCATACAATTTTTCTGCTTTGGTCATCCTGAGGCCCAGCCTCACCTAACTTTTGGGCACTCCCAGGCTGCTTCCAGCCACTTTTTTGTATAAACTGCCTGCCTTGCTTATGCTGCAGACATTCCTAAAGTCTCTGAAAAGTTTGCAACACCTAAACAAGCAGCATCTGGATCAGTATGGTCCATTCGTCTGGCTGAGCAGCCCTAAGCCCGTCACTAGCAAAAGCTGGCCTTAGTTTGTGGCTTGTCTACTCAAGCCACCTCCAAGCACAGCACGGATTGCTTTATGTCTTATGCCAGGTGGCCCAAAGCAAGACACAGGCTGTAGTGCAGGGGATCCTGCCGACTTTGCCATGTGTCGTGCGGGGCGGCAGGCGGGGTCTCTGGTCCCGCTCCCCACATAAGAACGCAGGACATGGTGAGGCCAAAAAGGAACACCCACGGAGCCATAGGTAGGGGAGTCATACTACTATATTCTCGCTGGCGGCACTACAATCTCACTGGAGGCTGGATCCACACTGTCCGCAACCCACCATCCTAACTGCAATCCGCACTTGCCAGCTCAGCCACCATCTTCTTGTTAGCCCCCATTTCCTGCTAGCCTAGCCACAGCAGTTATATTCATGGCTAATGGCTCACTGGTTACAGCTGACGGCCAACTAGCCACAGCTGATGGCCATTTGATCACAGTCGATGGCCATTTACTACCTGAGCCAGCACCTTTCTATGTGAGGCTGAGAGCCTGGAAACTGCTTTTTGGGGCTCTGTCCTCACACAGGCTATGGCTGAACTTGGTCTGCAGCAGGTCCCATCCCAAGTGGCTCTGGGGCTGGCATGCCCAGTAGCCAGCTTCAAACTGAACTGGAACATCACCCAACAGCCGCAAATAATGATATACCCAAAGGCAGACAGGCAGGCACCAGAACCCTGCCAAAGCAAACCGTGCTCCATAGAATCAGCCCCTCCACAACAGTTCCTTCACTATAGCAATGACCAGTCCTCACAACTAATGAGCCCAAGGGTCAATCCCTCCCATTGACAACAGGAAGACACACACAGTCCTCACAAGGGACACACCTGGAGCACACAGCTCTGGTGACAAGGGAATCTGTGCCACTCAGCCCCACAGCACGCCTACTACATAAAGTCCACTCTACTAAGACCAGGCAACATAGCAGAATAATGTATAGAAACAAACAAAGGGAGGCAGCCAAAATGGGGAGACTAAGAACATGTCCCAAATAAAAGAGTAGAACAAAGCTCCAGAAAAAGAACTAAACAAAATGGAGAGAAGCATCCAACCAAATGCACAGCTTAAAACACTGGTTACAAGGATGCTCAATGAGCTCAGGGAGAATTTCAACAAAGAGATAGGAAACAAAAAAATGGAGATAGAAAACATAAAAAAGAACCAATCAGAAATAAAGCACACAGTAACTGAAATGAAGAATACATTACAG
Organism: Rhinolophus ferrumequinum; assembly: GCF_004115265.2. Taxonomy (NCBI): domain Eukaryota; kingdom Metazoa; phylum Chordata; class Mammalia; order Chiroptera; family Rhinolophidae; genus Rhinolophus; species Rhinolophus ferrumequinum. The sequence continues at coordinate 44,860,377 of NC_046299.1, read as the reverse complement.
GGAATCAAGAGTAGATTAGGTGAAGCAGAGGATCAAATCAGTGATTTAGAAGATAAAATAGCAGAAAACACCCAAACAGAACAGAAAAAAAGAATCCAAAAAACTGAGGACAGTTTAAGGGGCCTCTGGGACCATATCATTGTACCGGCATTCTCATCACGGGGTACCAGAAGGAGAAGAGAGAGAGCAAGGAATTGAGAACCTATTTGAAGATATAATGACAGAAAACTTCCCTAACCTTGGGAAGGACATAGATATACAAGCCTACTAAGCACAGAATCCCAAACAAGATGAACCCAAAGAGGCCCACACGGAGACACAATATAATTAAAATGCCAAAGTTTAAGGACAAAGGGAGAATCTTAAACATAGCAAGAGAAAAGCAGTTAGTTACCTACAAGAGAACTCTCATAAGACTGTCAGCTGATTTCTCAACAGAAACTTCGGAGGCCAAAAGGGACTGGCAGGAAATATTCAAAGTGATGAACAGCAGTGAACTACAAGCAAGATTACTCTATCCAGCAAAACTATCATTTAGAATTGAAGGACAGATAAAGAGCTTCCCAGAGTAGAAAAAGCTAAAGAGTTCCTCACCACCAAACTAGTATTACAAGGAATTTTAGAGGGACTTCTTTAAGACAAAATAATAATAATAATAATAATAATAATAATAATAATAATAATAGTTGTAGTAATATAAAATATGAACAATAAAATGACAATAACTACATAGCTATCAACAGTTACTTTAAATGTAAATGAATTAAATGCTCCAATCAAAAGAGATAGGGTGTCTGAATGGATAAGAAAATAAGACTCTTACATATGCTGCCTAGAGACTCAATGGCGATTGAAAGACACACACAGACTGAAAGTAAAGGGATGGAAAAACTTATTTCATGAAAATGGAAATGAAAAAAAAAATTGCTGGGGTAGCAATACTTATACCAGACAAAATAGATTTTAAAACAAAGGCCATAACAAGTGACAAAAGAAAGACCCAGTAATACCACTTCTGGGTAATTATCTGAAGAAACCCAAAATGTTACTTTGAGCAGACCACTGTTTCTATCAGTATCACTTCTCTGTTTAAACATCTCCTATGGTTCTTCATTCCTATATTATAATACCCAAGAGTCATATTATGTTACTCAAGTTTCTTTATTTACCAAGACAATCTTTAACTCTTACCTTTAAAACACACTATCTTTGAACCAAATTCTGCTTTTATTATCTATGTTCCTGATATATAGCCACCATTCCACCTCCATACCTTTATTTTGTCACTGCCTGTGTCTGAAAAATACATTGACAATTGTTTTGGGAATAATCTCCTCATTTACACCCATTGGGAAAAAAAAAATGTCTTTGTTTAAGGACAAATAAAAATATCATCATCTCCTTGAGCCTATTTTGATATAGTAATCAGAAGTATATTATCACTTCATCCTGAACCTAAACAACACCTAATGAAAAAACATAATTTGCACCTATGTCATTTCCCTTATTAACATTTAAGTTTCATCTTATGGGAACTATTTACACCTACATCACCTAAAAGAGAAACTTGAATGCAGAAGAGGGTCAAAAGATTCATTAAAATAAATATCTTTTAGGAAGGAATCCTTGCTTATGAAAGGTTATTGTAGTTGTTTGTAAACTGTGTTGGTTGTCTCTTTTGGGGAATCGTTAGTTGTTTCTGATGCTTTTTAGTAAAAGAGAAAACATTATAGTCTCAGTGAAACACTTTGTAGGAAATCTTAAACTAACAAAGAACATCAATGTTATTTCCAAGTCTGAATTCCCACCTTTTCTGGTCTTTCTCTTTATGTTAGCATATCTAAAGAATACATTCTGGCACTTAGCAACACAGTATAGGACCTCAAATATGCCTTAGATTCTGGAGCCCTGTATTCTCATTCCAGCTTGGCTGCTAACAAGATATACAACCTGGAATAGTCATCCTGCTCTGTGCCTGGTTGTCCTATCTTTAAAGTAAAGGATTGGACTATATTATCTCTCAATTGTCTTCAAACCGAAAAATTCTACAATTATTTTTTAATTGGTACAAGCCATATTTAAATTCCCGACTTAAATCTCTTAAGGATTCATCTAAAACTCTAACTAAGAACTCAACAATCTAGTAAATTCGAAGAATCTCCTCTATCTGGGAGGTTTTTCATAGTCACAATGAAAGCTGCAACCCTTTTCCAGCTGGGTGGAAGCCACCAAATAAACTGATCTTGTTCAGGCATGGTCAGTGCTGACTCAGGCCTTAATACAGCTAGCAAGTATCAATGCACATGTAAGTTATGATTTAGATCTAGTACAGCCATTAAGTGCCTTTGAAAGTGATGACTGGGAGCCGTTTCAAGAGGCCAATGCAATTCATTCCTGGAAGAGCTTACAAAGCAAAACTTAATGTCCTTTACTTTCCTCATTGAAACTGAGTTTTAAATCTAGGTATAATTAGAACCAGCTATTTCACTTTTCTTAAAATTATAACCTGTTTAGGGATTTATTTAGTGCTATCTATTTAGAGATTAGAAGGCATTTAGATAAAAAGAATATTTCTTATGCATTGCAAGCTCTCCAAACTCCCTTACAAAATGTTGTACACATTCAACTGTAAGATGCCAGTTTCAGAGAAGTGTGAAACATATCCTGACAGTTTAATTGAAATAACTACTGAGCATGAAGGAAAAACACCTGTTACAAAGGGAAATAAACAATAACAAAAAAAATTCTTGTTGAATTTTCCAGACAAAGTAGAGGAAATCAAAAGGACTCTTTATTAAATAATATGAATTAATGAAACAAATGGGAGAACTGATCAGAATTCAGGCATCGAGAATTGCTGCTGAACTTTTATTTTTTATTAGACCTTGGGTTCTAATCTTCTGTTTCTTTCTTTGCCTGACTTAACAGAGTGTTATGAGAATCCACCAAGACACGAGAATATAAAGCTACATACTCTAAATTACTAGTCACAAAACATCAGCTGTCCTTTGGCAGACATACAGAAATCAGAAGATTTCAAATAACAACCTGAATTTCTGATATATTTAAAAAATTTAGGGTGTCAAGAGACTTTGTCTTTCCTTTTTCCTGAATGGCAAACTATACCAAAGATGAGTAGCTGGCTCAACATGTTAGCATATGTTTTGTGTTATGTCACACTACTAGCCACACGCTGGCTGCATCCTTTGTCACTGGGCCCTTAATAATATTTGCACATGTGATGCCCAGGATAGTTAGTCTTGGGAATAATAAGTATTTAAAAGGTTACCAGAGTATATATATTTAAAAATATTTTAAAATGGCCTTATATATCCCCATGTCACTTTAAAAATCCTCATAGTTGATCAAGTTACAATTTTTTTTTTGACTATGAGGTCACTAACTTCATCCTCATTTTTCATTCAGGGGCCCTTGTATTTTCAGATGATAAAGAACATATATGTGAAGGAGTAACATATGCATTCAAATTGATGTTAGTAAACCATCATCAAGTAAAAAGAAAAAAAATGCACAAAACTTTATAGTAGACAGTGTACATCTTTCACAAGAGATCTTGACTTTAATACTCAAATTTAATTTTACATGAGAAAAATTAAAAAGCGAATTGCAAATTCCTGCCGTCTCATCTCTGTTTGACCTGTACATCCGCCTTGTTTTCTGATTTAGTTTGCTATAAAACTCAACTGGTGAAAGTAAAAGTGAATGGTGGAACAAAATGATCCTTTTGGAATATGAAGAAAGGACAAAGAATTTTATAAATTGTGACTATAATGTTAGAGATACGTGAAATCATGTATACTTTTCATGTGATTAATTTTAGTCAGTTTGATTATACTATAACAAGTTGCTTAGAAGCCAGCGAGATGCTTGAAAAATAATTTCTAAAACAGAACAATATGTATTAAAGAATATCATTTGTCAAAAAGTGGGAAAATTTTATATATATTACACACACAAACGTACACACATTCAATGTCCCTGAAATGATATTAAAAAATCTAATAATATCGGTTGTGTCTGGAGAGTTGACTGAATTTCCAGAAGACTTGGGTGAGCAAAAGAATTTTATTGTTTTCTTTTCAATAATTTCTGAATTTCTGAACTCTGCCAGTTTATTAGTGTTTCTAAAATAAAGTAACAAAATATAAAAAAAAAACTACTTTAGCTGTGATTCAATCAAAAGTTTGTATCTGTTCATGTGACAGTTGAAATTCCTAACCTAGATGAGAAATGTTATTCAATTGTATCATATATAGTAATTAAGACAGCCTTTTGTAAAACAGGTAAATATCATTGCAGAAAGGTTGACTGCACGAAAGATTGCTTTCCAAGACTAAAAATGTAAACTGTGTGGATATTTACAAATAATTGTTTTTAGAAGGTGAGACTAAAACTCTTTAAAAGATGTGGATGATGAAAAACAATATTATAAAAGTTTTCAGATGCCGTTATTTCCAAATTCAATGTATCTTCTTAACTGAAAGTGAACAAAGCTTCTTTCTTTTAATATATTAAAAATTAAATTTTCAAAAAAAAATTAAGAAACGTTGTGATCACGGGGTACTAGAATCATTGTCGTGAATGAGAGAAATAATTATGTGTTCTTTGAAAGTAATTTATATGGGAAAAGTAAATTTCATTTCCCCTCATGTCCACTACTGATGAGACTATTAGAAAAGTACAATTTTTCAAAAACATTCTGAGACGAACTATTCTATTAAGGTATGGGCTCAATGAGTGTTTCAGTTATCCTGGCTTGAATTTTTATTTTAAGCTGTTGTTCTGTGTTGTCTTGAGAAACCAAACAAGGGGCAATATTCTTTATGCTTATCTTAATTGGCCGGTGTGTGTGTATGCATGTGTATACGCATGTGTGGGCACACGCTTCTTAAATGGTGGCTGGTAGGTTTCATCATTTTGGAAATTATTAGCCATTACCTCTTCAAATATATCTTTAGTCTTATTTACCCTCCCCTCGCTAGCACTTCAATTATACCTATTTTTGACCTTTGCACTAAATCTTCTAGTTTTCTTTTGTTCTCTTCTGTTTTTCTTCCTCTTGTTTCTCTAGGCCTAGATACATTCTACTGACTTATCTTACAACTCTCCAATTCTTATATCAGCTCTGTCAAATTTGCTATTAAACTGATCAACAGAGTTCTTAATTTTAGATATTGTAGTTATTTTTAGATTTTCAAGTTGCTTCTCTTTTTACAATTCTATGTTGTATGGAAAAATTATCCACCCTGTCTTTTAAGCTCTTCCACATATTAATCATATTGATTTTATAGCTTCTATGATCATTTCATTATTGGAATCTCCTGAAAATCCGTTCCTAGTCTTCCTCTTCTTCCCTCTCTCTTCTATCATTATTATTTTCTTTTATGACTAGATTTTTTTTTATTAGCTCTCAAGCATTGAACATAAAAAATGTTAAAGACAATTTGATTATTTAGTGATACCATTTTCTCCAGAGAATGTATGATTTTGCTTCTGGTATTAAGCTGGCAGAGAAGTTCTATTAATCTAGGATCATTATAATCTAATCAGAGGTTTAGATGATAACAAGCTGGGCCAGAGTCTCAGTGCTGGTCTGGTTTTCTAGTTTCTTCTCACTTCCAGAGAAGCCATCTTTGGTATTTCAATCAGAAGCCTGGGATGTTGAATAGAATCTGACCTCCTTAAATTGCCCTCACTTCTGTTTTGGTCCTTTAGTCTGATGAACCGAGCAAGAACTCTGCTTAACATCCCAGTCTCCTAGCCATTACTTTCATAATTGTTAGAAATCTCTGGAATAAAAAAGCCCCTGTAAAAGTGAAATAAAAATGGTCAGGCTGATATTCTAGGTCTTCCCTTCTTTCCTGCTATCATTACTGTAACTCCATAGTGCCTTGGAAGGATAAAATCGCTGACTGAACTGCTTGGTGGAACTTCTCTGCTAATTACTTTTTTCTATTTATTTTAACATGAAGTAAATAACAAATATCCAGTATCACAACATGTTAACCAACATTTTCCTCAAATTCTCTTTTGCTTTAATAAGCATGCAAATATATTAACCAGGTAAAGGAATTTTTCAGCTACTGCAGTACAATTAGTTAAAACTAAAGACATAGTACTGACAAAAAAAATTTAAATGTAAAGGCCAATGTAAATGCTTTATAGCCTAAATAAGATTTTTTTTTTTTTTAAGTATGATTCTTTGGAGATAAACTTATCTATTAAAGGCAGCTCCTAAAAAATAGAACAAAATGATTTCTAGAAATAATTCTGTTCTCAGTGAGTATCAGAGGCAAACAGTTGCCTAAGTTTGAACATATAGAGGCATATTTTACGCCAAAAAAATAACGTGTTAATGGAATAAGATACCAATAGACTAATTGTTGGAAGCAGTGAAATGCAGGATTGACAATGAATAAAATTCAATCAATACAACATAGACATAAAAGTACTATCATATTATATATTACTTATAAGAAAAACAAGGAACTTCAATACGGAAATATCAAAGGTACTGTAGAAGACAAAACAAAAAGTCATGGAATTTATATGAAAATGTATTACAGAATAAATATTCATCCAGTAGAATGTGTTTTTAATTTAGATATTAAACTGTCATTTAATTCCAATTAAAATGATCATTGGAAGAGCAGTGTCAATAGATCGTTTGTTTTGTCATAATATGTTAAACTATGATTTTATACCTCTAAGTAGATAAAAGCATGCATAATACAACGGTACAAATTAGAGTAGCTTCAAATTCTCTATGTAACAAGATGAAATGCAATGCTGCAGTACTTTTAAAAGCTGTCAGAGAAGGAACCAAGGAGACTTACTTTGGCAAACCAAAATTGAAAAGCCATTGTGACTGCTGAAGTATTTGAGTATATACAAGGTGGATATTTTCTTTTCATTAATCAATTGGAAGTATATGTAGCTGTTTAGTTTTGAGATGTGATACATATATATGTATATGTATATGTTTAAATATTTTTAAATTATGTACCATATTTATTCAATAGAGAAAAAATAACTGCCATGGTTAATATTTAATATCATTTGTTACAATATTAGAAAATATCACATCTCAAAACTATATATGTATATATGAGAGAGGTCTTCAATTTAGCACAAACTGATAGAGATGGGGAAAGGTAGGTAAAGGAGGTACTAATTGAAGCCAAGAAGGATACAACTATTTGCTTATATTGAATAAAGTAAAATCCAAAGTTACTATTTTTGATTATGTGAGATTAGGCAAACACAGAAAAAAGTATAGCTCATTATCAAGTTTACCTTACCAATTGATTTAAAGGTAAAAGGATATCAAATATGATACTTATCAAAACCCTAATGAAATGAATTTACAGCAAAGCATTAACATTAAGAAAAAATTTAAAACAAGATGACAAAAACTATAAACTATAGGTTATAAGTTCAATGTAACTCTATGTATAAATTGTTCAAATTCCAACATTAAAAGTCAAAATGCCTATATACACTTAAAATGATGATTATACTGTATATGAAGCAACACAACTTTGAAAACTCTCAGAATGTTATATCATAGATCAGTAGACAGATCAATAGCATACACAACACTAAAGACAAAGAGAACCATAAGCACAATATTTATATGAAATAGAACTCAGTATTTAAAAATTGAAAACATACCTATATTATGGAAAAAAATGACAAAAAAAAGAACAAAAACATAGAAGTGTGAAACTCCTGAATCAAATAGGGTTATAATTACAAATTGACAGACATATGATTTTAAAAGGTTATAATTCTTCATTACCTTTGTTAGGTAATGTGAAAAAGAAACTAAGAAAGATAAAAAGAACACAAAAAATATTTTAAAATCAGAATATGTAGGTTTGGATTGGATTTTATGTTTTCAAAACAAAGACATTTATATTTTCAGCTGTCCATAACTCACTATTTTAGATCTACATTAAACCTTAAAGTATGTTTGCTAGTTAAAATATAGGACACCAGCTAAGAATGAATTCTAGATAAACAATGAGTAAGTTTTTGCTACAGGCATATTTCATTTTGCTTTATTAAAATGTATTGGTGTGACAACAGTTAGTAAAATAAGTTTCAAGTATATAATTCTGTAATGTATCATCTATATTTCACATTGTGGCTACATACATATTTGAGACATAAGATACTAAAAATTGTGTTGTATATCTGAAATTCATATATTACTGGGTGTTCTGTATTTCTATTTGCAAAATATATAGTAACTTGGCTGTAACGAAATCTCACTTGCTACACAAAAACAGAATTTCATGACTAATAATGTAACATAAAATAAAAAAGAGAAATTGCTAATCAAAAATATAGCCAGACAAATCAATCCAATATCAATTGAAAATTAAGAAATTCTCTACTAAAAATAAATTGACAAAGGAAGAATACAAAGTGAAAAAAGGAAAAAAAATCACAACAAGTGATTACTTTTAAATGACAATTTAAAAAAATATGTCAAAGATTTTGTAAGGGGTCAGATGGGCACTTGTCTTATAGGGGAGACCACTACATGGACTGTGTAGATGTCTGACTACTGCACTGTACACCTGAAGCTGAAGCTGAATAATATGGAATGCCAACTGTAATTATATATATATATATATGTATAGTCATAGGATGTGGAGTACAGCATAGAGAATAGAATCAATGGAAATGTAACAGCTATATACAATGTCAGAGGGGTAATAGATTGGGGGAGGGGAGTTATCACTTTGTGAGGGGTGTAAATGTCTAACTATTACATTGTTATGTATACCTGAAGCTACTACACACACACACACACATATGCGATGGTCTAGAATCTTTGCTACACAAAGTACAGTCCATGGACAGCAGAATCTCCATCACATTGAAGTTTGTTACATATGCAGAAACATAGGCCCCATCCAGTCAGGTAAATGACTGTCTGTGTTTAATATGATTCCCATATATTTTATGGGCATATGGAAGTTTGAGATACACTGATCTAGATAATGTAGGTAATTTCTATTTAAATAAAAAAACTCATATCTTCGAACATTTTAATTATCAGAAAAAAAGCATTTATTTATGTTTATTTTAAAAAAGCAATGTAAATATAAAACAAAATTTGAAGCAGTGATAGAATAAATATAATGCATAAAAAATTGTGATAATTTAAAAGATAAATCATTAATGACTAAAAAGATCTAATAACAAGGTCTTTAAAAATAAAATTATGTCAAAAATAAGAAGGAAATTATATTTTAGAAATAAAAAGTGGATAAAGTAGCCCATTTAAATAATTTAATGTAATATACAATATGCATAACTATACCATACATTTAACTAAAAGATAATGAAAACTATATGCTTAGATAGCTGAAATTTTTTCAAAATGCATAACTTAAGATTGAATATAAATCATTTATATTAACATATCACAAAGTGAAAATGCCTCCAACCATTAAAAAAAATGTACATGAAGTGATTTAGCACATACCTGGTCATATACTCAAAGATGAGTAAAGGTTAGTTCTCTATTTTCTCCCTCCTTTCTTCCTTTTTCTTCTCTTTATGTTCATTTCCCTATCATTTCCTTTTTTACCCTGCATTTAGTATTTCCCCTTTCCTTTCCGTCTCCTAACTTGTGATGTAAGGAAAATTACAAAAGTTCAAATCACAGGCTGCAGAATTAAAAAGGATGATTTAGAGATAATTTTTTGAATGATGTATGACATTTCAAATGCAGATTTTAAAAATAATTGCAATTTTGAACAGGTTGAATAAAAGAAAATTAAAAAAAAAACAAAACAAAACATGAACTTCTGTTGATGAGAGGTGGGGTGAACTGTTAGGGCACGTAAAGGGAATTTGCAAACAGTTAGTATCTTTCTCTGGTTCCTTTACAACATCAAGAAAAGCTTGACCAGAGCATGTTGTATACAAATTAATTATTATTTCCACATTATGTTCTTTTTCAACAGACTATGAATCATAGACAGGAAACTTATTCCGGTTTAACTCTCATTGAAACCAAAATAGTGCAAACTTGATTTTATTTAGAAAGTCTGAACGTAGTGATTTCCCTTGCAGGAGCAAAACTGACCAAATACAAAGAAAAGTCACTCATGAAGTAGAAGAGGAAAGAACATACTGAGGGAAAAAATAAAGAAACTTTTGCAGGAAAATTGATCTCATAGTGTATAGGAAACATCTGGAAAACAGGGTTTGAACTGAAATTATTTCTTATTCCTCTACTATAATCATTCACACATGCCAAATGAGACAAGACAATATTTAACTTCTACACAGAAACCTTACTAGTGCTGATTTTTCTAGGCATTATAAATGAAAACATACTTAGACGTTTCTTATGATCTATTCACCTACGTCAGTTAATGCTAACATTTAAATCCTTTCTCAATATTTCCCCCAAACACCTTTAATTCTACATTCTCATTAAGCATGAGTAAAAGAGAAAGGAAATTCTGTTTACTGGAAATGAGATACAAATCAAAATAGCTTTCACAGCCCTAAGGCTATGTACAGAGAAGACAACTGGATTTGCAGTTTGACTGAATTAATTGGTCCCTTTACTCAGCAGAAAATGCAAAGTGAAAATCTCAAGGGCAAAATAAAGCATATCTATGTTCTAATCTGATCTGTATGCAACTTTGGAGGAGATATTTATCTCTCTCAACTTCAGTTTTCTAACTGCTAAAATGGGGATAAGAATATTCTAATGTACAGCGTTGTTATGAGTATGTAATGAGATAAGTATAAAGTATATGGTGTACCTAAACACCTATATGCATTAAATCTTTTTTGTTTTTAATTACAGCATGATTAATGATTTTAAGACATTGAATTTTAATTATTAAAAATAAAAGTTAAAATAATGTTTTTTGAATTCCTATTGTTTAGAATAAAACACTTAAATCTTGGCGTATATGCTGAGTTTTATCATTGATTTTTTTTTCAGTAAAATACATGCTCTTTATACAAAATTCAAACAATATAGAAGAATAGAAAACATAAGAATAAAATAAAAAGCAATACGTATCACAATAGAGAAATTGGCGCCATTGACTTTCGATGAATATTATTACATATAGACACAGATTGAGATCAAATTTTCCATCATTAGAAAGAAATTAGGTGTGTTGAAAATATAGGTCAGCTAACATCTGAAACTGGGGTTTCTCTTTTAAAGAGAGTTTAATTCTCATTTTGTAACTTCTGAGAAACTGTGGTCTTATGTTTCCAAGTTGTGATTTTTATTTTTATTTCACACTGTATTACAGCTATTGATAGCACTGATGTCAATCGCTGCATTTAGTTTATAGCCCATTATTTTCGATTACTTGTGTTGCTTTTATTTTTATGTCTTAATAAAAGGCCTTTTACATCTTTAAATTACTGTTTTCTTCTTATAGCCAATGAAGGTTTGTTGCCCGATACCCTTAAAATTTAAACACTTTCTGAACCAGTTCATTATAATTCTCCAATATAAATATTAATCACTGGGCCAAGAGTATGTCTTAGTTTTGTTGTATTCAATAATACGAATGATGTGTTCTCAATATTACGTATAATAGAGAAAAACAATATACATGTCTCGAAGTCCTATATTGTAATAGGTATCCCTGCTTTGCTTTGTATCTATAAAACCTATGGAATTGCTCTGAACATTTCTAGAGAGTTTAGAATCTCTCTTATCCTTTTTGGCCAGTGTCACAGTATCAAAACTTACTATCAAACTGGCCATGAATCTTCTGCGTATGCCATGTTCTGAACAGAAACAAGAGATTGGTCTGATTGGGTTGTTTTATAAACTCATCAGCACTGAACAAGTTTGACCAAAAGTCATGATAAGGACTTCAGTTTCATTTGGCCAAAAATTAACTATGGTAGTTTACATAAGAAATCCTTTATGTATTTTGGAGCTTATTAGATATACATGGTAACGACAATAAATACTTCAACACTTAGGTGTTATAGCACTATTTGTAACTCCAGTGTGTTTTCTCCTCTCCTCTCCTCTCCTCTTTTCTCTTCACCCCTCCTCTCTCTCTTTCTCTTAATTTTACTTGGCACATGAAAGAAACATGGCTGCTTTCCCTTCTCATAGTTAGTTATGACCTCATGACTAGGTTGGTAAAATGGTATCTTGAGCCAAAGTTACACGTGCAATTTGTAGGTTATTTCTTTTAAAATGAACCCTTTTGCCTTAGACATTCTCTTATCCTATCCCATGGATAAAAATGTATGTATGGCAGTATGTCAGTTTCAAGCATTGGGTCAAGGACAACTCTTGAAATGACACAGTAACAAAATAAAAGAAGTACAGTCCTTGGATGACCTTATACAGCAGAGCTGAGGTTTTACTTCTAAAGACATGTGATTATGCAAGTTTGAGTGTGTGGAAAGCTATTCATGAATAGACATTTGATAATCTGCTTGAGCAAACTGCTTAACTTGAGATTTCTGGATAACTCTTCCTGTAAAGGGTAAAAAAAAACAAAACCAACCAAACAAACAAACAAAAACATTAGTCTTTTACAACTGACTAATGGAGCCTCCAGGATATACACATGGAAAAAACGTACAAATCAAAATGACCTTTATTTCTGGTTGAACTTGACAAAAGAATATGAATTCTAATACTCCTCCCCAAGATAACTGGTTACATAATTTGTGGGGCCCTGTGCAACTCGAAAATGCAGGATTTCTTGCTTAAAAAAAAATAAGAAATTCAAGTTGATAACAGCAGAACATTAAACCAAGCACTGGGTCCTCCTAATCATGGAATCCTTTACAACTGCACAAGCCATTGATGCATGAAACTGGGCCTGTCTTCCCATCCTTTACATTTAAACTATGGAATTCGTTGGTCAGCAGACTGGGTTTCTAATGCAGCCACACAGAGAATCCTGATCTTCTTTTCATTTGTCAGTCACAGTGTGCTCTTGATCCCCAGAGTGTGAAAGGATCTAGGCCTCTTCTGGGTCCTGACCCAGGTTTGTATAACTTGTGGAAATGAGAGTAAGAAAGCTTTTTCTATTTGCAGAAAAGCAAATGATAGAGAAACAAGAAAGGCTTAGGCCATACATTCAAAATGGCCATTTTTCCCTTTCTGACCAAACAAAGTAGTCCCTTGACCTGGATAAGAGTGATAGAATAGAGAGATGTAGTTATCTTCTCAGTGCTTCCATTAAAAAAAAGAAAGTTATGTTTTCTGGATTGGACAGTGTGTGCTATAGGGAAAGAAATATCTCTTTTCTGCATTTACCAATTTTTGTTCCCTTACACATTGGGTTTACTAAGCATTGGTCATTTGGTAGTAAAATTCTTCCTTGCCAAGCGTGGGACACAGGGGAGATTTCTGGTAGCACCAGGAGTGCTGGAGTTAAAGTGCTGGTATGAGTCAGAGAGTGATGGTTATTCTCACCCTTGTTCTCCCCAAATTTTCATCAACTGAGTAATTTGATTGAGACTCAATAGGAATCAAACTTCAGTTATTTTTAATATTACTAGTAGATCTGAATTAAAGAACTTGGTTTTGACTCATGGCCAAAATCAAGTTTAATACTATTTTTCTTCCAAATTCACCTTTGGACTTGCATATGGGAAGATCTGGTTCTTCATAGCAGACATTTATCAAACCAGTCATATGGAAGATCCTATCTTATTTCAGACTCTGTGTCACCCCAAAGTTAAAGAAACCAAAATATTGTGATTGTAACAAAGATAAATGTGGACAGAGGGATGGATGACAAACCATGTGTCTCTTATTGAGATAAGCCAATGTACAATGAATGGAAGAGTAGAAGCTTCTTCCCATTAAAAAGGCTGAATTTCCAATATTGTGGGATGGTAAGAATCTGGGGAGAAATAAAAATGACTCCTAAATGCAGAATTGCTGTATGATTCAGCTCCAGCAACTTGTCCAGTTATCTTTGTCCTACAGAAAAAAGGAACCTTTCCTTTCTTTTCTTTTCTTTCTTATTTTTCTTTTTCTTTTTTTCCCTTTCGTTTTCTTTCAACTCTGCTATTGTAACATGAAAGTAGCAGGTATATTATCTAATAGATAAACAAATGAAGCATTATTTTAAAAATAGACTGCAGGCCAGAGTTTGCTGATCCCTGATCTAGAGCTAATAAATAACTCAATTTAATCAATATTTTCTTAGGCTTTCTAAAACACTCAGTTGTAAATTTTCTTCATGTTCAGTCAGCTTATTTTTATTTTATCATAAAATACAAACTATCAAATAATAAAACTGTCATAAATTTTGAAGAGTTATTTTGAAAAACATTTGATACAGGATATAATTTTTAATAATTTTTAAGCATTATCAAAAGAGCAGGGTAAAGAGAGCAACCGAAAACTAGATTTTCATTATGCCAGACGCTGTGGCTTAGAAACTGTTTAGAAAATGACTTTAGGCAGGAAAGAGTTGGTATAATTAATTAGTACATTAACACTAAGAGCAGTAGGTTCGTGACTAAACTGTTATATCTCTTGCCATTTGAAAAATATGCCATTTGCTAAACTTGCTTAGGGCTTCATTTTTCAGGCAAATGACAAAAGGATTTAACTCCATGGCTTCCCCTGACATTAATGGAGTCCATTCATTTACCTTGCCATGCTCTGCTTAGAAATTTACACATTAAGGCTTATATTTACAATTCTTGGTATGTGCTTTCAGCTTGCCTGTGGGGGGGGGGGAATACAGACATCAAGTAAATTACTAACTCTGATTTTTATTAAAATAATTTTCATGAAAATTTGATGTATTGTTTTCTTACTCATAGCATATGTTTTCAGAACATAGTTCCTCCTATTTAGAATTTATTCTTTAAGTCAATGAGACAAAGATTGAGTCAAATTCTCCTTTGTTTCTAATCCCCACTCCTCACCCTCAAGAAGAAACACTACTTCTTCCATTTAAAGAACTTGAAGAGTACAAAATTCAAGGCACCCTCAGATTATGGATAAATAATTTTCTTTAATTACAACAAATGTGTGTCAGAAATATCCTGAAATATAAATACCATGTTTCCCCTAAAATAAGACCTAACTGGAAAATAAGCCCTAGAAGATTTTTCAGAATGACATCCCCTGAACATAAGCCCTAATGTGTCTTTTGGAGAACAACTTAATATAAGACTCGGTCTTATTTTCGGGGAAACACGGTAATTTAAATATAGAACTATAATTTTTCATCAAATATCTGAATCAATTATCAAATCAGCATCATTAGCACAATTCCAAATTAAGTAGGTATTATACATGTAAACCTTTTAAGTGAATAAACAAAAATCTATCCCTCTGAAATAATACATGGGATACCATTGAAATTGTGCCTCCTTAAGAATATTAAGTTGGGAAAAAGTAATCATGGTAGATTGTTATTATTTGTTGAATATTAATCCCCCTTCATTTGAAAAGATAATACCCACATATTGCCATGTCCTTTGTAGTTACCCTTAAGGAAGTAGTATACCTCTTTTACTCAATGATGTTAAGCTTAGCCACATGATTTACTTTGGCCCATAGTCCATGAGTAGTGTGATGTATAAACACAACCTCCAAGTAGAAGTAGTAAGAGTCACTGTGTTTCTACCATTTGCCGTGTACTTTTCCTGTGCTACAAAACCAGCATGTATAGTATCAAGACTGCTTGATTTGCAAATCAGATCTACAACCAATCTATAGAATCAGACATACAATATAGGTGAGAAATAGGCTTTGCTATTTATTAAGATACTGAAAATATGAGGTTATTTGTTACAGAAGCATAATGCAAAAAACTTACTGGCCTAACATCAATTTTATACGTAAGATATTACAATGCCATAAATCACTGAAATTTATATAAATTAAAGAGAAGTCAGTTTTTAACAGTATTAATAATAATTGCCACTTATTATCTATCTATATTTGTTTATCCTAGGATTTTCCTGGGATCAGATAGAGGACTCTCATATCACTAAACACTCAGTAATTCTTATGCTGACTGAAAAGTCACATTTTTTTTCCTACCAGTATTTTACAGGGTCTCTATCTTAGAAGATGTGTCTCACTTGGCTTTAAAACTGTGACATAGATTGAAAGCTATCTTGGTCTACAAATATCATTCTAGAAAGAAAAAGTATTCTGTAACAATATTAAAAATGTCAACATTCATCATAAAAGAAACATATTCACTATATGAATTGTTCTGATTCTTATGTTGTACATATATTTACAAAAAATTATAGTTATAAACTCTCAAGTTTATGACAAAGTAGGTCTCAGATAATCCACCTTTGCTATCCTATTTATAGATGAAGAAATGGAAATTAGATAGTTAAATGACTTGCTAAAGATTAAGAGTTAGTGCTAGCATTTTAGTGGTGTGCCTAGATTAAAGTCTCCCAATCACTGTTCTACCTTGTCCATATGCAATTATTTATTGCCATCAGTAATTTTTTCCAAACATTTTAAAAGTTTTTTGGCATCATATTTATTTAATTATTTTTTATGAGATTTACCTTCTTAAAGGATTTTTAAGTGCATAATATATAGTATTGTTATGCATAGCTCAATGTTGTATAACAAATCTCACTTCTGTAACTGAAATTTTATTCACGTTGATTGGCAACTCCCATTTCCCCCAGCCCTAATCCCTGGCAAACACCATTCTATTATTGGCTTCTATCAGTTTGACTATTTTAGATACCTCATGTAGGTGGGATCATGGTGTATTTGTCCCTCATTGATTCACTTATTTTATTTAGAATAATGCCCGTTAGGTTCATCCATGTCGTTTTATAGTTGAACAACATCCAGGAGCTTTTTTGCTGTTTTCTTCTGGACGTTTTATGGTTTCAAATCATAACTTTAAGTCATTTATCCATTTGGAGTTGATTTTTGTGTGGTGTGTAAGATATGGGTCCAATTTCATTCTTTTACATGTGGATATACAGTTTTCCCAACATTATGTATTGAAGAAACTATCCTTTCCTGATTTTGTATTCTTGACACCCTTGTCAAAAATTAGTTGACTGTATACACATGAGATTATTTCTGGGCTATTTATTTTGTTCCTTTGGTCAATATGTATGTTTTTATAATGGTGCCATACTGTTTGGTTTACTATAGCTTTGTGAAATAATTTGAAATCAGGAAATGTATGCCTCCAGCTTTATTCTTCTTTCTCAGAATTGCTTTAGCTATTCAGGGTCTTTTGTGATTCCATATGAATTTTAGGATTTTTTTTCCTACTTCTTTAAAAAACGGCATTGTAATTTTGACAGAGATTGCATTGAATCTGTAGGTCACTTTCGGTATTAGAGACATTTTAACAACATTAATTCTTATAATCCATGAACACTCATATATTTTTACTTATTTGTGTCTTCTTAATTTCTTTCATCAAAGTTTTATAGGTTTCAGTGTACATATCTTTCACATCCTTCAGTGTACGTATCTTTCACATCAGATATTTGATGAAAATGTATTCCTTTTTGTTGCTGTTGTGGTTATTACTTTTTGTTGTTATTGTAAATGGGATCGTTTTCTTAATTTATTTTTTGGATATTGGAAATCTTTTATTGGTTACAGGGCAATGAGATCAGTATCTTTGAAAGGAATATAAAGTAATTAAGAGGAAAGGACTGAGGGGAAGGGAACTGACAGGAAAAGTCATAAAAAGGGAAATGAAGGTCACTAAGGCAAAACTCATTTATTTTAATACTTCACTTATTAACTATCTTAATAATAATCATAGCAGCCATTTATGGAAAACTCACTATGCACCAGTGTTGTTACAATGACTTTACACATCTCTATTAACGCACCCAACTATGATATCAGGTAGGACATTATTACCATCATGTTATTAATGGCAAAAATAAGAATGAGAAATTTAAATAAATTTAGTAAATGTTAAATTTTTATACACTTAATAAATGTTAGAAAGAAGTTTCAAAATTGAATTTGTCTAAGATTCCAGAGGTCTTCACAATGAAGTTACTGGGTTAAATTTTTTCCTTACAAACATCAGGGAGCTAAGTCTTTTAAATAATATTCTCTGGAGACATTTCAAGCCATAAAGCTATTAAACTATTTTGTGTACTTCTCTGTACCTTTCTCTTATTTTCTATTTTACCTAATTTAAGGTGAATTATCAACACATTTCCACTCAAATAAAAATATTCGTTATTTCTTTTAGTTCCTATAATTCAATTTCTTGACTCTGTCAAGAGGGCAAGCAGAAAGAGAGGAGCTTAATAAGTGAATTATAGCTATGCATCTAACCTTCAATCCATGACTACATTTTTTTCTTACAAAGTTTAATTGAATAACTGCATAAATATTCTTTTACATTAAGGATTCTTCTGAGTTGGTGTGTGAAAACTGTATAAGTAAGACAAATTCTTATATATTAAGTCAGCCTGACTTCATTGGCAGGAAACCATCATAAACACATGCAGGCTGTTTGACATATAGGCCACAGTAATTGCATAAAGAAAACTATGAATAACTCTACTGTTCATCAACACTGTCTGAGACATACATCTCCATGACATTTTCTTGAGCAAAGAAAAGTCCCTTAGGGATATGAGATTTTATAAACCCATTAAAATGTTATCTTGCAAGCTGCTGCCCCTATTTTCCAAATACTTGTTCAGTATTCCTGGAGACTTATGGTATTTTGTCTCATTTCAAGATGGCTTATATAATTTTTGATATTTTCAAATACAAGGGTTAGCGTTCAATTTTTATTTTACAATTTAGAAGTAAACTTTATGACTTTATTTCCTTTATAGAACTTATGTCTTTGTCCAAGCGGCTCATGAATAATAACTATATGAGTACATTATCTCACACACTAGCTGGATATAGTATGATTATATCTTTACAGGTTGGCATATGTTTACCCCAGTCAACAGCATTGCCTTTTAAACAAATGTCTCTGATTAGTATAAATAGATACCCTAATCACAGATTACATGGTAGAGGTGAAAAAAAGAACGTGAATTTTCTCACAATATGCTTATAACACATTACATTCTCTTTTATTGTTCTACTCTTAAATTTTACTGACTCACTGAACGGCATTTTTTATCAGAGGAAAATATAAATCCACAAACTTTAAGTTTGGTAATCCTGCTGAGACACAGTTTCACTCAGTGTATTTTATAGAGTGGCACATTTTAACACCGATATGCTACATTACAAAAAATCCACCGTCTCCCATGATTTAAAATGCACACCTGGATCAAAACTGTGTATTAATTTTCCACATTCACGTACATAAAAATTATATACAATGAAACCAAAGATATAAAATGATGATTAATCTATGTGTTATAGACTAGAAGTGTATATTCAATGTTTAAGGGTTCTAATTTACTCTTTTCTAAGAAAATCAATAAAATCACCAAACTTAAAGGTGGCATCAATGGAAATGCTCACCTATATGGTAGCAGACAAATGATTGGTGTACATCCATTTATAATTTCTAAAACATACATAACACTTCATAAATTACTATGTTCTTTATGACATGGGCCTTTGAAAATTATATATAATTCATTATCCTCAGTTTAGGCATCGTTGTGATTCCAGGCAATGGTGGTGGTGTAAAGTATGTTTCATATCAACGCCTGAATGTATATGTTATACTATAATCTTAATAGTTTTATTGAAGTATAATTTATATACCTTAAAATTTTCCCATTTTAAAAATATAGTTGATAGTTTTATATTTGGGACTATTTGGGAGACAATTTCTGTTGGCTTTTTTTTTTCCTGTGTATGAAACACAGGATATCTCATTTTTTTTGAAAATTTTACATGTTTGATAATATGTTTTAACTAGTCTAGTATCAGATATCTTCCTCCCAGATTTGTTTTTAGATAAATCTTCACTCAATATTTACCTTTGTTGTATTTTTCTTGTTGCTTCTATTTGTTTAACTACTCTTCTGAATGAATTCTATATATTCTGCATTCTCTGAATGCAGTTCATACCGTGTTTCCCCCAAAATAAGACCGGATCTTATATTAATTTTTGCTTCAAAAGATGCATTAGGGCTTATGTTCACAGGATGTCATCTTGAAAAATCATGCTAGGACTTATTTTCCGGTTAGGTCTTATTTTCAGGGAAACATGATAGTTCTTTGCTAGCTTATAGATGCATATACATATATATTTAAGCCTGGCTTTCTAGAGCTCACTTGAGTCACTATAATTTAGTGAGTCAGGCGTTGATTGGTCAGAAAATTGTCTTAAAAGCCTTGCCTTCCACCTTTTGCAAAGGAGATCTCTGTATGAAGGCGCAACTTTGAACTTTAGGCAGTTTATAAAGAAAGGCTTGGCTTTAACTTCCTGCCTTGGTATGGCTTTAAGGTCAGTAAGATGTGAATGACTGTGGTCTTTTCCTAACCCAGTTCTATCCTGGAAATGCATACAGCCTCCCACATGTATGTAGCCTTTTAGATCTCCAGGAACATGTCAAAACTTTTTAAAGTCCCCTGTGATCAACTAGTTCATTACTACTTTCTTTTAATATTTTTGGTATAGTGCTGGGTTCTTGTTTACAACTGAAATCACAGCCTTGGGTGGCTGTGATGTTGCCATGATTGCCAGTTTTTAGTAATGCCCCAGGCATAGACCTTTACCTCCTCCTACTGAGACAAGCTCTGAGTTCTGTCAAATACCTTGGAAATGGAGTTTGGTGGAAATATTCACTGTTATTAGAAGATAAGTCTTATAATTGAGGTCCAAAAGAGGTTAGTACTCTCTGCTGGCTATGAGACTAATTTTTTTTTTTTTTTCAGAGCTACTGTACCATGGAGATGGAGTAGGAGGGGAACTTGAAAGGGTATGGGAATAGACACAAGTTGAAATTCCACAAACTATGCTCTCTAACAGGATTCAATAGTTTTTCTTAAATAGACAGTTTTGGTTTTTCAGTTTGTTTTACTTCATTGGTTAACTTCCAGAGGTCTGAAATTGTTAATTTTAGGGTTGTTTTTTTTTTTTTTTTGCCAGTATTTTGATTATTTTTCGGGGAGAACACTTCACTCAGGTCCTCACACTACCACTCAGAAAGCCAATCTACTCTGTTGCACTTTTTTATATTCTGCTCACTATTGGTAGGAAATTAGTGATTAACCATAGTTTAGAGGGAAGGAAATATACTACTAGGCTTTGTTTTTTGCATCACTCACAATCTGTGTAGCATTTTACTTGTGTTAGAAAGAAAGAAAACAGAATAAGATATACTATTTACATACAAAAGAAATACTTCAAATTTTAAGTTGTTTATGAAACAAAACCTCAAGGCTAAAAAAAATTAAATTATTACAGGTTAGCAATACTTCATTTTTAAGGTCCTCATTTGTTTTCTTTCCTATGCATATGTATAGAATTATGTTTCCAGTCTTTCCTGACTTCCTCTGATTAATTCTCATACACCAAGAATAGGTTAAACTCTTGCTATATATAAGACTGTAAATGCAGACTTTGATAACAAGTATTCATTCTCAATCTGAACAAGAAAAAAGAGATAGGTACACAAGAAAGGGTCATTTGAACTTGGAGAATGTGATAAATAAAGCTGCCTGGAAATTCAATACAGGCTACTCATGCCCACCCTTAATTTGTTTGGTATGGGAAGTTTTCTGTGAATTATAATTGAAAATTAATATCACTTTGATGTTAAGTATATGTTAATATATCACGTGTGTAGACTTCAATATACTTAAGCCTAAGGATAACAAATTATATACAGTTCTCATCCCATAGTGTGGTTTCAATAATCAACATTTTTTTCTCTATTTCTAATGTATTAGGAAAAAACATTTCTATGTTTATCGACATAACAGTTTTCTTGACACATTTTATTTTCTCAATTACTAGCATATTGATAACCAAATTAGGTAAATGCCTATAAACCATTTTTTAGAACTTAAAACTTTATTCATTTAGGTTAACAACTTTTTAAGGGTACTCAGCAAAATTCCATAATTACATTACCAAATGATTAGGTTGAAATTATGCATTTTTAGAACAAATATCAAAGAAGGTATATGGCTTTTTTTCCCAGTCATTCTTTCAAGAGATACTTGATGATGTTGGGTCCTATAATAGGGGAGGTTAACTTTGATATCTTGTTTTAGGTGGTGTCTACCAGGATTCTCCACTATAAAGTTAATATTTTCCTTTGTGTTTAATACATATTTTATGGGAGATACTTCAAAGACTATCTAAATATCTTGTTTTCACCCTATCTTAACTCACTAATCATAGGTTTTATCTATGATTTTTGCCTAGAAAATTATTACTGGAGTGACTTTCTAATGGTGGTTTTCTATTTCCGTCAACTTTTCTACATTTATAAGTTGGAAGTCTACTATAAGGAATAATTGTTCCTACTAATTATTTATTTATTATTATAGCTATACATTCATGTACTTATTCTATTAGTTACGTCAGTTTGGAATAATGGATTTGTTTATTTTATGAGTTATAAGTCAGTATCGTCATATTTGTTTTGTTGCTAAAATTCTCCAAGGTAAATTTCACCTTCGTCCCTCCTTTGGGCTCTCTCTCTCTCTCTCTCTCTCTCTCTCTATATATATATATATATATATATATATATACACGTATATATACATATATATATACATATACATGTGTGTATATATATGTGTGTGTGTGTGTGTGTGTGTGTGTGTATATATATATATATAAAATATTTCCCACTTTTGGATTTTTCTCAATCATTCTTTGAGTGGATGAGCTTATCCTTTAGTGGATACTTTTAGCTGAGTGTGGGGATGCAGAATTTCCTATGTATTTTGAAACCTGAACTTTTTCTCAATAGCCTTGGCATTTGAAAAACAATTTGGTTATATATAAAATACTTGGTTCAGATATTATTTCATTGAGTTAAAGAAAACACTGCCAAATTGCTGCCAATTGGTTCATGCTGTTTTTCATCAATCCTAGAGATTTTAAATTATTTTTCTTTTGCTTTTTAAAATCATTTCATTGTTTGCTTGAAATACTATGGATTTTATGCTTTTTAATGTAATAATTTTATAAGATGTGAATCTAAGTAGTTTGGGGTTTATTTTTCCAAGAAGACGATGGACCTTTCAAACACATTTTTAAAAATATTTTGTTAATTTTGGAAAGTTTTCTTGAAGTCAAGTTTTAAATATTCAGTTTTTTCCTATTATTTTTTTTTCTTCAGAGTTGACAACAAAACAAATGTTGTGTTTTCTTTGACTGTTTTCCATTTTCATTACTTGCTTTCTGACCCTTTTTTCTTCTTTATTTCATTTTCATTTCAGAGAAAATTCTGTTATTTTTTTCCCATTCTTTCTTCATTTAATCAATGCTAGTTTAGTGTTTTCTTATCTTTCGACCATTTTTTCCTTAGTATTTTAATTTCTGATTTCAAATATTTTTTCATATGTTAACTTTTTTTTGTTGTTGTTTGTTTTTTTTTTAGTATATTTATTTCTCTCTGGAAGTTTTCTTACAAGTTTCTTCTGCTTTATGGTTGTTTTTTGTTTGTCTGTTTGTTTGTTTTTCTAGGGGGAACTTTCCTCAGGTGATACAATTTAAATTTTTGTTTTCTGATTAATTTATTTAATATCTTTTGATAAATTTTGTGTTATGTGGGGTACTTTTAAAATTCCTGTATCACGATTCTCCTCTGTAAAGATAGCAAAATCACAGTCCTTTAGTGGATTTTTTGTTGTTGTTAGTTTTTATGATGGATGAATAAGTGGACAAGTTGTATCCTTTAAAATTTTAGTTCTCTTTTGTGTTTCATGACCATAAATTTTCACGTGTTATCTCTTTTCTCTTCACCACTCAGTTGCAAAAGGTGCCTTTAATTATCCTTTTCTATCTTCTTTTTTCCTCCAAAAGCTATAAAATTTCATTGAGTTGGCATGTACTATTAATTATCTCGCTGTTATCGATTCTCTTCTCTTCCTTAACACTTTTTGTAGTATTTTTATACTAAGGATGAATTAGTCTTTGTGATTATGGTTTTGGATCAGACATAGGCCCTATTGATTACTCTCTTCTTCTCCATCCCCCATATTTTTCTCAATCTGCCTTTACTCACCTCGGACTCCCACGGGAGGGAGCATTACAGATCATATGCAACTTGGCATTTTTCCTATTTTTATTCTCAGGTAATTTGGTGTTCAGGCATTTTCTGTCTTGAAGTTATGGGGAGCTTTTTCTGTAGTGTTATTTTTTTTCTTTCTCC
The DNA here is from genome assembly GCF_004115265.2 of Rhinolophus ferrumequinum. Classification (NCBI taxonomy): domain Eukaryota; kingdom Metazoa; phylum Chordata; class Mammalia; order Chiroptera; family Rhinolophidae; genus Rhinolophus; species Rhinolophus ferrumequinum. Next base: position 44,836,059 of record NC_046299.1, on the reverse strand, counting down.
CTCTCCTTGTTGTTCTCTATTTTTTGGAGAAAATAATTAGAGGCAGGGACCTAGGCACTCATCATTATTTTCAGCTATCAGGAAGTCATTATATGATAAGAGTGCATATCTGAATTCTTAAAAGTCAAACTTCATTAAGGGAAAGGAATTAATAAACTTAATAATTTTAAAAATATTATTTGAAAGTGGATGAAAACATAATTGTGGAGTAAGATAAGTCAGTACTATTCTGATACGTAACACCAATAGCTGGAGGAAACTCTATCAAATCTAATGTCTTTATTAAGAACCACCACAATAGACCAGCTCTATTAGATCACTCCCAAACTGAACATTCAATATTTAATTTCCTTACAACTAAATCCCTCACTAATAAGTTAACTGCAAATTCCAAACTGTAGAGCTAAAACTTAGTGAGACAGCTATCTCAATTTTGGAAAAGAAAAAGGCCACAAAATAACAATGGTCATTTAGACATGCCATTAGCTATTTGCTTACTCAAAAGATTTCAATTCCAATGGGAGAAATGGCATTCTACTCTTTAAGGTACCCATTAAATTATTCGAATAGAGAACATTCAACCCCATCCCAAGACTGTGGCATTTGATATGGTTTGAAAAGTAAACACCAGGGAAAAATAGAAATGAGATATGCTCAACAGAAATAGAGATTGACAGATAATTTACTCTGAAAAGCTGCTGGCACTTGGTTATTACTTGTAACTTTTGGCTATGCACACTCTGTTGCTCTTTTGGACTTTCTTTCAAATATCTAGACTTAAATCATTAGAACAATTAACATTTACAGAGGCCCTTCATTAGACTAGGCAAATGGAAGTGAGATACAAAGGTGAATAATAATTACTTATTACCCATCTTCTTTCAGAAAGGATTTAAGTGGTATGGCCATGTTCCTGCCTTTAAGAGTCTATCTGGTATAGACACAGATTTATAAGCAAGGCAGAATGGGAAAGGAAAGGAAAGGAAAGGAAAGGAAAGGGAAGGGAAGGGAAGGGAAGGGAAGGGAAGGGAAGGGAAGGGAAGGGAAGGGAAGGGAAGGGAAGGGAAGGAAAGGAAAGGAAAGGAAAGGAAAGGAAAGCAGATGAATATGTTATGGAAACCCAAGGGACTGATAAAGTAACACTAGGTAGTGAGGTGGCCTTTACACAGGGAGTGCACTTGAGATGGACTTTTAAGAATTGGTGAATTTTTAAAGAGAAGAAATCAGTGTGAAGTAATACTAGAGAGAAGCGATAGCATCAGCAAATTCTCAGAAGGAGGAGATTATTAAATAACAAGTGTAAGGCTAAAGTGTAGGCTAAAGTGTAGAAGGTCTTCATTAGATTGGAAAAACATTTTGATATGCTGTTGTGGAGGCTTGGTTGTCAGGCTAAGGTATTTGTATTATGATTTAGGCGATACTCATGACATTAAATTTGTTAGAATTTTGCCTGGAGCTTTCCCCATTTTTTTTCTTTTATGAATACTCATTCATTAAATGTGTCAACTAATGCATAATGAGTGTCTCTTATGTGTTAAACAGTATTCTAGGTTGTGGGCAGAGAGTAATTAGCAAGACAGAATGATGTCCTGGTTTTCACCAAGCTTGCCTTTGAGTTGGAGAAGCTGGATTGTTAACAGTAAATAAATAATTTCAGAAAGTGCTAAGGGCAGTAAAAGAAATAAAGCACGATAAGTGAAAAGCAACTGATTGATTGAATGGTTTGACTATATTCATGTAGCTTGTGCTTTTATGGCCTGCACCAATCCCCTCTGCTGCAGCTCCAGTGGCCTGACCCCTTGTTAGCATCCCATCGAATCCAATTGCCTATCTATCTCTCTGTTTGTTCTCCTGAGAGCTGCCTTAGAAGCCATTGAACTCCATTGGGCCCATGTGCAGAGAAGCTAGAAGTGCAGGAAAAAGAAGTTAACATTCCTAAGACAAGAGGCAGGATTGATGGATCAGTGCCATAGCCCACTTTCTTTCCTTTGATGGGATGATTCCAAAGCACAATCTAGATATTTCCTTGGAGAGGAATGTCAGAGCAGGTTTAAATCTGTTTCCAATAGTCATAATCAACACATAACATATTTTTAATTGGCTCCCCTACCTTTCATCTCTCATTCTCCGTGCTCCATCACTCTTGCGTCTTGAGATCACTTCTTATAGATTACCTGCACCAAAGATAGTTGGATAGAATGATTGTAGGGAGAGGCGTCCATGAGAAGATTAATTAACCATGCAAAACCCCAGTGAGAAACACCTGAGACAGAGAAAATAGCAAGTACAAAAGCCCTGAAGCAGGGATGGATGCGTTATTTTTGAAGAATAGAAAGTTGAGAATGATGGATGTAGAGCTCTTGATAGTGAATGAGTAAATAATTATTATAAATATGATACATTATATGTTTATATTGTATAAATTAATAAACAATTATAATTAATTTGTGTTAATAATTGTGCTTGACATGAATAATTCTAAACTTCTACCAACCAGAATTTTTTTTCAGAATTAGGTTTTTCTATCATTGACATAATCGTGCCTTTAAGATATCCTAGAGCAAAAGCCACCATGAATACAAGAAACTTAAAATATTTAATTAGGTGCCTATTATGGCACCTGTGCATATGAATGCCATATTTTACTGCAACTTTTTAGTTATGGTTTCCTAATCACTGGGAAGGGAGTCTTCATTGTTTCTCAGGGAATGCTTAGTTCAGTCTTTGCTGATTTCAATCTTTGCTTCATGTTCCCACTGCATAGGTGCTGTTTCTTTTTTTCTTTTTTGTCCAACTGTCTGGCATTCCTCAAGTTCTAGCCTCATACCCCATAATCTTGGGGAAAGGCATTTTCTAGAATTTATGACTTGCAAGTATTAATAAAAAATGTAAATGTGCTGTAGGTAATTGTGGTTATGGACATAATAAACCAGTGTTAATTAACATCTTTGCAAAATACTACTTTAACTCCAGAACAAAATTCTAGGGAATAGGAAATAAAATGAACATATTTAATGACACTTGTAGAAGACAAAGAGCTTAGGGAGAGAAAAGCAGGCCAAGAAGGCAGGAGAAGCGGACGTGTGTAACAAATATTCTGAGGGCACAAAATACCCAGGGAACAGAAAGGTGGCAGTCATAAGTGGGAATTATGATACTGAATGAGAGAACTATGGGAAAACTAGAGGAGAAACAAGTAACTGACTCAAAAAAGTGTTCTCCCCTCCCCCCAGTCATTTTCTCTGGAGTAATTACACAGTTTGTCAAAATCACAGAAAGCATTCATGGATCAGACTATGCCTTTTAATGTCTCCTCCAGCTCTAAAATTTTTCAATCCCAATTCCTTTCTTGGGTTTTTTGCATTCATGAAATGCCTTAGGTTTACTTGCTCCCTGGCTGCTTGAGGATCAGCTGCCATAATGAACAACCCAGTAACTATCTGGATCAGGAAATTCATGACCAATAGACTACTTCAACAGAAACAAATGGTCATTGATGCCCTTCGCCCTGGGAAAGCAAGTGTCTAAGACAGAAATTTGGGAAAAAATAGCCAAAATATACAAGACCACCCCAGATATCATCTTTGCATTTGGATTCAGACCCGTTTTGATTGGGGTAAGACAACTGACTTTGCCATGATTTATGATTCCTTGAATTACTCATAGAAAAAAGAACCCAAGCATAGACTTGAAATACATGGCCTGTATGAGAAGAAAAAAGACCTCAAGAAAACAGTGAAAGGAATGCAAGAACAGAATCAAGAAAGTTAGGCCATGTGCAGATGAAGTTTTATCTCTTCTTTTCCTCCTCAGGTCAACTGAGGACACTTGGTTCCCTTGTACATACAAACATGTGACAATTAAGTTCGTGAACTCATTCTAGAAAAAGTGCTACATATCTCATTGCTGAATATCACTACGGTCACCTTGGAAAGCTATGCACTGATGCCAGTGCCTAGTCCAACTTTCAAAGCAATGTTGGAACTCTTTTTCTGGAATAACCATCAGAGCTGTCGTTTTACCCTTGATGTCCTGAAAGTCATCAAAATGTCTTCCTTTCAATACTCCCTTTATCTTCAGGTAGAGAAAGAAGCCATTGGGGTCCAGATTAGGTGAATAGGGAGGGTGTTCCAATACAGTTATTTGTTTACTGGCTAAAAACTCCTCACAGTCAGTTCCATGTGAGCTGGTGCATCGTCGTGATGCAAGAGCCATGAATTGGTGAAAAGTTCAGGTCATTTTCGTCTTTTTCTCACATCCTTTTCAGCACTTCCAAATAGTAAACTTGGTTAACTGTTTGTCCAGTTGGTACAAATTCATAATGAATAATCCCTCTGATATCAAAAAAGGTTAGCAACAGCATCGCCGCAATTCATGAACTTAGTTGTCAGACCTTGTATAACTTTTCTAAAGCACTGTATTTTAAGAACTGGATTTAAGTGCTATATTTTAGATTTACAGAAAATTGAGAAGGTTATACAGAAAGTCTATATACCCTGCACCTAGTTTTTCCTATTAACATCTTTCTTTAGAATGGTACATTTGTTGCAATTAATGGACTAATACTGATATATTAAAATGAACTAACATCCTACTTCATTTAAATTCTCTTAGTTATTACGTACTGTCCGTTTTCTGTTCCAGGATGCTTTCAAGATCCTATTCAGATTACTACATTAAATTTAGTAGTCATTCTCAGTAGGCTAATGCTTGCTGTGACAATTTCTCAGACTGTCCTTATTTTTGATGACTTCGATATTGTGTGTGTGTATATATGTCAGGTATTTTGTAGAATGTCCCTCAGTCCTTCAGTTGGGATTTATTTGGCGTATATATCATGATTAGATTGGGGTTATGTGTTTCAGGGAGGAAAGAAACACTGTAGGTGCTGTTTTCATCACATCATATCAAGAGTACATGCTAATAACAATGTATCACTATTGGTGGTAATCTTAATCATTCTACTTTTTATGCCTATTTGCTCAGTGTCACTTCCTAGTAGCTTCTTCTATCCCATTTTGAAGCCCTAGAAATATAAGTTTGAAACTACTCAACATTTTTTCTACCTATCGAACAGCAGTAACTTAGAAGACTAACAAGTATTCATTCATGAGGTTTTCTGAGAAGAGCACTGAGTTTGGCCTTATAGAATAAGTTCAAGCTTGTCAATTTGGTCTTAGTTCTCCCTAATCAGGTTTAGTTTTCCTATTGTGCCTTACACATGGAGGCAGAAATACTGGGCTTCACTTTCCTCAGATTACTTATAAGGAAGTCTACTTAATCCTTTCATGAATACATTTCATTTATTATTCCCTGGAAAAGTTATCTTGGTAAGAATAAGGGGGTAGTGAATTCAATAGACATGGTATTTGGCTTTCTCCCTACACTACTGGATTGACTCTTTCCTATGGTGTAGTCACATTTATGCCTCTATATATTGGCAAATCTTCCCTGGAAGGAAAGTTAAATTCTATTTTTCCTCACCAGGTTTATAGATCATGACACTTATATTGCTTAATCCCACATGGTTGAGAAGATGTTCTACTTTTCAAAATAAATTTTACAGTATATGTTTTGATACTGAACATTTAGTTCAAGTAATTCAGTAAGATATTTAAATTGCAGTAGTGCTAGGTATCAATCAGTAACGTGATAAGTTTTTCAAAAGAAGAAACTAAGGAAAAGAGATCAAGTCACCTTCTCAAAGATAATGCTGTATAATGTTTAAAAAACAAGGTTAACACCAGTCTTTTCTTGTTTTCCTTTTCCCCATAGTAATTCAGACAGCACAAGGTGACAGAAGTGAATGGCAACAGGAAAGAAGGAAGAGTAAGGGAAAGCTCACAGTAAGACATCCTTTTTATAAATCACACATTATGTTCCCCTGTGTTATCATCCCTATTCAACTCAGCCTGAAATTTGACAGCTTCTACGTGCTGTTTGAAAGTCCATTGTAAGCCCATCCTTCCAGGATATTTGATCTTTTACATAAAAAACTCTTTTCATCTTTTCACATGTGTCAAAACCTGCCATATCCTGATAACATTATTTATCCTTGGGACCAACTCTGAAACAATTTACTGTTCTCCTATTTTTTTTTCTGTTTACAGAACTGACAGAGAGGACCGACATGCTCTTTGCTCCCCATACTGCTTCTGGTCTAGATCCTTATTGTGAAAACATGTACTAACAACTTCTTTTTCTTTGTTTTTCAAATTCAGTGGCATTCCTCATCTTTATCACTCTTTTGAATTCCAGTTCACTCTTCTATTTTCTTAATTGTTTTACCATTTGGATAACAGCTATCCAAAAAAAATAAATAAATAAATTTCCTTTTAGTGATTTTATTTATTTTCATGTATTCATCAAACAGCCATAGAACACCTAGCTTTATGGTACTGCATTACTCTCAATTATAAAGACTACTATATTACATTCAGTATATCCAGGCTGCAGCCATTCCTTTTGAATTCCCTTGCTCCCTACCAAGTTTTCAAATTATCTCTCTTCTTTCAAATCCAGATTTTAAAATAATATGTTTCTACTTTAATCACTTCTGTTTCCTTAATCCATCTTCATAAAGCACACATGACTTAGTCCTTTGTAATCTGAACTCTGCTACCTGTATAGTAACTATTCTCTCACTGGTTTTTGATGCCATGCTTTCAAGATCCTATGAGTTTTTCTCGATATTGAAATCTATCTAGGTTATGCTATGCTATGCTATTGTAACAAATAAATCCCTGAATCTCAGGGATGCAAAACAATTTTTGTATCATGTATGGAAAAACAAATGCAGATTGATATTCCTGGTCCTGTTGCTCTTTTGATAGTTCTCCAAGCATTGATTCAAGTGTTCAAGCTTATTCTATGTTGTGATTTCTCCACCTTCAGATATCTTATTATCACCCAGCCGAACTTTGGTAGAAGGGGCAGAGGGGAGAAGACAGGCAGTGTGTAGACTAGATATACCAGCTGTTAACTGTGTTGGCCCCATAACTTTTGTTCTATTATGAAGAACTAGGCATATGATACTATGCAGATTGCAAGGAGATTGGGAAATTGACTTTGTGCTTCTTAGGAAAATAAAAACCAGTCTCTGTCACAGCAATTCTTCTAAAATACTTTCTACTATAGCTTTTACCAAATTTATCAAAGAAATGGATTAATAACCAATATCCTCTTGTACTATGTTAATATTTGAAGCCGAGGGCTACTCCATATTTCTTAGTAATACCATCCCAGCCTTAGCTTCTTGGTTCTTTCTCAACATCGTGACAACTTCCTCACTGTTTACTTCTCTAAATATCCATGTACTAAAGTCTCCAGTATACTACCAGTGGCTCATTTTTTTTCCCTCAATTACTCTATTCCAGCTGTATATACATCTTTTTAACTCACTCATATATCAGAAGCCTTCAAATACCTCCCTATTTCCAGCCCTAAATCTCTAACCACCAATCTGACAATATCCACTATATATTCCTTTCTTACTTAATCTTTAGCATATCCAAAGCATAATTAATCTTTTTTCCACAACTCGTCTATTCTTAAATTTCTTATTTCTATTAATGGAAGCATGATTTTCAAATTGTCCAAGACTAGACATACAAGAAGTGTGTATTTAGGTGGAGACAAATTTTACTCTACATATTTTCTTAAAGAAATCAGTAATTTATTTGTATTTTGTCAATAGATAAACTATTAATTGTGACTTGTACATTTTCTTTTTTAAATACCTCATTCATATATACTGTGTACTTAGATTAAGTTGGTAGTCTTTGAGCTTATGTATTTATGTTAACAACATTACTATTTTCTATATGTATTATATGTAGATAGAAATAACGTTTTCAAAATTTTGCCTTTTCTTATTTTATTGAAAACAATACTGATTTTAAAAATTTAAATTTTGTATGATCATATACATCAATTTTTTTAGCTTGGTTTTCATATCTGCTACTTAGGTTTTCCCAAATCCCAAAAGATACTCATACTTTCTAAAACTGTTTTTAATTCTATTATACTTTTATTTTTTACATTTTTTTCTATAAACTATGCAGAATTTATTGAAGCATGTCGTATGAATTTAAAATCCATTTTTTCCTAAATAATCATCTTGTATGATACTTTTATATTAAAAGCATTTACATTTTATTCACGGAAAGATTGAATAATCAATCTTTCTCATATTTTAAATTCTTATACATCTGAAGTCATATTTGTCAGCTCACTATACAGGTCTGTTGATATTTGGAGTTCAATTGTTTGGGATCAAAGTTTAGTGATTTATTGCCTAAGTAATTATGCATCTAATTAATATGTGTATGTTTATTTACACGTAGTTTTTCACATTATTGTTTTATGTAGTTTCTCAAAGTATACAAAACTAAGTCTGGATAGCCTGAAACATGAACAAACAGCTCTTCCAGAACTGTCACTAATTTCTTCCTGTGATTCCTAGAGAGTAAATCAAAATGAGTTTCGGTAGTCAATTTTTCATACTGAATGTTTTAACTTTGTTAGGCCTATAAACTAAATTCTATGTTTCAATGATCATCTTTAGTTTACTAAAACTAGTGAATCAAAATACTTAAATAATAAAATGAATAATATTTTATTGGTAAATCAGTGTATTCATATTTTGAGGGCCCTGGAGACTATAAAATAATTTAACTTAAATTATGACTGGAAAATGATTAGGGATTTCATAATAACATTGAGTAAGAAAAGTAATAGTTTGAAATTTTACCTTTATATAGAATATCCAGGATATTTGTATTCTTAATGTGCTGACGTAATTCTACATAATTGCTAAAACATCATAAAATTGTATGTTTTAGTGTGGGATACCCTGCTTCTTACCTGTGACTTTTAGGAGCTAAACTATTTCTTTACAAAAATAAATAAATAAATAAAAATCTTTACACTGGAAGTACATTAATCCAAGGAAAGAGCACAACAGACCATTGGAATAGAAATTGAATGTTTAATATAGCTTCTAAAATAATGAAGAAAAAATTTCTACAAAACGCATTACTCTTTTGGAGACACAATGGCCCTATGATTTAATGCAGTTATTTTACTAATAACAATGGTTAAACACATTCTCTAGTATAATGTGATTGCTACTGGGAAATATTCCACTCTTTGCTAATGTGATTAAAAAATACTCTCTTAATAGTGAAACTCTTCTATTTTCTAAAACAATAAGTTTCCAAATTATAGTTATCAATCTGATTCTGTAACGGTTCCCTTCTCTCTTCCAAATCTTAAGTTATAAGTATTCTTATGTAAATATCCTAACACAATGCAAATGTTTTTTTAAAGTAATTGAGAAAGACTTATTATAAGGGAAGGAACAACAATTTATTAGAACCTAGTGTTAAGCAATTAACAAATTATAAAAAACTCTAGCTTGGAGTAGGGTGAACAATGATTAAGGTAAGTCTTCAGAGGTACAGCTCTCAAATCCTGTCACCCCCAATACCTCAGAATGAGATTATATTGGAGATAGGGTCCTTAAAGAGGTAAAATGAGGTCATTAGGGTAGGCCTTACTGCAGTATGACTGGTGTTCTTATAAGAAGAGGAAATTAGGACACATAAATGTATAGAGGGAAGACAATGAGCAGATACATGGAGAATAAGGTCATCAACAAACCAAGGAGAGAGGCCTTCAGAAGAAACCAATCCTGCCAACACATTGATCTTGGATTTCTAGCCTCCAGAACTGTGAGAAAATTAATTTCTGGGTTTAAGTCACCTAGTCTGTGTTACTTTTTTATGTCAGCTCAAACAAATATGGCTACTATATTTGTGACACTCCATCTGACCTATGTGTACCACCAAACAAACTGAATTACATGTAAGTTACTCCATATATTCACCTAACACAGTGACTTCAAAAAATTGGTATCTAATAAACATGGATGAATGAGTAAATGGATGCATATCAGTAGAGAACAATACTGGCAAACTGAGGAGGATTTGGGGTCATCATTTTCTGTATTATTATGTGGCAGTGATAACACATGTTTTAGAGTCTCAATTCTCTGCTTGTAGGTAGGTGCACCATCAGAAGAAAGAATTTGGGATTAAAAAGACTGTGCTTCATATCACATCCACTCAGTACCTCTGTGACTTTGAAAATTAACTCTGAGTCTTAATTTTCTAATTTTTGTATTAGATTCATAAGCTATTACGCAGGCTTTTATGAGAAGTCTGTGAAACAATGTAAAGTGCACAGTGTAGTGTCCAACTCATAGTAAGCATTGACTAAATATTTGCTATACCTGGTATTGTTAGTATTGTATTCATGATAATGCCTGATACATAATAGATGCTAAAGAATAGGTATTTATTATTATTATAATTATCATATTATTATTATTATTATTATTATTATTATTATTGTAACAAGTAAGAAAAAGCTCTACTGTTGAATAAGATTTTGTATCTGAAATGGACTTTAGGAACCTTCTAGCCCAATTTTTCTCATTTTACAGAGCTGACTATTGAAACTGGGAAATTTGAAGTAATTTGCCTAAAGTCACTCAGGACCTAGAACCCAGTTTGTCTAATTTCCAGGCAAACAACCATTTTACTAAGTCATGTGGCCTTTTCAGTGTGTGATGCCATTTCTTTTAAACTTAGACTAAAAAACATTGTTCTCTTCGTCAATAGCAATGACGGGCTCATAAATGATACACAATCCATGTTTGTTGAGTTGAACTGATCTAGTTGCTTGTAAAGTGATGCATCTCAGAATGTATAAATGCATTAATTCAGATTCATTTATCACATAGCTGGCTGACCCCTGCAGGTGGTAGAGTTTTATTTACCTGATGAGAGACAAACACATTATAATAATAAGAGATATATAGGAAAATCCCAATTTTGGAAATATGGAAGGTCACACTGCATGGAGTGAGGATAAGGGTGGAGTTTAAGGTTTGGGGTACCTGAGAATAGCAGGGAAGTGTCACAAAGACCCACTTAGGATAAACTTTACCAAAGTCATCTTTTGGTAATGGTTTGCCTGCACTTGTGGTTCCTGAATTAGAGGTTTAGGAAAGTGGAAGTCAGTAAGATTTGCTATAGCAGTATGGTACACAAGCATGTCAGGCAATGCATGAGTACCACGATTCTCAAGAAAATGTAGTTGCAACATAATTCTCCATAACTCTCTTGCATTTCTGCATTTCTTGTTGTGTTGGGACCAGACCACCCCCAGATTCAGTGATTCACTAGGACGACTCACAGGATACAGCAAATGGTTGTATTCACAGCTATAACATACTGTTTCCCCGAAAATAAGACCTAGCCAGACAATCAGGTCTAATGCATCTTGTGGAGCAAACATTAATATAGAACCCAGTATTATATTATATTATATTATATTATATTATATTATATTATATTATATCATATAATATTATATTAATTATAAGACCAGGTGTTATAGTAAAATAAGTCTGGGTCTTATATTAATCTTTAATATAAGATGAATATAATCTTATACTATATTAATATAAGATTATATTATATTACTATAATACAATATATTATATTATATATTATATATAATGTATATAATATATATTATATAACATATATATATATATATATAATTACAGTGAAAGGATAGAAGGCAAATTACAGTGAAAGGATAGAAGGCAAATCGGCAAAGGAAAGAGAAACATAGGGCAAAGTCCAGAGGAAACCAGACACACGCTTCCAAGAATCCTCTCCCAGAAGAGTCACACAGGAGTCAATTACTCCAGAAACTAGTTGTGACAAAATGTGTGAAATGTGACTGTAAAACAGGGCAGCTCATTAGAGACACACTGTCCTGGGCTTTTATTGAGGGCTGGTCAGGTGGCAGCTTCTGCCACACACGTACCAAAATTCCAGACTCCCAGAAGGAAAACGGGTGCTCAGCTTTTACAATCTAGTTTCAGTGAGCTACTCTTACAATGTACGGATAATTCTATGTCAGTGTAGAGAACTGCTTACCGTTCATGTCCCCAGATGCCAGCCAAGGGTCCACCTTGCAAGCAAGCAGGCCTTTCTAAGGATAGCTAACTCAGGTCTGCAAAGTTGACTCTTTACTGCACATTCATAAAAAGACACAATGACAGCTTTTGTTCCAGACCATCTTTTCAAAGATATTTCTATAGTGAACAGCCTTGGAAGATGGAGATAAAGTCTCTCTCCAGCACAAAGGTTGGGCAGGTTTTCTTGTAGGCCATTATAAACGATTGATGTTCCCTATGTTTGGAGGTCCTCATCTTTGATGCTAACTTATGGTGTGTGGATCATTCACCTGGTCCATCTCACATGGCCACCAGGGGAGTTGGAAAGAAAAAAGTACCCATGTGAACGTGAAGTTCAATCTTCCTGCTTTGCTGTAAGTAATAAAGTCCTTTGTCTCTGGTCTATGAGCTTCATGTTTTCTACCAGCAACCATAACATTGTGACAGGCTAAACTGTTAGCTTGCAACTAAGGTAAAATCTCAAACCCTTTCATATCTTGTCACTAGTCATATTAGGATTTTCTGGGGCTCCTATGGAAAGAGTGGAATAAGAGAACTGGAGCTCATAAAACTACTCTGATTATAGGTTGGCCACTGTGGACAATTACACCCAAGATATCTGCTGTTTACTTAAGGCAATGCAATTGATCACATAGGTCACTCACTGGTAGTAATAGAGACATACTACGTGGTTCAACTTACCAATTTAAAAAATTTAAGAAAGGCTGGGACAAACAGAAACCAAGCAGTGTCTGGAAGCTCTAGTTTAATTTGTTGAGGTCTGTTTAAATTTTAAGGCTAGATGAAGTTTTATTCTTCTTACCTTCCTATGTATACCCTGAAAACTATAGCATTATGTGTTTTAAGTTTTATTTTTTGTTTGTTATTTAATGGAAACTTTCACAAAAAAACTCTGAAACTTCTTTGCCTTTTTTTCGATATAATGTAAATTTAATAAACTATTAGGGTTTAAGACTGATGAGTTTTAACAATTGTACACACCCATTTAACTACCACTCAAAACATGAAATGAAATTTTGTGGCTACATGTGGCTATTTAACATTCAATTTTAATTAATTAAAGTTAAATACAATTTACAGTTTATTTCTTTAATCACATTAACCACATTTCCAGTTCTTAATAGTGCCACATACATGGAGCTATTGAACAGCAGACTGGGTCTGAAAATTAAGTTCACGAACTTGTTGTTAACGATGTTGCTAACCTTTTTTGATATCAGAGGGATTAGTCATTATGAATTTGTACTAACTGGACAAACAGTTAACCAAGTTTACTATTTGAAAGTGCTGAAAAGGCTCCGTGAAAAAGTTAGATGACCTGAACTTTTTGCCAACAATTCATGGCTTTTGCATCACAACAATGCACCAACTCACACGACATTGTCTGTAAGGGAGATTTTAGCCAGTCAACAAATAACTGTATTGGAACACCCTGCCTACTCACCTGATCTGGCCCTCAGTGACTTCTTTCTTTACTGGAAGATAAAGGAAATATTGAAAGGAATACATTTTGATGACATTCAGGACATCAAGAGCAATATGACAACAGCTCTGATGGCCATTCCAGAAAAAGAGTTCCAAAATTTCTTTGAAAGGTGGACTAGGTGCTGGCATTAGAGCATAGCTTCCCAAGGGGAGCACTCCGAAGGGGACCATAGTGATATTCAGCAATGAGGTATGTATACTCTTTCTAGGATGAGATCGCAAATGTAATTGTCTGACCTCGTACATTTAGAACATTGCAGAATATGATAGAAATGTTCTTTTAAAATTAGTAGCCAGCGACATTAGAAAGTGGTTTCTTTTACTCATGATAATGTTGAGATTGATTCACATCATTGTGCATTTCCAGCAATAACACAGTTGATTCAAAGATGCAGCTATAACTATGGCTAAAAGTTACTTCGGGTTAAGTTTACATGACGTGCAAGGGAGAAGTCAGAACAAACAATAAATCTATTTTCACTCTTTCCTAACTCATATAGAGACACGTCTACACACACACCATAAACACTTATACAGACACACCCACACAGATGCAGACATGTATATAAACACCCACACATACATACACACACACAAACACACACACTCACACACATTAATATAGTCACTCATTCCTCAAGTAATATGATTTTTCTTAACTTTCTAAGATGAATAGACATTCTCAGGTCACTAGCTCACCATATAGCCAGCTGAAAAAAATAAATAAATAGCTGTCAAAAGCAGGTAATGTCAAATACCGTTTACGTTTGGGACTGAATATTACTCCTTCTCAGTGAGGCCCTGTGATGCACATTTTGATTCCAATTTTAAAGCTATGAAGAGGAAAGTTACATTTTTGAAGAATATGGGACTTCTTGTTTTTGAGTTATAAAATAGATCTTAAAAATATTAAGAGCTCTGTAATTATTCTTTCTAAAAATTGAAAGACTTAATTATATTAGAAGAGTGAGATTACTTTCCCTGGAAGTATTCAAGCAGAAACCGCACAGCCACTACTTCTGAGCCTCTCAAAAAGCATCAATCTACAAGGCAGCCAGTTAAATTAGATACCCTCTGAGGTCACTTCCAAACCGTAGTCTCTATACTTCCACCAGTTTCTCCTGATTTTAACATTTCAATCATATTTTATGTTTGAGGTATTAAGATAGGGTTTTCTAATATGATTGCTTTGACTATATTATCTTCTGAAACAAGATTTTACATATATATATAAATATATATATATATACGTGTGTATGTGTGTATGTATGTGTATATATATGTGTGTGTGTGTGTGTGTATATATATATATATATATATATATATAATTAAAATGAAGGGAAGACATGAATAATTTATTAGCCTCTAAGTATACTGTGAATTATCTAATTTTTGAGGCTAAAATACTCCTTTGGAAGTGACCACATATGCTTTTCAGGAATATAGTTTTCAAGTTAAAATAAGCAACTAACTGAATTATTTGGGAGCATTTAACTATTAAAAAAAAAAAAGTTCAGATCTTTACACATTTTTCAAACAGGAAATGTATTAACACCTCCATTATGTTCAGAATAAGCAAAAGTACTTATACTACCAATATGCTCAATTAATGTACTGCTAAAACATTTTAGGTTTTGAAATTACAAAGATTTGTAAAGGTTAGTTAAAGAGGAGGTTTTTTCAAAAAGTGAAATAGAGAGGAATTCTGACTGCCTCAGGTAAAGCTGCAGAAGTAGATTAAAAATCCAAAGGAAGCAGAAAGGGAGAAACAATTATACTTGGGTTTTAAAAAGATTCCTGAGATAGATTCAAGTTCAAAATCTCATGAAGTCTGTTTTCTCAGTTACCAGGTAGCAGGAAATATTTTGTAGGTAACTCATCTGCAACTTTACACCCTTTTTTAATTGATAAAGTATATTCTTTTGTAAAGGAAATTGCACAAATCATTAGTTTTTACATAAAAATTTTAAAAAACTGCTTTTGTGCATAAATTCAAGAAAATTACTTGAGAATGTACTGTTCATATCTGCATAATATATTTCTGATCTAGACATTAATTTTATTGTTGTTTCACTGTTATTCAGAAAAGCCTTGAGAAAAAAAAATGTCATTCTTATTTTCTATCCATAATACTCAAATGAAAATCTTTCTCAACCTGTTTGAATACTTACATATTCAATTGCACTCTCATTGTGTTCTTGAGGGTGCATTGTTTTTTAATTGGGTTCATGACATTTCTCATACATACTTTATCTCTTCATGAAGATAGTAAACTTACAAAAACTCATGAACCATCCTTTCCATTTCCTATGTATTTCTCCCAAATTCCCACAATATGGTTTTACTGTCAGTTCCAAATATCCTCTTTACTAATCCAATGATAATTCCATCTTTTGTTTCAAAATAATCTTTAGTTAACCACACAAAGTATGCCTCTGAACATGCCTATAACTATTGTATGTATTTATTCCATTTATCAGTGATTAATATGTAGTATGATTTTGTTATTGTATCCAAAAAAAAAAAAAAATGAAAAATGAATCCTTCATTGCAGTGCAAACTTCTCAAAGGAAAAATCCATTTGATTTCATCTCTTCCCTCAAGTCACCACAGTATGCTCAACTATTATTTGCTGAATTTAATCAGATATTCTGGGTAACTTTATATTAATTAAGTGGCTTTGAGAAATATGAAATAGCCTCTAATTTTTCAAATGGCAAAAATACATAGTTTATATACCTTTCAAATCATTTCATTCAATTTCCTTTTTTTTTTTTTTTTTTTTTTTTTTTTGGAAATACCAGACACAGGCCCCTTAAGAATACCCTAGTTAACAATGGAGGGCATTGGTGAGTTATGAATGGGACATTCTCCAGCATCTGGCTTTCAGGGTATCCATGAAACGGCCCTTCATGATTTTTCATGTCTGTTCATCAGAATCTATCAGGTTAAATGTTATTCAGTAAGCTCCATGGTTTTTAACTATTTACTTCTAGAATCCAAGGAATTTGAAACTTCTTTTCATTTTGTGCCTTTTATTGAACAATGTCCTATATAAAGTATAAACTAATTTAAAATTAACTTGTCCATTCCATTTTATTTAGAAATTGGGGACAAAATTAAGCTATAATGTATCTCTAATCCCACAATAAAAGCAAGTCCGTTATTTATACTTTAATACACAAAATGTCCTTCCATTATTTAAGTGTGTGTGTTTTAAAACAAAATCATGATCATACTGTGCATAAAGTTTTGTGCTTTGTGTTCCCTCACATAATATTATGACAAGGACAGTTTCTTACATCATAACTAACCTTCTTCCCAAACATATTTTTATTCATTTATAATATCTAATATACGTACCACTGTTTTAGGATTTTGGTTTATTTTCTATCACTCTAACAAATTACCATAGTAAATTTCTCAGTAGATATTACTTTTTGGGTATCTCTGAATATTTCCCTTAAATCATTCCTAAAGATAGAATTATCAGACTAAAATTATGAGAAAAATTTAAGGTACACTATTGACACTGTAAAACTCTCCCCTAAAATACTTTAGTAGTTTAAACAAACTTCAAGCATCTACATGTCAATTTTGTTTTGTTTGATATTGAAACACACCCAAACTATACATTTGCTTTCATGTAAATATTTGATTATTTCACTGAAGTTTTAGTAATTACATATGTTCATATTAACACTGTGCATTGTATTCCAGAGCCCCCTGATCCATCTTCTACAACACACATACAAACATGGACTTGTGAATGTGTGTATACACACACACACACATGCACACAGAAGTACAAAAAAGGAGGTTTTCCACATATAAACAAAAGATTCTGAGAATTCTTATTGTCTGACATGCTTCAGTTATAAATTAATTATTAGTAGAAAATTCTCTAAGTAGAATTTCACTTTGCTACTTCCTCATACTTGCGAATAAAATACCAATACTCTTTTATGTTCATGATTGGATTCATGAAAAAGAAGAAATGATAAAAGGGAGAATACTAAAAACATCCAGTAATTTCCCAAATCTACATCTCTTTGTACAACAGTCTCCTTCAATAATAGATACCTGCAAAAATATACTATTCACTCTGTTAGTGAGATTAGCAGTTGAGACGCCTAGATTATTATAATTTGAAATTCACATATTGTTTACCTGAATTTAGTATTCACATAAAAATGTAAATTCTGTTTTAAGATATGTATTGGTAAATATTTTTGAACTTTTTCAAACACTCATTTGCAAAGGTTTTGTTTTTGTGTTGTGATAATATTTCATTATTTACTTTTTTGTTTTTTTAGAGGACATATATGATTGCATCATATCTGCTATTATATCTCAAGTCTAACACTGATTTGTTTATTCAGATAGTCTAGACATACAGAATGAGATAATTACATTAGTTATTACATTAACCATTCGTTAATTACAATTTAGATTTCTGGCCTGTGGAGAACAGAAACACATTGTTGGGCAATGCTACCTTTTGGAGCATTCTACAATAACCAAATCTTGAAGAAATGGAGCAGCCCAATTAATTAAAACAGCTATGGTTGTATGCTTCTTTACCCCAAGTGAGGAAAATAAATCCCATAATTTTGACTGCTTCAAGGGTGCGGTATGAGAGCAACTCAAGGTTAATAAACCAAATAGTTGAAATTAGGGAATTTGAAATCCCCTAATGCTATATATGTTGTTAAGCACCTTTTCATATACTTATTTACCAACTGTATATTTTTTGGGTGAGGTTTTTGTTTAAATCTTTTACCAATTTTTAAAATAGGGTTACTTGTTTTGTTGATGAGTTTTAAGTGTTCTTTGTATATTTTGGATACAAGTCCTTTAACAGATATGTGTTTTGTAAATATTTTCTTTCTGTCCATGGCTTGTCTTTTCATTCTCTTAACAGAGTATTTTAAAGAGCAGAAGTTGTTTTTTTGGTTTTTGTTTTTGTTTTTTGTTGTTGTTATTTATTTTAATGGAGTCCAACTTATGGATATTCTACTTCATGGAGCTTTTGGTGGTGCATCTAAAAACTCTTCACCAAACTCAAGATTTTCTCCTAGGTTATCTTCCAGAAGTTTATAGTTTTGCATTTTACATTTAGGTCTATGACGCATTTTGTGTTAATTTCTGTAAAAAGTGTCTAGATTATTTGTTTTTCCTCTTTGGATATTCAGTTGTTCCAGCACCATTTGTCGAGAGACTATTCTTTCTTTATGGAATGGCTTTTGCTCTGATAAAACCCAAGGCAATTAGAATCTGGCAAAAGAGTTTCCTTTGAGGTCAGGCTTTTGTTAAGAACAACAGAATGCCCTGAGTACATTTTAAAATGGTTACTTTTTCCCTTCTTGTGCTGGGCACATAAGAGGACTTTTTCCCAGTCTTCACCTTGAGAACCTGCTTCAGTTCCTGGAGGTGTGGGTGCCCCTTTAAAACTGGGCGCCCTGGAATCTTAACTTGACCTTTTCCATACTGAGACTCCAGCAATCCATCAGTCAGAGTTAAATATTTGTTTCTACTAGTACTATCCTCAGAGTTGAGCTTCTGCTCCTGGTAAGGTAAGATTCTCATATTCACCTTTTTCTCCATTTTTTAGGGTGGCAGCTTACTCTGCGAATTCAATTATTACCTTTCACAAATTGTTCAGCTTTTTCCTTGTAAAGACAGGACTGATGACTCCAAGCTCTTTACGTGTCAGATGGGAAACCAAAAGTCTATCTTACTTCTTACCATCGACTTGACAATAATTTCCAAGTAAACGTAAGTAACTGAATATTGAACAATATCATTATTTCCAAAATAGTTATCTATTTTTTAAATAGATACTCAAACAGAACACTATTTGATGGTAAAACAAAATCGGCACACATTCATTGAGGTCTCTCCAAAGGCCACTGATAAATAGCATCCCTCTTTCCCACATGACTTCACTGGAGAAATAAAATGAAGGAGTAGCACAGGGAACACAAATATAACTTGTAGAATGTTCATGTTGCAGGATATCATTCTGGGTACATGGACTTGCTCAAGGAATATCCCCAAACTGAGAAAATTATTCAATAGCTTGGGCCAAGCTTTGCAGGTCAGTGGCAGCAATTTTCTCAGTAATGGAAAAGTACCTGGAGGAACAGTGCTAACCAAATTTGCCCTATGAGCAGTTTATCCTCAAGAGGAAGAAACGAAGAGCAGGGCCATGCATATCAAGTTCTTGTTCCTAAACTCACTAACGAAGCCTCTCTTTATAACCCTTTGGGACAAACTGAGTAATGGTACAGATAGAGGCCAGGGGTGTGCTTAAGCAAATTCTGTCCATATGAAAACTAGTGGAGTGGGGGAAAGCCATTCTACTCTAATAACAGAGTTTAATAACTTTCACCATTACTGAGCCTTTATTAGGCCAATGCCCACAGAGATTTTCCAAGATGGTCAGGATCAGACTTTGACTTCCCAACTCAGCTTTTCTTACTGTCTAAATAGATCTCTCAAACTGGTAGTCTGCAACCAAGGGCAAACTTTGTTTTGTTATCCTGCATAAAGCATTGTGTTCTCTTTCTTAATTTCTGCCAACATTTTTAATGAGAAATTCACCTACATTGTAGATATGCAGCTTCTCTTAAATCTATAGATAGCAACATTGGGCCTTATTTCCAAATGGCAACAATCTCCTGCACCTGAGTAACAGCTGTTCTCACTAAACAACATGAGTACTCTTCTTTTTGCCAGTTTTCACCAATTACTCAATGTGATCATAATGCTCTTACACATTCATTTGTGTGTCTGTCTTCTGTAGGCATTTGGATATGTTGTCACTGCTCTAAAGAGAACCAAGTTTAGTCACATTTGAGCACTCCTATCTTATCTGTAGGTAACATCTGGAACAGTTCTGGGATTATAAACCCAGAAGACCCTGAGCCTCCTCTGTTTCTATCCACAAACATTTCTTGTCCCCATCCCATGTGCCTGGTCTATTTATTTTGTAAACTTCCTCTTTCCTGATTTGCACTCTAAGATTGGCCTTAAAAAGTCAGTTATGTCCATGCACCATATGCTTAGGCCCCTAGATCTTGTGTGTATAACTTGTGTTTAAATCTCTGAATCAGCTTAGTTGGAGCCCATAGAACCAGGATGTCCAATGATGAAGGCTATGATGCCTTGGTTTTCTAGATAGACCTGTGGATATCTTGGCCTCCTGCCTAGACTTGATTGAGCTCAAGCCACACTTACTTACGTTGTAATATATATGGCTAGTCTGAAGGCAGAGTCAGAACAGCAGGGTTGTGAGTCAAAAAAGCTGATCAGACTGCCAAACTGGAGAGGCCAGAGCAGATGGAAAGCCAGAGGAACAAGTTTAAATGAGAATAAGAAAAAATTGGCACTTATTTATAATCAGAAACTTTTAATAAGCACTAAACTTATTCTGGCAGAGGGAAAGTTATGTATTTAAATCAGGGCTTTTACTTTTCATTATAGTTGATACCCAGAAAAAAGAGACAAGAGCAGATTTATTCACGAACAATACAAGATTATCTTAAAATGAAATTTTTAATCTTTGCAACATTTGAACAACTCTCTTTTTTTTTCTTTTTACGAAGATAATGATCGCTTAATTTGTACAGTTTCAGTAATGCTTACTTTTACATCAACACTTCAGTGAAACTAGCTTGTGGTTACTGAATTTCCTTTTGAATATCTACTATATGACATTTGTATGAGTTTTCTCCAAAGACTTTTTTATATAGTAGGTGTGAAACACAAGCAGCCATTGCTGGAAGTTTTGACTCAGTACTCCCTGAAGTTTATTTAGGCTCTGCTGTTTCTTAACTATAACATTTCTCAACACATAGAAGATAATCTCTCTAATAATGCTCTAATATAAAACTCTTTTCTTATATACCAGAGAAAGATAGACAAGGGCTACGTGGAGGTAAAGAGGGTATTTGCTAGCCCTTTAAACAGAAGAATTCCTACAATAGCATTTTACCCCCCAGGCACCACATAGGGTGAAAGACAGAGGAAAGAAGTATCAGTACAAACTGGAGAGGGGTGGGAGTATGCGAGGGAGGGGTGTATAGCTGAATTTACCTCACTGAGGAAAGAGCCCAGGGAGCCAGGAAGTCCCCAGTGGAAGGCTCCTGCCATTTTATGGACCCAAGGGTTGGAGAAGGTAGAGGAGAAAACGCTAGGAGTGGAAAACTGCTGAGAACTGAGCCAGAGTAGAAAAAAGTGTTTTCAAGCTCCCCTTGCCCTCCTCCTGCTAAGGTGATCTTAGCAGAGGCCCGCCATTAGGAGGCCTTTAGCTGGAGTGCTAGGCTAGGAATCGAGATATGCATTGGGTCTGCCTCCAGAGACAGCAAACTGAATTTCCTTTTTTATCTCTGTGCCTTTTCTCATGCTGTTCCATTTCCTCAGAAAAACCTTTATCTTCTCCTTCAGATGAACTCTTGTCCATTATTTTGGCCCACATTTATCTCATCTATATTTAAGTTTCCTGTGGAACATTTGTTTAAAACTGACCTGAGGCCTGAGAGAGGGTCTCCTGCCCTAGACCCCATGTTTTAGAGGGTCCTGCTCTGGATACGGCCAGCCTATAACCAAAACTCACATCCTCTGTGCTTCTAGAGAATGTCCCATGTATCCAGAATTGCAGAAGTCATTGCTCAAATTTCTTGACCTAATGGTTTGTACAAGCCAAGGCATGGAGGGGTGGCCGGGGTTGGGGGGGGGTGCTTTTTAGGGATGGTGATGGGTGAAGATTGAACAATACAGGTGGCTGGAATGTCCATAGATCCTTGTTGTGGTAGATTGAGCCTGGGGTAGAAACAAAAAGGGGGGCTTCTGGAATTAGGGGCTCAAAACATCTTAGCCCTATACCAAGAAGTTCCCACAGAAAACTCACTGGAGTTAAAAGTATTTACATTCACAGTGGCTTTCAATATTGTGATGAAGACATGTGTTTTTGATAGCAAGGGTTTAAAACATGTTTAGTATAAGATTTTGTTAGCTTGATTTATAATTTTTAAATATTTAGACAAACAGTGTTCAGTCTCTATTAGTGTTCTTGCCTGAGCCTTGCAAATATTAGGAGTGGGACTGCATTTGCTACAATAGGTATTTTATCTGCAATCTCTAAATTTAAATATTTTCTTCTCTGTGGTTTCATAGTACTTTGTATGTTCTTCTACTATTACATTTTCATGGGGTGTATTAGTCAGTCATCTTCATGGGTCTTTCCTTCACTGGACTATGAGTTGTATTGGAGAAAGTGTTCTTTTCATTGCTATTCCATTCTCTGTCTATATTATGGTGGCACCACATAAAATTATGACCAGTGCTGAAATTCAGACTGATTGAATTTCTTCAGTCTTTATCTTTCTGCATTTCTTCATCCAATTGGTCTCTCATTTTCTGGTGCCTTTAGCTTCACACATTACCTTGCCCGTCTTGTTTTACTCTGTTTAGATTCTATAAACTTAGAATGTTCACTTTGTTATGGAGGTAAAAATATAATAGCATGTCCTTTCCCAAGATCTACTCTCTGCACCTGGAACAAATTCCTATCAGACCAAAGCCTTCAAGACATGTCAGGGTTAAATCCTCAGCCATAGTGTAGTTCTGCACAGGGAAATTGGACAATGTATACAAGAAAACTACTCATAAAGATTATAAAAAATACAGCAACTAACAAGATTTAGCATAATATGTTATGGAGAGTGGGACATGGACCAAAGCCCCTCAGTAAAAATTGTATACATCATTGCACTGTATAGTTTCTGTTAATTTGTGACTCAGAATTCAGTTACCGGGCAATGTAGAAATCACTATTTCTCTATTACATTTGAGGATATAAACATATAGAGATAAATCAACTTGCCTAAATTCACATAGCTTATGAGTTACGTTTCTAGGCTTCATACCCAGGTATATAGTCCTCAGATCCTGATCCTCTCTTCTAGATTGCACTTTCTGCTAGTCATCGTCTCGTGACCACCATCTACCGAATGTTTAATACATTGTTTTGGTCAATAAATGTTTGTTAAATTCATGAATAAACAAATTAATGAGAGAGATGGGTGAATGGATGAATAGATAGTAGATTTATAGTTAGAAGTAATCATATACTAAACGTCATGTGTAAGTGATTAAAGTTTAGACCCGATAATAAAGATGTTTAACAAAAATGTAGGTCAAAATCTACCAAACCGCAAACAGAAGCATTTTAATTTCTTCATTAGTTAATATAGGTAATATCCTCCATCCTGAAAAATCATTCAAAATAGAGGTAATAGCAGAGGCTTTAAAACTGTAGTGTGCGTAACACCAATGTAGGGCATTTTTTTTTTTTTAAAGGAAGGTTCGTATGCCTCACCTCCAGGGATTCTGCAGATGTGAGGCTGAGGGCCATACAGTTTAACAATCACACCTGATGATTCTGATGTAAAACTCCACAAGCTATATTTTGGGACTGTCCCTGTAAGAAAGTAGCCAAGATACCCCACACCCATCCTTAGAAAAGTGAAAAGAATAATTCAATTCTTAATAGAATCTTGGCTAGAATGGCCCACTTGCAGTGCTTTGGTCCATGTCCCATTCTCCATTTCTGGAGTCTCAGGAGTGTCCTGAGCCACTCAAGTAGGGCTGTTCATGCTCCACAGGTCAGTGTTGCTACAAGTCAGTGGCTCTCTAGCTGCACCTCAAGGTGGGTACCCCCAGGCAGCAGCAGCAAGGACCCCACAGAGACTCTCTGCTTGCTGCTTTCAAGCTTTCCTCTCTAAATCACTCTTGTTCTTTCTCTGCCTTCCACCTCTTCCTTCAACTTCAGTACCTTTCATCTAGTCTGGGAGTAGAAAAATCATCCCTGCAAAATTTTATGAATCTGTTGAATTAACCACTGGTTTTTAAAATTAATAAAGTATTCACAGTGTTCGTTTTCTGGTTCAACAGTGGATTGCTATAATAGTTTCACAGTCTGAAGAAAACACAGCACAAGGGAAGGGGTTTACTGAGGGACAATGGAAACCCCTTAAATGAAACTGCAATGTAGCCAAAGGACACTCAGTGCACTGAAAATAATTTGATAATTAGTATCATGCCTTCAATTAGATTGAAGAATGTAGTGGTGGGAATAGGAAGAACAGAGTACTTTTTTTTAAGTGAAAACAGTAAAAAGTAATGAATCATTGCCTATTGGTTATACGGTTAAAGTTTTCTCCAACATCTTAAGCCTTGGAAACACAATTAAGGTAAATAGAATACTGACTTGTTTATTTTAAGTGGGAAATAGCTATCAAAAGTTCTGCCACGTAAAATATTACATTTTCGAAGACTTGTTTTCTTCCATCCTCATAGTACTTGTGAATGATCATGCTTAGATCCCATCTAAAAAGGACATTGTGAACATTTGTTTAAACATGATATATTAAGCACTTGTTTACTCTGTTGTTTTTCAAACTCCTTTAAATTGATGATAAGGAGATTTTCCAAGGGATTATACTCCAAATAAAAACACTGTGTGATGACCTATAGATACCAAGAACAACAACAGTAGCATTATTTAAACTGAAAAGCAGACAGAAAGGTATCACCCGACTTAGCAAAATAAAGAAATATGACACCGAAGCTGATAGTCATGAAAACATGTCACAGGATGGCTCAACAGAGGTCCAATAGCTCTGGAAGTGTCAATAGAATGGAATGGAAAGCACTTAGTCTAGCAGATTCCTTCCCGTCAACCCATGCAGAAAAGAAATAACCTAACATCATTCCAGCAGAAGACTGGCAGCTTACTCTATGGAGATGCTGAAACCAAGAAACGGAATCCAGGAACACCAGGTACTGCCAGGGACTGGAAGCAATACTGAAGTGGGGATTCATTGAGAGACTATATATTTCCAACCCACAAGACTCACAGCCTTTTCTTGATTTTGCTCTTAGGAGGTTGGCAAGAATCTCTCCCTCAAGCATGAGATTAGGGAATTCTCTCATAGGAATTCAGCATCCCAAGGGAAAAAGAATCTTGATTTTAAAAATCAGTGTCATACAACAATTTCATGAGAGCTTTTTCAAATTAAAGTATGACTTGCTACTGAGAATCTATGTACCGAGAGTTTCCAATCAGCTTTTCAGTGTTTCATTCTTATTAGACAATCAAGATTGATTGCCAGAGACTTGAGAAAAGCTGTGTGATGACCTATAGATACCAAAAGAGAGAGAGAAAAAAAAAGGAATTAAAAATAAATAGGCCAATTCAAAATAAGAAAACAAGCTTAGTAATGACAAAAATCATGAGATGTCCTATGATAAATGATATATCCTTGAAAGAATATTTAGATATTTTAAACATGAAAATCTAAATAGAAAATAGTTACTGTATCTAAAGCATAAAATGTGAAGACAGTAAATGACATTGGAATTTGAATATAATGCAATGTTAGTAGATCATATCTACATTTGAATAAAACTCCACCAAACAGTACAAGCATGTTATATAAAAATATAGACAAATAGAAGAACTAAATTAGAATTCAATTGGCTGAGGTTGGTTACTTCTGTGAAGTGGGAATCAAGGACTGGATGGGGAGAGAGTGGAGATCTGGGTACTGCTATTTTTCATTTGTTTGTTGGTTCTATTTTTAATAAATTCTGTGAAACTAATTTTTAACATTACTTCTTTGTATTATTTGATAATAATATTACATTATAAAATATTTTATTGACATCTAGAAAATTAAAATCTTTATAATGTGTGTTTAGTTTCTGATAAATAAAAAAAAGTATGTAGCATCTGTGTATGCTATTATAAATTCTAACATTGCTACAGTACACGGTTATGGAGATTCTACCAGGATACTGCTGATGGCAAAATTGTATAATATATGGGAAGCATGCCGTCCTGAACATTTCTGAGCTTTAAAACCACTGAGCTATCTATCTCCAAAGCCACACAATAAAGGTCTGTGTGCAACCTTAAAATGTATAGTGTTAGAGTCTGCAATCTGTAACAGGACCATGACTGTGCAGTACACAGTAAATATATGTTACTGTTTATTTTGTGTTAGAGACTTACAGATGCAATGTAAAGGAAAATCCATGCTTTAAAAAGAGTAGGATTCCAAACAAATCACATACATCAAAAGAGAAACAAGTCAACTTTAGTTTACTGGGATTGCTATTATAATAGGTTCTTGGAATCCTTTGGTGCTTTTAAAACATTTATTATATGCAGGTGTCCGATAAAGTACAAACAAACCAGAACAAATGTGAAGAACCTATTTTGTCTGTCTGTGTTCCTATGCATTCTTGATTTGGAACTGAGGATGAAAAACTGATTTAAAAGTGGTTTTCTGTGCTTCATGAGGCTTGCTTATAAATTCCCACAATAAATGTCTTCCTTTGCTTAATAAAAATGTGCCCATGGCACTTTTTTTCTTAAAAGAAAACAGAGTCTTTTTTTCAAACTCTTTATTGTCCACTCTTCATCATCAGTAATTTGTAAAGATTAACAATTTAGAATTGTAGTGAAGAAGAAAAAATCATAAAAATAATTCTCAATGTTTAATAGAGTATTTTATGAATGATTTTTAAATGAATACTGACAATCCTTAAAGGATTTCTTATTTACAATATATAAGCACATACTACCTCAACTAATCCTTCAAAATCATGTGGCAGGCAAGGCAGTCATTTTACTAAGAAAGAAACTTAGGTTCATGAAAGTTCCAATAATTGTTCAATGACTAGGAAGCAGAGTCAGTCTGATTTACAACTTCTACTCCAAGTCTAGTACTTGCGGCCCTTAATTCTCTAGCCCTTCATAAAGCAGGTATTAATAGACTATTGGTACTTTATCTGAAGAAGAGCAAAGGGGTCTGATTTTCAATTGGATTATTCTGAACAGATGCCTACCTTGTCTTCAAAAGCTCAGTTTATTATTTGGGTCACATGAAGTGCACTATCCTGTTCATATGCGATTTCTCTGCGTACATGGAAAGACATACCGATGAAATCCTCCTAATATTTTTGTCCTTCAACAACAGATAGCTGACGCATAATAATAAAGATAATAGCAATAACAGTGATGATAATGACGATTTTGGTAGCTAACAACGATCACATCCAGTTTGACATGCACTGTCTAGGTGTTTTAATATCTCAATTTACTCAATCCTCATCATAATTTTATGAGATTGGCACTAGAATTACACCCATTTTAGAGATGAGGACAACAAAGACCAGAGATAAGTCACCTACCTAAAGACAGGCAGCTAGAAAATGGAGGAGCCATGCAATCTGGCTACAAAAAGTGTCTATGCCTCAAGCCTCTAGTTATGTTTTTGTAACATTGTCTCTTTTACAACCTCAGGTACATATGTAAAGTGAATTTGTTTCAGGACTTAGAAACAACTATGCTTCCTGAAGCTTAAATTACTTATACGATATTACCTATATTATACATAATATTATATATGCAATATAAACACATGTATAATTATATATGCTATAGCATATATAATATATGCTATATATTATATACAATATATAATAATATATTGTGTATACAATATATAACATTATATACTCTAGAAACATATTTTCATTAATCTCACAGTCTCTGTGGTACGCAGTAAAGTCCTGAACAAAGAACAACACATTTGGTAATATTTTCCATACCCACTTGGATGCCTCGTTGGGTGATACCATGTATCAAATGAAAACTGAATGACTCAATGAGGAGGACCAGAGGTGGGCACTATTTAGTTGGAAAGTGATTCTGAGCTCTGAGCTACCCACAAGATTTCTGACTTGCGGTTATAAAGCCTCATGCCTCAGCTACAAATGCTACTAGGCAGGAGACATCTGGATAGACAAGGATTGTCACCTCAGTCCAGCTTTGGAAAGCAGTTTTGCCAACCAGAAATACTCAGAGTCTTAGCATCCACTTTAAAAGCAAAACACTCTTCTCGTCTTCCACATATCCAGATGCCATCCTGGCAAGAAGCCAGGAAGCCATTCGGAAATTAAATCCCCGCAAAACTAAGAGCTTTTTCCTATTTGTGACCAAATATTACAGAAAAGAAACTATTTAAATGACCAGTTTTGAACATGATAGTTCTGACAATTGAAACTCTACTCCCTTTAGTCATCTTGTGAAAACATGAGGCAAAGACTCGATTAGTCCCAAACAAAAACAAAGGCCTTACATAAAATATATCATTTGAATAAATTTGTTTAAATATTTATATACCTCACGAGGCCAGTTGATGATGGCTGCCACTGAGATATGCCTCTGTCATAAAACTTTCCATCCTTGTGTATTCCTATGCCCTTGCTCACCTGTGCTAGTCTGTGTATGCCCCTCCCCACTTGTCTCACCCCCTTCTGTCATAATCTGAAGCTTCTGTCAATTTATACTTTAGCCTCACACCTACTCTTCCTTTCTATCCTTTCTCCTCTCCTGTCACTCCTTGCTCTTCTTTTTTCTTTTCTAAGTTAGTTAATTCTATGGCTGTCACAGAAATTATAGTCACAAAAGAAAATCCTGCAGAGACTGTTGTTATTGGAAAAAGAAATAACTGAAGACTGAGAAGTGGGATTGTGAGGTGAATGACAGAAGAAGAAAATAACATTCTGCAATGCAGTCTCAGAACAGGAGACAAAAGTGACAGGGCCTAGATGTAAAGAGAGGGTGAGGGAGCCAGGTCACGAAGGTCCCACTGGACTCTGTTGTGCTCTAACACAGAGGTTTAATAAATAGCATTAAAAGTGGAGGTGTCTTCTGTAGTTAAAGGTAAGTTAACGGTGTGAATAGAAGTCCACCCAATATACCTTCCATAAAGAGTTCCAAATTACTCTGCAGTTTGGAGCACTTACAGACAGAAGCAAGCAGAGTCTCTTCTATATAGCCAGCTTCAATTATCTCATGACTTTGTAAATGTATATGTATGTGCACTGTGTGACCTGGTCCTTTTTATCCCATACATGTTTCTGTTGAAAAACCCTATTTGCCTGGATGTCTTTTTCTCCCAGTTATAACAGTTTATATCTCTCTGCTATATGTCCCCCGTGTCTGGAGCTGCTTCCGATGCTTTGCCACTGCTTTTGCTCCTGGCAAAATCTTTAAGTGACCACTTGTATGTATTACGCTCTCCTGGCTGAGACTGTTAAGGGAAAAAAAAAATCACCAGGCATGATGAGAAGACAGAAGTTAATTTTATTCCAATATTATTGCCAGCCACTACATAAAGCTACTCTGCCAAAACTGGTGGACCAAGCAGATCTACCTAATACATAGAAACAAACGCAGAGAGGCAGCCAAAATGAGGAGAAACAGAAACATGTCCCAAATGAAAGAACAGGAAAAAATTCTGTAAAAGAACTAAACAAAATGAGGCAAGCAAGCTACCAGATGCCTAGTTTAAAACACTGGTTATAGGGGTATTCAATTAACTTAGTTGTAGAACAGATGATCTCAGGGAGAATTTCAACAGCAAGACAGGAAACATTAAAAAGGAGATAGAAAACATAAAAAAAAAGAACCAGTCAGAAATGAAGAATACATTTATTGACACAGACTTTCAGCATATAATGTGACATAAATTTAGACTTGATACGTAATATCTGCAGTTCTAGGGTTTATCATATTACCTCTCTGGTGTAAACTCTATTCTTCTAGCAAAATCTGTTAGAAACTGTTCAGAGTTAAAATAAATAATTCAAAATTTTCTAAAACAAAACAAAAATGTTAGTAACTTTTAAAGATATACCTAAGAAATGAAAGTTAACTTTGATATGTAGGCTTACTCACTGTTAGGTAAACAACTGAACTATTACTTTAAAATTGAGGTCACATCTTTCTTTGCTCAAGAGTAAACAAAATGACATAGGATGAATAATATTTGCATTATAAGACCAAAATATTCTCCATTTTCATCTCATTAATAATACATAAAACTTATTGATAATTATGTTGGTGTATTTTAAAAACATTAAATTTGAAAACAGAAGAGAAACTTAAAATTCTGGGTCATAACATACCAGCAAAATTATTATCATGAAAATCATTGTGAATGATTTCATGCCTCTTTGAGATAACATCAAATGAAATATTCAGTTTTTGCTTCAATCCTAACACTCTTGTGATTAAAAAAAAAAGGGGGGTCTTTCTTTTTT
Source organism: Rhinolophus ferrumequinum (assembly GCF_004115265.2). NCBI lineage: Eukaryota > Metazoa > Chordata > Mammalia > Chiroptera > Rhinolophidae > Rhinolophus > Rhinolophus ferrumequinum. Next base: position 44,805,332 of record NC_046299.1, on the reverse strand, counting down.
CCCCAAATGTATAATTAAGTGAAGCTAAAATGAATGTTTATTTTAATTTAGCAAAAGAGAAAATGTTTGCCAATCATATATTAAATAAAATAATTTTTTAGAGAAGTGACCATAAATTCTGTCATGAAAGTGATTTATACTTAATCATGCAGAACAATATTTTCATTAATTCTTTCATGCATTTACAAAATGAAACATTCATTTTTATGTTTCCTTTCGTCTTTTCCTTTCAAAATGTTCAGTTTCTTCACAGGACACTACTTTTATCTTTGTTGTGCTTTTCTTTGCCAGTTTTCTTTGACATGTGAATCTAAGCTATCTTTCACAGAGGTAACATTATTTAAGTTAAGCTAAATCTGAGCCTCTAAGAACATCTGTTTCTCTAGATACAATACCCTATTGCTAGCAAGTGCTTTATAATGTTATATCTCTTATGAGTCAAAGTATTTTAAAGAAAAAAGAAAACTATTGGATTCATAAGTAATACATGTGTAAAAGGATATATGCACAGAAATAGTTAATAAACTGATAAAGCAAAAACTACATATCAGTTTTGGTTCCTCCACGAAACTAGTAATGGAGACCGTAAGTCATTTCCTTCCAAGTAGATTGTTGGTTTACAGGACTCAGGAAAAAAGATTTTCAACTGAACCCAGAGTCCTCATTTTACAAACTAAATATCTAAGTGAATTCATCATGGAAATCACATTTCTATTTCAAATTAACTGCAGATTCTTGGTGAGTTGAGAGGGACTCCTCAAGAAAGTCATCAGTAATAAATGTAGGACTGAAGCTGAAGGTAACTCATGCAAATTGTTGACATGTATTACTGCAAACATCCACAATAACTTATTATTTATATCCTTAGGTTTATTTTTAACAAAAAAGAGGGTATAAGATTTTACTGATTTGAATACCCAACAACCTTGTGGTTTTAGGACACTGTTGTGTTAAGATTTTACATATACTGTATTCAACATGTAATTTTCATTGCAAGGGTTTCTATGGAAAAAATCTTAGGGAAATTAGATCAAAATTCCAACTACCATGTTTCCCTGAAAATAAGACCTAGCCGGAAAATCAGCTCTAATGCATCTTTTGGAGAAAAAAATTAATATGACTTGGTCTTATTTTACTATAAGATCGGGTCTATAATATAATATAATATAATATGACATGACATGAGATGACATGACATGACACGACATAACATAATATAATAATACCAGGTCTTATATTAAGTTTTGTTTCAAAAGACGCATTAGAGCTGATTGTCCAGCTAGGTTTTATTTTCGGGGAAACGGGGTATGCATTTGACCTTTTCCATCATGAATCTACAGAAAGGCAGAAAAGTCATGTTTAAATTATTGAATCTATAATTGGTGAATACCTAAAAGTAGAATAACTACAAGTAGTTTTTGAAAGATATCGGGCCACAAGATGTGATTGAAGAAGGAACCGCAGCACAAAATATTTCCAGAGAAGGCAGTGAAGCAAGGTAGGTACCCCGTTAGGTACAAGAGGAGCATGGAGATGTTAGACACTGAAGCATGAAGAGGCTGGGATGAGGCTGCCTCCACATTGCCACTTCCCATACCTTAGGGCAGCAAGAGAGGCCTTGGTACCAAGTGGAGGGTCAGAGGCCAGACAGTGCACTTTGGATATGAAGATGAACGGCAAAAAACAGCCATTGCTAATTTTTGTCTTTTGTGTTGTCACATGTTTTAGACGGCTCCTCTATTAATAATTAATCGGCTCCTCAATTAATAATAATAATAATAATAAATATCTGCTGGAATTTTGGTGGGTTTGTATTGAATGTAAAGACAAATCTAGGGAGAATTGCCATATTTAAAATATTAAATCTCCTCTTTCATTGGCATGATATGTATCCTTACATGTATGTGGGATTTTTAAATTCCTTTCAACAGTATTTTGTATGTTTCACATGATCTGTTAGATTTATTCCTAAGTCTTTGGCATTTTTGATGGAACTGGAAATGCTTCTTTAAATTTGTTGTTGTTCCTGGTATATAAAAATAGAATTGATTTAAGAAAAATGATCTTTTTGAATAATGACCATTTTCCAGTGAACTCACTAAATTCCTATGTTAATTTTAAGAGTCTACTTGAGGATTTATTTGGGCATTAGAACAAAGGTAAACATTTCCAATTCTAATTCTTTCATTTTTATTTTTCCTTGCCTTATTGCATTTCATTGACCACATTAGTGGCATATTGAACATTGGTGATGATGTTTGGATTTTTGCTTAGGTGTTTATGAAAGAGATTGGTTTTTAATTTTTCTTCCTTTTAATGTCTTTGTCATGTTTATTCTGACTTCCTATTATTAGGTAAGGGAGCATTTCCTCTCTTTCTACTCTCCAAATATTTTGTGTATAATTGAAATTGTTTTGTCTTTAAATACTTGGAATAATCCATAAAATAAGTACAATTATTACACCTATTTTAAAAATGAATATATATATATATATAATATATATTTTTAAATACATATTTTATATATATATATATATATATATATATATATATATATATATATATATTTTTTTTTTAACAAAGTGCCTTAGATGTTGATCCAAAATACAAATCCTGGCAATTATAACCCTCACCTACTACTACTACTGATGGCATTTTTAAAACCAGCCCAGCAGGGCTCTTAAAAGTGTACATCCTATACATTCATAGAATCCATGACTTAGCAAGTTCATGATTTGGCAATTTCTCTAGCATATCAGAGAAACTCTTACACCTTTTCATAAAGAGGCATGTTAATGGCTTTTACTCAATGATTTTCCATAACAAAGATTTAACGGCAACTTTTGTGTAAATTAGCAGAGGCAACAGAAATAATATCAGAAATAATGTGTAATATGCCCAGGATGGATTCTTAGACAGAGGCCAGAAATAATGATATAGATTTACATAAAGCAAAATTGATATACTTCAAACGCATAAAATTTGGTAAAATAGCAGAAATTTAATGAGATCTGTTATCAAAATACAATTTATGTAAGTTAAGTAATATATGTAACCATACTAAATATATTCTAAATGAATGGTTTTAAGAGAACTGTAAGAACAAACAGTAAATACTCAAGTGAATGAATATGAGGTTTGAAAGGGAATATAATAAAACAAGATAAAAGACAGAATTTACATGTACTGACATAGATTTCTATGCATAAGTTAGAGGTAAGACAACTTATTTCTCTACTTTAAAACTAAAATGATTTACAGTGGAAGAGAGTTGCCTTAGCAGACAAGGAAATTCATTATTAAGGCAATATATAAAACAATATATAAAAAAAGATAAGTCAATGAAACAGAATTGAAAGTGCAGATAAATAAAAGGTGATACAAAAACTTTCTATATAATAGAAGAGAAGATTTAAATATATGGGAGAAACTTGCATTATTTAAAAATTTATGCTAACAACTAGTCTCCCAGTAAGGAAGGTAAATGAAACTATATAAGCAACATTTTCTAAAATTTATATTAAGTGATATTATTATTTACACTTTATGAATGAATAAACTAGCCACAGTGAATATATATGTATTTTTCTATGATATATATAAATAATTTGCCATATCGATGAGAATTAAATATACAGACAGTGCCAAAAAATGTATACACATTTTAAGAAAGAAAAAAAAAAAACGCATTAAAATTGTACTACTCAATATATAACAATAACAAAAGATGAATACAAGTCACATTTGACATCTGCAATACACACTGCTACCATAATTCAACTCAACTCAAAAAGTAATACATAGATAGCATCTCTTAAAATGTGTATACATTTTTTTGGCATCCCGGTACATACCCTTGCTCAACATTTCTGTTTTGTTTTTGTTTTTGTTTTTTGTTTTTTTATTTCTCATGCAGATACCATTTGTAAATGGATAAAAATTTGTGATTGCAATATTGTTTACATTAGCACGTTTCTTATAGAAAGCTAGTGACAGAATTATTTTTTGCCCCTAAATGGAATAATATGTGTCCCTTGAAATAATAGGCTAATAGGCTATGTTTATAGTTATCACACATTCACACATTCACACATACAAGTATGTTTATATATATATATATATATATATATATATATATATATATATATGAATGGAAAAAACAGTTACAGAAATAATACTATATATAATATACAGAAAAAAGATATGAAAAATACCACAGTTTTCTGTAGGGAGTAGGATGGGATGAGTAGGGTGGGATACCTTTTAGCCATATCAATATATCATAAATACTTTAATAACTTGCCATTTATGATTTAAAATGGCAAAAAAATATTAACTCTTGCATGTACTCAAGGATGGGGAAAGAAGGAAAAAGGAAGGAAAAAAATTCACACAAAATGGCTGAATACACATCCCGTTCCTTGCAGCAAGTGCATTATTTGGCTTGATGTTGGTACAAGCTCTTAGAGACTGTTCCCTGAGCTCACTGGATGGTGTGGTGTTCCAACAGAGAGTTGTCTGCTGTTTTGTGAGCAGAAGTTGTTAATGCCTGCAAATTGATGCTATTCTCCAATTCGGGTTATAAAGGAAAAGCAGATGTTCATGTGCAACTAACCCAAACACATTGAGAAAGGCTACAGACATTTTCCCATTTCAATTACCATAATTTAATGTCTAGAATACATGCCCAAATGCTTTTCATGGCAGAGGATCAACACATTCCCTGCAATGCAAACCAAGTCCCCAAACTCTTCTGTATGCATTGCTCATTTTCAGAGAAGAAATCATTATACTCAATATGAGTTCAAAATGTTTTGAAGCGCTCGTGTTGCTATATTTTCAAAGATTGCAAAGGTTTGTTACCCAGTAATTTTCATTATAGATTCCTTATAAAAGTTGTTTACTTTCTAACATTTTCATACTATGACTTTTTGTAACTGCTAATATTTAGCTGAATTTGCTAGGTCATTTCTCAAGTAATTGCAATAATGTCCTGTTACCGTATGCTTCTCTTTCCAGGAAGTTGTCATTAAATGGCAAAGGTACCTTTGTTTGGGCCATGTAAAATGATTAAGATATTCTCAAATCTGAGCAGTTTAGTACAAAAAGCAAAATGTTTTATTTTTCTAAAATAAAAAAGCAAAAATAGCATTTTATTAAAATAGAAACAGAAATTTTGATTCGATTATAAGCACAGAATATGAAAAGCATGGAAATATTCATGGTGGATTACTAGAGAATTCCAAATTTCTTAAAACCAAGATTTCACAACTGTGCACATTTAAAGCATGTTCTCCAAATAATTCCTTGCCCATCCATTAGATAAGCAGCTGGATGGGAAAACCATCTTATATTAAACTAGATGCTAAATGCACAGTGGCTGGACGATGAATTTGTGGCATGAGCCTTATTATGTCAGTACCTTCATCTAGGTCCCTGAGGTAGGACGTTTGAAGGCCACCTATGGAAGATTTTGATTGTTTTATAATCTCTTTTATTTTTATATTCACCACTTATCACTGAAACTTTTTTTCTCAACTAACTTCACAACTCGCATACTGTAATAAGTTTGAGGTTCTGGCCTATTTTTTGTAAGTATCATTAGCTTTTCTGTTAGAAAAGGGCCTCAGACTATTTTGGCTCTCTTCAGATATTGGAATTTAAGGTATTTCCGCACTTGCTAACTTCAGTTAAAACAAGGAAGCAAACATTTCCAAAATATGCTTTTTCCCCAAAAATTTTAATTGTAAGAGGATATGAAAACTGTTTTTTGCCTCTCCTCCCTATTCCTCAGGCACAAAACTTTACCTGGTCTTCATACTTTATCGTTTCAGTGAGTGTCCTTATCTGGGAGTCAATATTCCAAAAAAAAAAAAAAAAGTACCTCATGGTGTCTCTGCAGACTTTACTACACCGTTGCTGTTTTCTCTGCCATGAACAGCTTTTACTGAACTAAATCTCCTCTAAAGTAATAGCTCTTCCTCCCACTGTATTAATAACTGTGAAAAATCTAATATCTCTCTCTCTCATGGCTGTTCCAATTGACATAGCTTTATGTTATTCCTTAACGCAGGTTCAGATCCTTCCTACAAGTGAGCACATGTATTGCTGTATATTTGGATGTCACTAATCTTTCTCTGAGAAGAATGGGAAATGACAGAGTAAGAGATGAGATCCAAACCTGACTCCACTACACCTCATTTGTGTGCCTTCGGGTGTGTCGATCAATTTTTTCAAATTTTCAATTGCTTTATCTGCAAAATGATAGTATTTTACCCTATCCGTCTAGTTTTGGAGAATTAAGTAGGAAAACTCACGTGAAAATTTCTAAAGCAGTGGCACACAGTAGGCACAATAAATGTTAGCTTTATTTCTTGTTTCACTTCTCTTGCATTTCTGAAATTATTTCACAAGGACATTTAGTTGAATCATAAACTTTCATCCAAAAATATTTACAATGAATTTAAAATAGCAAAATATATGAGAATATTTAAAGTACTGAAATACTTTATTGTTAACTAAAATAACCATAAATTGTTCACTTCTGCATCAAATAAATTATTTCATTTTTTATTTATTTATATGCATTGTAGACTTGATATTTATGTTAATATTCTTGGCTTTGTCATATGTCCTACCCACTTCTGTTTCTATTCCAGGGTGATTATGATATTTCCAATATGTTGTATTTCCAACATACTTACATCCTTACATTTCAGTGCATCTCATATTGGGTCAAATAATGTCTCCACTAACGCCAGTAGGATTTCTAGTTTCCAAATTTTGAAGATTCACCAGTTAACTTTATTATGCTTTCCATGACTTATCTTGAAAAATAGCCTCTTTATTTATTTATTTATTAATCATTGTATTTAAATAAGATGAGTGCCTACTGCTGGTCATTTATGATTTACTTTCATTTTTGGTAAAGTTTTTATGACTAAGTCAGTTGGTTTCAGATTACTTCCTTCCTCACAGAAAACGAAAGACTCAGACAGGCAGTGATCTATTTATCCATGTTGTTGGAAATAAATGCTCTTGAAGATGTAGCACAAGAAATATGTGCAAACTTTTATAAAAGTGCATGGGACAGTAAAAACATTTAAAAGAAATCCAAGGTTTGTCATCTAAATGAATTTTGGAATTGAAGAGGGGAGCCAAGACTATATCACATTTGTAGGCAAATGTTTCAAGAGTAACAATGTTTATGTAATATTGAATATGCTATGGACCATATTACCATGGCAGAGCATATGTTCTTAAGAAGTAAGAGAACATAAACCCACTATATAGATGAAAATGGCAAAATTTGGACTTGCGTGAGAGAAATGCTCGACTTCTAAACTTATAGGGATCCATAATGAACCTGTAAATTGAGAATTAACACCTGTTCGTGATCATTATCACTAGTGAAGTGCCGAGTGGAGACTTGTTTATATGTGGAGAATGCTATTATTCTTCAAGGTCAGCTGCTAATACGTATAATTTACATAAATGTTTCTATTAGCAGCCTCATGTCAATTTGGAAAAAGAAAAAGGTAGAGCATCACTTATTTGCCAATTTTTTTCCACTAGGATGAATTGGGAGAGTTATTTATCCAGAGTCACTGACCAGAAAATTTCCACAGCTGTAACTAGAATAATACTACCTTGAAAGACAGTGATGACAGATGGATAAATGATGCCTATCTTTAGCCATGTTTGGAAGTATATCGGGTACTAGCCACGAAGACAGCAAAGGTGTTCAAAAAATTGTCTCAGCACTTTTCAGAAGGGATCAAAGCAAAAAAAATGAGTTTTATTTATTATCCTTCTCTGTGGATTGGGAATATACTATCAAGTACATACTCAAATTATAACACCTAGAATAAGGTCCATAATCAATGTACTCCTACATAGCAATGTCTCCCTCATGCATGGCAATGACAAATTTCAGATATGAAAGGACAAAAGAGATAGGAAGCCAAAACATGGGTCAAAAAGTAAAGAAGGAGAAAAGAGATACAAGGTCAGAAAATTAAGTTTGTGAACTTGTTGTAACGATGTTACTAATGATTTTTGATATCAGAGGGATTATTCATTATGAATTTGTACCAAATGGACATTTGGAAGTGCCGAAAAGGCTATGAGAAAAAGTAAGACGACCTGAACTTTTCGCCAACAATTCGTGGCTCTTGCATCACGACAATGCACCAGCTCACATGGCACTGTCTGTGAGGGAGCTTTTAGCCAGCAAACGAATAACTGTTTTGGAACACCCTCCCTACTCACCTGAACTGGCCCCCAATGACTTATTTCTTTACCCAAAGATAAAGGAAGTATTGAAAGGAAGACATTTTGATGACATTCAGGACATCAAGGGTTATACGACGACAGCTCTGATGGCCATTCCAGAAAAAGAGTTCCAAAATTGCTTTGAAGGGTGGACTAGGTGCTGGCATCGGTGCATAGCTTCCCAAGGGGAGTACTTTGAAGGTTATCATAGTGATATTCAACAATGAGTTATGTAGCACCTTTTCTAGGATGAGTTCATAAACTTAATGGTCAGACTTCATAGGTACTTTGGAGGAAGTGATACACTTCTGTTTCTCTATAATAAATACTCAGAGGACCACTGTTTGGACAGGCACATATAGATTAATTCAAGTGCCAGTTAACTAGAGAAAACCTGAGGAGTAGTTCCCAGTCAGAAACAGTTTAATTCTGTTAATCGTATGCATTTTTAGCATTCTTTCAGTAAAGGGATCCTTTGCTCCAATTGAACCTTAACTTTGTTAGAAATTGTACTTACTTCAAAGTAGCCATATTTGAGATCTTTAAAGTTATTTAGTCCAACTTGAAGCCGCAACCTGAACAAAGCATCTTTATTAGGAAAAGGTAATGATATTTTTTGTATAGAAAACACTGACTGCAGCTGTAGTAATATTGTCCTTTACTCATGATCAGAAAGTAAAGGCTGTGAATAAACATTTACTGTATCAAATTTATTCTTGTGAATCTTTTTTAATATCTATCTTGTGCAAGGCAACATGACAGACGCCTTGTGGGCTATGGACACATCAACTATGATCACTGATTGCAAAGAGGTAAAATGTTACAGAGGAAGTGGCACATACACCTGAGTAATGAGCTCAGAATTGAAAGTTTTAAGGAACATAAGAAACTGAAAAATAAATATGTGAATTCAGAGAATATAGGGAGTTTATGGGAGGGACCAAACTAAAGGAAAAATTAAGCTGCTGGAAATGAAAGGTAAGCAAGTTTTCAAAAGATGTTTCCTTAGGACAGCGAAGCAAACACCAAGGTGAAATAAGCAAAACAGAGGTGGTGGGGTGAGGAAGTGGGGGATGGTCGGGGGTATGTAGTGTTTAGAAAACAGAAATCAATTGAAGACTAAGAAAAGAAAAAGAAAAAAGCTTGTTTTAGGAGTAGTTTCACTATCTCGAACTCTTCCTCTGGCAGATGTTGAATCTCCTTTTCTGACCTATACCAGCTTTCCTCCTGCACTCCGCTCCGCTTTTTCTTTGAGAAACAGCTGTCAAGCCCTTTCTTCAAAATAGCCTTTCAGAAGTAAGGAACTTAGATGCAGTAATCCAGCTTGCCAACCCATGTTGTTTGAATAAGAAAGAATATTTAAGAAGTTGCTGAAAAACTTCTTTATTATTATCTGTACTGTATCTTAGGCCTCATAAATAGCAGTAAGCTTCAAATAGAATACATCATAGTTAAAACAATCAGTCACATATGGCTTTCTTTAGGAAAATTAACCACCTCAGAAGCAGTAGTGAGAAAAGAGATGTTGGACTCGGAAGATAGTTGTGTGTGTGTGTGTGTGTTTGTGTGTGTGTGTGTGTGTGTGTCTGTGAGAGAGACAGAGAGAGAAATGGTGCCTCCTTCTACTGAGACACACTTTTACTCTGTTATTCTAATGCACCCCGTATGCTTTCTCCAAATATATAAAAACATTCCTCAAAGTTCTTATATATTATAACTATATATAAGTGTACCATCCAAACTTTCTAATATGTGTTAATTTCATTGTAACTTATTGTGTGTGTGTGTGTGTGTGTGTGTGTGTGTACACACTAACAGGAAAAAGTAATTATAAATCACTATATTCTTTTCTAAGGCAATATAGCACACATAGAGATATAAATGTGGGCTAATTATATATTTGTTTAAAATTTTGGTTGACAATATTTGAAGGGTTTTTCAAAGATTTAAATATATTTAAATGGTTGTTGTATATTGCATCGCTTACCTCTGTCACACTGCTAATTGCAGCTAATTACAGGAAAAACAAACTGAAAAAAAAAAAAAACTTTGAAGGCACATTTTGCTCCAATGAGATGTCTTACATCTGTTTAGTTGTGGGTGTTAATATTATCTGTCACTTATTATCATTGGTTCTTTTCACTTACAACTACAAAACATCTAATGAAATTATAACACATTCAGGTTCATTTCTTGGTTTGGTTTGAAGTAAAATTTAAAAAATGATATATTAGAAATAAAGCATTATCTACAATTATGTTACATATCTCCCTACAAAGAATTTTTAAATTATTTAGGAAAAATTCTAGATTTACAGAAAACTTGCAAAGACATTACAAAGTGGCGTGTACACCTCATTCAGTTTTCCCCATTACTTGCATCTTACATTACTGTGGTACAAACTAAGTTTTGTCAAAACTAATAAACCAACTTTGGTAATACTATAAACTAAACTCCAGACTATTTAGATCTCACTGATCTTCCAATCAATGTCCTCTTTCTACCACAGTTTCCACTCCAAGGTACCACATTTCATTTATTAATCTAATTGTGTCTCCCCAGTCTCCTCTTGTCTGTAAAGTTTCTCACTTTTCTTGTTTATCAAGAACTTGGCATTCCTGAGGAGTGGTTTCCAGGTACCCAGTAGAATGTCCTCTAATCTAAATTTGTCTAACATTTATCTCATGATTATATCGGGGTTATAGCTTTTTGGAAACAGTATCAAAGAGATGAAGCACTTTTCTCATCACACATCAGGGTATACATATATCCACATGACATCACTGGTTAAGGGGAATGTTTGCCAGTTTTCTCCTCAGTAAAGTTACCATTTTTCAATTTCTAAACTTAATTCTTTGGAATCATGCCTTAAGTTTAATTCACCTCCAAGAGGGAGGAAGATCAAACCTGTTACCCTTCAACACTTATTTCTAGCAAGTTTACCCTGTATCTGGCCTGGAAAATAATATTGAGATCCACCTTAATTTCAAATCATATATATATGTGTGTGTGTATACACACACACACACACATATACATATATATATATATATACACACACATATATACATATATACACATATATACATATATACATATATATGACATATATATGACAATTTATATGTGATATTTATATATATATGATAATTACATGTAATACATATTATACATATTTATAATATGTGTATTATGTATAGTATATCTATTGTATGTAATAGATATATTACAAATATATTATGTATATAATATATGTTATATATTATAATACACACACATACATACACAATTGCGTACCTCTATGTGTGTGCTGAAATTTGGGGAAATAAGTATATGGGATTATTGATATAATCCAGTTAGAATCATTGTTATTAATCCTTAAAACTGCCACAGAGAAAAAAACTATAAATCCTTTGTGAAGTACCTTCTTCGCTCAAAAATAATTTTGAGTCTACCAGAGAATTCAAGAATATTGCACCGAAGGAAGAATATAGAAACCAAGATAGAAATCTATTTGCCCCTCAGATCTCAGATTCTGTGTAATTAAAAAAAAAAAAAAAAGAAAGAAAAAAAAAAAGCAGCTCTGTACCTGCTGTGGTAACATTGAGGCCAAGGATCATTCCATAAATCTTTTCTAGAAAAACTTTCCCCACTCAGAGCCCAGTAAGGTCATTTCCTTTGTACCCTAACACCTGTGCACACTATCCCAGCATTCTCCACATTCTTCTGTAATAACTGGTGTTTTATTTCACTAACTAGACTCTGAGCTTCCAGATGATAAGAACCCTGTTGTGTTCATCTTTCTATGCCTAGGGCCTGACACATAGCAAATATGTAATTGTATTTATGTTCATTGAGTAAAGGAACAAATATCCTATAAAGTTTCCATTAGTGAACATTTAAGACTCATTTTAAACAAAGTAGAGTTTATGTTTGTATTTAATATATTTGCAAAAAGTCATTATATGATTTTATCTTTCTAAAATGCAGTTAATAAGCTTGCTATTATAACATCTAATTCTAAAACATCTGCACAGGATTTTTTTTTTTTCTTTTTTAATTCTCTGGATGTGCGGACTGTCTACTTTTCTTCGTGCCTCACTGATTTCTCAAAACTTGGTCTAGATTGCAACTCTCAGCCTGCACCTATTTTAGTTATGCCCCATTATCTGATAATTAATGCACAGCCAGTACTTTGGGCTCAATGACTCTACCTTGAGTTTGCTGTGTTCCTCTGCAGGAACCTCATTACCGCTCTGCCTCTGTGAAGTCAGTAACTGCAGGAAGCTTCTGCTGCAGATCAAAATTCATTCAAGCCTGGTAGCTTGTCTATGTTTGTTCCCATCTTGAAGAGACATTGTTTTTTCCTTCATTTGTTTTCTACACACCAAGAATGCTGATACTAAATACTGAATCTTTTCCACAGGAGTTTATATTTTTCCTCAAGTTGTCCTGTGTTAGAATGCTACTAACAATAAATATATTTTTGTGTGCAATAAAATTCAAAGCTAAATATTAGATAAATGGTAACTCATTTAGATGCAAAAGGTTAGGAAGCATGTAGATCTTAAATTTTATACAGTCAACCACCTTCCAGCTAATGGCTGACGACCTCTACAGCACTCCAGACAGTTTCCTACCACTTAGGTTCTCAAAAATGAGAACTGTCTCCAGATTCTAAAACATGGACTTAAGTCTAAGAGGTTATTCTTATTTTACAAGAGGAGAATTTAATAAACATTTTATGTGTACTAATATACTGCATAATTACATAGAGCTATCATATTGAACAACTTGTAATATAAAAGACACATACTGGTATGGAAAATACCAAGTGCTAATAATATGATATGACATGATCTAAATGCTGTAGGTTTAATCAGGATGTTATAATATTAATATATAATTAGTTAGGACTATACACACACACACGCACACACATATATATACATTTGTGTTTTGTTTTTTTTCTGAAAGCCCATGAACCAACCAAAATGATGAAGTCACCAAACAATTGTAGATTTTAAGAGCAGAGGTACGCAGCTGATCTATTTAGGCTAGAACAAGGGCCTAAATCGCTGTAAGGATCCTAGGAATCCGGGCAGCCAAAATTCACACAATGAATGAAAAGCTGGCACCGCACAGTTTCCTGGCTCTGATTGCCTATGTTCCAAGAACCTGTATAAGTTGTGTTAGATGTCTACTCTGTGCCGCTCAACAATGTCCAAGAAGTACAGTCAGTTAGGAAAACATGGCTAATTAATATCAACCGTTAATTGATCTGCAGAGAAAATTTAAGGGCATTATTTTGAGCTGGACAGATCTCCTATGAAGGAATTCCAATGCTGAAATTATAATGGCTCTTGATGCCCTGGATAGATGGAACTTTGCCTCCTTACAAACTTCCTCTGTCCAAGATAATTTCAAAAGCCCTCCAGGAGTACCTAACCACATCCATGAGAAAAGCTAAGGTTCCTGTTTTCCGTTGGAGTCAGCCAAATCAGGGCTCTGCGGCCACTGGCTTTCATAACCACTTAGACGTGCCAAACACAACAAAGGGCCTTGCTTGCTTCAGCTGTTCTCTACTTCCAAGCCTCCACCACTCGCACAACCTTAGTCCTCATCAAGCTGGAGTTGCCACACTGTTTTTGATGTTAGCACTAAAAGCAAGGATATGACAGCTGTTGACCCTAGGTCCACTGCAGGGGTGATATTCTGAATGAGACCAAGGCATTTCCCTCTCTCCAATGCACAGATACCTGCTTATTCATCCTGGCTACTAATGGTCTTAGGAAATGAAAAGAATTTTCACTTTCTCTTGTTTTCTCCCTTAGGAAGAGGATACAGCAATAGGTTTAGAGATAAACATTGTATGTTTACATATTCAGCCTTTTATTTGTCTCTCTTCAGTGTGCCATTATCTTCCAGAACTATCCATTGTCTCACCACATTAGAGAGAGAATGTTGCATCATTTCAGAAGCTGGATGGGTCCACCCTGTTTTATATATTCTTTATCTGTCTATCTCTTTCTCTGCCTTCTGTGATTATTATAAATAATAAATGAGACAACGACTATAAAAGTGCTTGAAATCTATCCAGTAACATAATTGTAAATATTTATTATATGAATTCCTGTGAAGATAGTATCTTCCTTCTTCATATATAACCACTCAATTTTTCTTCCAATATTAGATTAAAATGTCTTTCCTCCCTGCTTTATTGAGAAGCTATTGATAAGAAGCTATTGATAAGAAAAGTGTGTGTTAATCCTCAGATAGGGGAAGGTCTAAGGAATAGGATCCTCAACATTCCTAGAACCTCAAGAAAATATTTACATTTAAATCCTACTTCTTTCTCCCAGATCGTCTCAGTGACCATTTCTCTGAATTAATTGCTAACACAGTAGGTCAGAATAAATTTCTCATTACCCATCTCTTTGAACCAAGCACGGGAAACCCCTAACTTGGTCATTCAAGACCATCAGACATGCAGATGTCAATAAAAATCTGGAAAACAACACACACACACACACACACAAAATACAAAATCTGATAATATATAAATATATTCAACTTCACCAGTAATAAATTAAATCTTTACTATAAAATTATCAAAAACAAAACATCATAACATTCAATGTTGGCAAGTGTAGGTGAGGCTATCATCTATTCTGTTGGCATGTAAGTTTATTCAATCTTTTCATGAAGCAATTTAAAAATGTGTGCCAAGGGCCTCTAAAATGCTCGTTTTTTAAGCCAGTAATTACAGTTGAATAAATTTCTCCTAGGGAAAACAATCCAAAACCAAGGCAAAGATTTTTGATGGTGTGTGATTTGCATAGCAAAAAAAAAGGGGCGGGGATCAAATTAAGTCTTCAACAACAGAAGATTAATTAAAGCAATCATGTTTAATCCATACAATGAAATATTGTCCAAACTTCAGAATTATGTTCACAAAGCATTTTAATGTGATAGGAAAAATTATTTGGAACAATCAGTGAGAGAATATTATATATTATCTATTATATTATATATTATATAATATATTATATTATATATTTTATATATATATAGTATCTATATTAATCTAAGGTTTTATTTATCTGTACTTCAGACATTCTTGAGTACCATGACAGGTGCAATGTTGAATATACTACACACTTGTTCCATTTAACCCTCTAAATAATACTATTGTGTTAGTGCATCTAATTATTTTTTAGACAGAAAACATGTTCAAAAAGTTTTATCATAGATACCAATCTAAAATTCACAAACAATTATAGTATTGTTACCATAGGCAAAAAGAATAGGGCCACTAGGAGAAGGTGAGGAATGGAAGGAGGAGATAAAAGAGACAAAGGAGGGAGGAGATGAGATCATCCTTAAAAAAAGGTACAGCTACCAGAAATAGATTTAGGTGGCTGAGAGCAGATTCAGGATGTCATCTTGCCCTCAAGGTGAACTTTAGCTAATTATAATTGATTATAATATCATTAGCATTGTGGTTAGGGAAAAGCTTCACCCCCTGTGTCTCCATGACAGTTCTAACTGAGCCAAATAAGGATAAAAATCTCTCCTCCCAATGGGAAGGAGTGGTCAGCAAGGACCCACCTAGGAATACCTATAATGCCACCCCTAAGTCTTAAATATTTTGCGCCTTCATTTTTAGTGAAATAAATTACCATTTCTCATTGTTCTTTGGGACAGTTCCTCTTCTACTTACCTGCCTGCCATCTTGAAAGTGTACTGTCCTTTTAATTAATCTATCACTGGCTTGGCTTATTCTGGGCATCCTTGAATTCTTTCCTGTGACGAATACCAAGAACCTGTCTTACGGCAACAGTATTCACATTGAAGCGGTTCTGGTATTAAGTTCTCCTTCTCTAGTCATGAGTATTTTGGTTGGCGTTAGAGCCTGCAATATAAACTCATAGCTCAGGTCCTATAATTGCTAATTTTCTGTGTCAACTTGACTGGGCCAGGAGTGCCCTGATATTTAGTTAAAGATTATTTCTGGGTATGTCTGTGAGTGCTATTTGTTGATGAGACTAGCATTCAAATTGATAGATTGAGTAAAGGAAATTGCCCTCTCCAATGTAGGTGGCCATTATCAAATCCACTGAAGGTTTGAATAGAAAAAAAAAAGGGGGTGGGGGTTGGATGAAGGGAGAATTCATTCTCTCTGCCTGGTCTTGGAGCCATGACATTGGTCTTCTCATGCCTCTAGACTCAGACTGGAACATACAACATCAGCTCTCCTGCTTCTTAAGCCTTCAGATTTCAGATCTTGGGACTTGTCAACCTCTGTAATTGTATGAGTCTATTCCTTATAATAAGTCTCTCAGTCTCTCTCTCTCTCTCCCCCTCTCTCTCTTCCTCTCTCTCTCTCTCTCTCTTTCTCACTCTCTCTCTCTTCCCCTGCCATCATGTGAATGCTTCCATGTGTGCCCTGAAGGAAACCTTTAATTTCTGTAGCTACAGAACTTAGATTGCTGAATATCAGACTCAGAATCACATTCCACAACTGAATTACATTGCAAGTTGGATTCCCAACCTCACAGGGTACCTACTTTTAAAGTGAGGACATCAATTAGGAAAGAATCAAATCTCATAAGTTAGAATGCAGACATGTGGGAAGACTTTGATGAAGCTGAGGATTTTGAGCCCCTAAATTCTCATGAGTCTTCTCTACCAGTGGAAGAGGCCTCCTCACTCCCAGTGGCAGCAGCCTCCCTACTCCCATTGGAAGCAATCTCCCCACACCCAGCAGAAATGGCCTACCCACTCCCCATGGAAGCAGCTTCCCCAACCCAGTGGTAAGGCCTCTCTACCTATCACCGTCAGAGGATTAACCATACATTGCCTGAGGAAGATGTAACGGCCTCCGTTGAGATAGTTACTATGTAAGACAATGTAGGTTTTCAGGACCCACCTTACCTATTACTAGATTGAAGTCCCAGAAGTCCCCTAATGATGAGGTACAAAGTGTGACCCATGAGGAGGTATGCTACATTACAAAATAACTAGTTGAGTTTTTTAGTTTAACCAAACAAAAATCCAGAGAATACATTTTGAGGGTATGGGGTGATGGTAGAACATAAAGGTGGATTAGGCTGAATTTAGCTATATGGACTTACCAAGCAGAGATTCTCCATTTAATGGTGCAGTTCAGAAAGTTCAAAAGAACTCTAACAGTGAATTTGGTTGGTTAACTGAAATGTGATTAAAAGGTGACCCATAGTAAGTAAATTAAAAATGTGTGATCTGCCCTGGTTTAATGTAGAGGAAGGAATTCAAAGCTTAGGAGAATAAGAATGTTAGACTGGATTTGTCATTTAAGACTGCTCACCTCTGCTGGGAGAGTCCAGAAACATACCTTTCACCTCTACTGTGAGAAATCAAGTTGTGAAGGGAGCTCCAACATTTTTTAAAAGCTCTGTGATCACTCTTCTCTGTAGGCCAGACCCCAGATTTGGAACTGCTGTCACTGAATAGAGAAAAACACAATAGAAATAATTGGTTCTACAGGTGGCAGGGAATAATAGCAGCAGTCAACTATCAAAGGCAAGGTGAGCATGGTTAGCGTAATGGACAGCAGACTCAAGGCTGCAGTAATAATAGTTTGACTCAGACAGACCTATAGCACTGGCGAGTTGATCATGGTGTCCCTAGAAATGAAACAGATAAGAAGCCCACTCAATTCTTACTTGATGTATATAAGCAGAATAGTTCTAGGTCAAATGAACAAAAGTCTAATCCGAAAAATAAAAACAGAGCCATGGTACTTCATTCAATTCTATACTTGAGCCAGTTGACAGACCCAGAACCTCTTGAATAAAGACAAGTCCAGGTCTTCTTGAAGAAGGACACCAGTACACTACCAAAAATGTATACTGTTAATCTTCCTCCCATTCTTCTTCAAAGGGACCTATGGCTTTTTAGCAGTGCAACTGTGCATTGGAGGAAAGAAAATAATCAGAACTTTTGGAGGGACTACTGGACACTGGCTCTGAACTGATATTAATTCTAAGTGACCAAAATATCACTATGTTCTACCACTCAGAGAAGAGGCTTATGGCAGTCAGATGATCGAGGGAGTTTTAACTCCAGTCCATCTCACAGTGGGCCCACGGGGCCCCTGAATTCCATTGGCAACGGTTATTTCCCCAGTTCTGGAATGCACAATTAAAATAGTCTTACTTGGCCACTGGCAAAAGATGCACGTTGGTTCCCTGACCAGTGGAGTGAAGGTTATTATGGATGGAAAGGCCATATGGAAGACTAGAATTGCATCAACATAGCAAAAAGGTAAATCAAAAGCAATATTGCAGTCCTGCAGGGATTTTAGAAATCAGTGCCCCCATCAAGGACTCAAAAGCTTCAGGATTGATGATTCCCATTTCATGCCCATTCAACTCACCTATTCAGCCTGTGAAGAAGTGAGTCTCAGTAAATGACAGCAGATTACAATAAACTTTACCAGGTAGTGATTTCAATTACAGCTGCTATACTAGATGTGGTTTCATTGCTTGAGCAAAATTAACACATCCCCTGGTACCTGGTTTGCTGTGATTGATCTGGCATATGCCTTTCTCTCCATCCCTCTCAATAAATCCACCAAAAGTAGATAGGCCTTTGTGAAAGGGCAAAAAACGTACGTATATTTGAGTCCCATGGGAATGTTCACCAAAGGGTGACCTCAGCTGAGTAAGATTTCAATAACCAAGGGAATATGATGACACATTCTGTGGACACGAGTCAAAATATTTCCCCTGCTACTCCTGTCACCACCCATGGGCTCATAAGCAAAGTGGCAGGGCTGGAGGTTATGTCTGGGCTCAAAAATATGGACTTCCAATTACCAAGCCTGATCTGGTTATACACCCTGCTCAGTCCTGATCTGCAGGAGAGACCAACACTGAATTCCCAATATGGCATTTTTCCCTAGGGGGATCAGCAAACTCTCCAGTGGCAGGCAGACTGTTTATACTGGACCACCTCCATCATGGAAGGGGCAGCATTTCGTTCTGACTGGAAGAGACACCTACTCTGTTTTTAGCCATGCCCTGCCTATAGGCAGTGCTTCTGCCCAAACTGCCAAAAACAGACTTACAGAATGCTATATCCACGTCATGATACTCCACAAAGCATTACTTCTACTCAAAGAATTCACACCAAAGGAAGTGTGGCAACAGATCCATGGTCATGGAATTTACTGATCTTACCATGGTCCCCCACCATCCTAGCTTGACAGAATGGCGGAATGGCCTTTTGAAGACTCTGTTAAAGTTGTTAATGGGTCCACGTACACTTTGTTCTAAAAGCATAACCCTCAATCACAAGAATTTCTATCCTCTCATTAGCTGAGGACAAACCTGCCATGAATATTTGAGAGAATGTGGAACATACAAAGTCTAAGAATTGTGAGATTTATTAATTCCTTTCATAAATTAGGCTACTTATACCAGACATTCTACTTTCTGTGCTATACTACTCAAAATAGTCTTTAGCAATAAATTAGCCCCTGGTAGAAATCTGCTGTGGGCTTTACTTGTTTGAGCTTTTAATTAAATTGCTGAAAGCAAACAATAATCCTCACCATACTATACGAGACTGCTCGTTCCAGAAAACAATGAATTTAGGTCTTGTTTTTAACTGAAAATCACCTCTCTCAACAAAATGTTTCTGGCTTTTTCTTTTCTTTTTTTCTCACAAAACTAATGTAAAGGGAACATTCTTTGACAAAATTCTATTATAAAATGAGGATATAAAAGGTGGAAAATATTATAAAGTAAAGTTTTTCTTTTATCTAAAACCATGTCTCCAAGTTCAAGTTTTATATCTCCGAATGACTTGAATTTTTCTCATTCTGTATGCTCTTCATTTGAATAATAACATTTAATAATTTAAGAAAAAGTCTCACACAAAACGCAATACACTTGGTTGAGCTGACTTCAAAAAAAGTGACTAAAAAGTTCACAAAGGATGCCAAATATAATCAAAGTATCAGATCTTTAACTTGACAAGTGAAGTTCTTTCAGGATGGACAGCATGTACTGTGTTCAAACATATCAGCTCTTTATTATGTGGCACCGTCTCTCAAATAGTCATGTCAGGTTTGTCCTCAGCTAATGAGAGGATAGAAGTTCTGTGATTAAATGTTGTGCTGGAGAAACAGGTGTAGGTGGACCCATTAACGATAAAAAGGCACACTAAAGGGGGCCTACTTTTTTCACCAGATTAGACCCCAAGGTGCTACTGACAAATATTGGATGGCTTTCCCTGTTCTTGCTATTTCACATTGATGGACAACAGAGTATTGTTGGAAGTTCATTAAAAACAAACAAACAAAAACAATAACAAAAACACTAAAGCACAATTAAAGTAAATACATTTATAGAATGGAGTAGTAATCATGTATAGTTATTTCTTCAACATCATCTACTCCAGGCAGTGTCCTCAATAGTATTCAAGAACATTTTTCTCAGTACTTGTGGATCAAATGGACTACAATTTTGCAAGTAGTTAACTAAATAAGACACACACACACACACACACACACACACACATATATATAAAATGTGTGTGTCTGTATACATCTATACTATATATACTTTACTCAGAAAAATTTAATTGCTCACTTGTTTACTTTTTAAGATGTGTTTAGGTATTCTACAAATATTTTTGTCAACTACTATGAGCCAGTGATTTCTAAAGTGTAGAAATGAAATGTTGAAGAAGACAGATGAGTTCACTGTCCTGAAGAAGCTTGAATTCCAGTTGGGGATAACAAGATAATAAGAAGTAAATAAGTAAGATTATGATAATATACTATTGTGGAAATAAATGGGAGAGATGGTGAAACTGTGGTCTCCAGAACCGGCATTATCAGCATCAAACAGGGAACTTGTTAGAAATATACCTGGTGAGGCATCATCCCAGACATACTAATTTAGAGACCCCAGTGGTGGGCTCAGTCTTAAGAAGACTTCTGGGTGACTCTGATCTGCTCTCAAGTTTCAAACAAGTAGTTTTGAAACCATTGTCAGAGCAATGGTTCGGTATATATCTTATCCTTAATGGCAGTTCCACAAGTCAGGAATTCATTGACAGAATCTTCTCAATCACTAAAGTTATCTATTTCAATTCTCTAATGAGTAAGTGGGATAATGATCTTAGGATGAGTTTCAAGTCCCATGAATCTTCTAAGATATAAATGAGGGTTAAAATCGCTTGACTTCCATAAGCTCCTCCATGACAGTGGAGACCCTAGTGGCACTTGGACTACCCTGAGATTAGTGTTAGTTCAGATAGAAATCCAGCAATTCTTAAAAGACTTGGCTTTTCTCCTTGCTCAGCATACATGTACATACAAGAATGGCCACAGGTTTCTGAGGGGAAGATTAGAATATTGGCAGTGCCCACCGTGTTATTTTGGGCGTGTCCTTCCTCAGGAATACTTAGCTTCCTCTTTATTTAGTGGGGTGAGTTTGCAGAACTGACTCAGGCAGGGTATGAATTGGTTAAAGGTTTACAGATCTATTGTGGCAATTCAATAAATTCCTCTTTAATCAAATCTGGATTTTTATTTTTATTTTTTATTTTTTGGCACTATAGGTCATTAACTCGACTTTCATAAATGCTCATAAGTTTTGCTCCTGGAAGTCTCCTGCTTATCAGCCACAGCCAGAATTTTTTTGTTTGTTTTTAATTCCTATGAATCTTTAATTTTCAAATAACACAAATTGATAAATTGACTCTGGCTAACTTAAGCCAGTTTTTGACTGAAATGATATTTTGTTAATCACAGAATCTGCTGGAAAAATAAATTTAGAAAGTAATTGTAATGTATACTCCGCATGGTTTTATTTTTTTAATTATCTTTTTATTAATTTTTAATAAGATTCAAAACACCTGAAGAGACAGTTATCAGATTGGCTTACCTTGGTACACTCTTTTGTGAAAAAGAACACAGGACACATTGAATTGTAGCACCACCAAGAGTGCAACAGTGGTAAAGAGATAGTTCCTCAAAAGAAATCTCCACTGTAGAAAATGAGAGGAATACCTGCTTGGTAGCAAAAAATAGCAAACATCTCCTAACCTTTGAGTGTAGACCACTGGGCACTAAACCAAATACTTGGAAGAACTGAGGCTAGGAACATCTTTTTTTTATGGTGTCACCAGACAAAAAGTTTTTGTAT
Organism: Rhinolophus ferrumequinum; assembly: GCF_004115265.2. Classification (NCBI taxonomy): domain Eukaryota; kingdom Metazoa; phylum Chordata; class Mammalia; order Chiroptera; family Rhinolophidae; genus Rhinolophus; species Rhinolophus ferrumequinum. The sequence goes on along the minus strand of NC_046299.1, from coordinate 44,782,854 downwards.
TATTTTGAACGACAAGGAAAACAATATTGTCCTGTACATGAACACCTTGCTGTTTTTGTTTGTTTTGTTTTTGTTTTTCTTTCAAAGCTTTTTAAAATGCCTTAGTCTTTCTTCACCACTACTCTGGGAAAGAAGAAAGTATTATTCTCATTTTCAAATGAGAAAAGCAAGACAGAAAGAGATTAACTTGCTAAAGAAGAAGCATTAAGTCTAGTTTGGGATTTGTGAATTTGAGATCCTCTCTCTGTTGCACTCTCCATCAGTAAAAGCAGTGGCAGAGGAGGAGGCTTGCAAATTAGGGAGGTGTTTTTTGTTTGTTTGCCTTGTTTTTGTGCCAAGCATTGCCAACTTGTCATCAAAATTCTGGTTTTGCTCCTTGAATTCAACAATGGCAGTAGGCATAGCAAAAAGTGTTCCTGCCAAGTGTACCTCAGAATTGTAGCATTATCCTTTGGCCCAATTTCCACTGGTAACTTTATTGAAAAGCCCTGAGGTCATTTCTGCTGTGTCACAGAGCTGCAGTGCCCTCTTCTGTACAGACGTCCCAGGAACACATTCCCTCTGCGAAGATTTCAACCTCTCTTCCTACCTGTAACACTTCTCCTTTAGTATATTCCAGCTGTTCTCGGGCTCTCTGAGGTACATCACCAAACTGATCTTCATTTTACAGCTCAGACACTGTTAGAAATTATTTTCCTCATCCCAGTAAATAATTCCCAATAACCTTAACAATCCTCTAATCCACGGGAGCTAATCATATCATATTGTTGATTGAACATGGTAGCATCATTTTGCTCATCAGAAAAAAGTTACAATACATAGGGAGGTACAGTGTCTGTACAAATTATCAATCAAAATGAGGATAAAAAGTAAGTTACAGCAATTCCCTTGCTGACCTCTAAGTCAGTTGTAATTTCTGTGGTATTCCCTTTCTATCTCTCCTCCTTGGTTTCCACATTTTTAATTTGAGTAAGCAAAAATAAAAGCTCTGTCAATCATTTTCTCAGATATGGATATCCAATTCCAACATACTGGTATGTTGTCACAATAGGATAGTATTTCTTTAACAATTTAATTACAGATTGTGTTATAATCTTCCAAATGGAGTGAAATTAATTTTAAAATAATAATATTGAAGATAACAGATACATTAGCATCCAGATTAATTTGCCATTTCATTCTGGTCTTTCAAAATAGACATGAATCCTTGAAACAAATTGCATTTTGATGGGAAAAAAATGTTTCTGGTTTTATTAGTTGATCCCTTCGGGCAGCCTTACATTCTAAATTCCCCTGCTCTATTTTTTAGAGTATTTACTCTGAGCTAGGAAATGTACTAAGACACTTATCTGCGGAGCATAGACACCAGTATTTTTCCCTATGTTCATATCTCATTTCCATGATTTACTAGCAATGAGAAATTAGGCAAGCTACTCAATCTCTCTAAACTAGTTTCATGCTCTGTAAACTGGGGATGATATTTATGACCATCTCAAAGGATCTGTGAGATCAACCGAGGTAATGCATTAAAATTCTTGATGAATTTCTGGCACATAGTAGGTGCTCATTTCATGTTAACATTGCTATTAAATATTATGATGGTTCTACAATAGTACTGTATTTGTAATTTCAAAGATGAAGAGTTTTAGAGAGCTTAAATGATTTTCTTAAGGTTTCACATATGCTCAGTCTCTTCTCAAAGCCCATAATCTTATCCGATTATAATAGTTTACTTTCTCTTGGAATTTGTTGCCCTTTGATCTCATTTGTTTCACCTGGATTCAGGTTTCAGTTTCCTTGGCCTTATTCTGATTACCTTGATTGGTGATTTTGTTTAGATTTCCTTTTCCAGCTCTTACCTCAAAGGCCCTCTACATTGTGGGCCCGTTTTCATCCTCATACTCTATCTAGATTTTGATAGTCTTGTACCTATCTATCCCTCCTTTGCCAGGACTACCCTGAGCTCTTGGGACTGAGAGATGCAGCCTGCTTTCTGACAGCCATCACTTCCCTTCATTAGAGGAGGCTAAAGAACATGAATTGTGTGTCTGTCTATTCCAGTGGTTCTCAAACTTTAGACTGCATTAGAATCAGTTGGATGTCATTCATAATACATGGATTTCTGTCTTCCACCTTCATGTGAGTTCCAATATCTTGTATTTCTAAGGTTGCAGATCATGCTATCATAGCTGGTCTGGGAATCATATTTTGAAAACCACCGGTCTGCTTGTGTCTATCAAAGTCCCAATAAAACAGACTTACCAGAAACACCGGTTTCCCTTCCAAATTAAGAAATAGCCAAATTATTTATTAGACTGACTATAGTTTTCAGTGAGTGTCAATTTGATCGACATTTGGAAGTATCAGGTACTTATTAACATTTACAATCTATAGCAAGTTACACAACTTAATTTGAATGTTGCAAGCATGGTTAGAGTGCAGTTATTTAAACTTAAAAATAAAAACTGTCTTGTATTTAAGTACATCTTTCTACTGAGTATAGGATATTCCGCACATAGAATTTGCTTCCTTTGGTGAGAAGATAAGAAATTAGTTTTATTTATAATATTGGCAAGGCAAAAGTAAATTTTTTAATATATTATTAGTTTAAATAATATTGAAACACAACCTGACATGGTTATATTTTGAAGATTTATTTCATAGAACTTCATTTGTGATCTTAAATATATTAGTTTGAATCTCATCTCCTTAAACAGAGTTTCTGTCAGGAATAAGCCAATGAAAGTGTTACTTGGGTTTAAGAAACACTTAGTTTTCAAGCATATTTAGTAAATTATATGCTTTGGCAGTTAAGCTTTTATGTTTATCAGGATTTATTATACATACGTAATGTGAATACCATCCATTTTCAAAGCAGCACAATACATACAGTACTTTATCAGTAACACAATGAATATAATTTAAACTTTTTTGTGTCTGATTTTTCAGATCCTATGCTTTATTTTGAATAGCTATAACAACTATCCTAGCAAAGAAATATAGTTAATACAGATGCATTAATATTTAGATGTTAGATAAAATAGCTTTAATTATCCATCATTTCAATATTCCTTGTCCAAATATTTTATCTCTCATTTTGGTATTTACGTAAATTCAACAGATGGAATTTTAGGGGCCAAAAGTTTTGCTAGCAACCTCCCATTAACAACATGTAAATATAAATGATCTTGGATACTGAATAACGGGCATATATTTGAGCTCATTTACTATCACCATGCTTCCCCGAAAATAAGACCTCGCCGGACCATCAGCTCTAAAGCATCCTTTGGAGCAAAAATTAATATAAGACCCCGTCTTATTTTACTGTAGTAAAATAAGTAAAATAGTAAAATAAGACCGGGTCTTTAATATATCATATCATATAAAATAATACCTGGTTTTATATTAATTTTTGCTCCAAAAGATGCATTAGAGCGGATTTTCCAGCTAGGTCTGATTTTCGGGGAAACACAGTATAATATTTTTCTCTGTACAATTCTGTAAATGGTGTGCTTCTGACATTTTCCCACCAGAGTACATGTGTGAAACTTCCTTTTCCTATCAGTCTATATTTGATTTTTAAACACACACTTATTTCCTCAAAAATTTGTGTACAATCTTACATTGTTAAATTAGGGAAATTATATGGTATTTAAAATTTAATTAAAGCAAACATCTGAGCCAAATGTTATACAGCTTATTAAAGTAATATTTATGAACTGATTGTGGGATACAGCAATTAATTGTCGCTGCTCTCATTATAAAAATAATCAAAGTCTCAGCTTTCTATATATAGATCGTGCTAATGAATCATATTCACTCTCATTCACTCAGTAAAAAAGTGACTGCCTTCTTTGAGACCAACACAATGTAATCTATCCTGTTAAAATTAAAATGAGTTATTATAATCTAGCGAGCACCTCATACTTATTATAAGAGTATTTAATTTTTTACGTCATATTTTTATCTCAAAAGTTCTGCCTTTTGCCAAACTTTAAGTTCTGCTTTTTTATTCATCCATACAATGAAGTTCTGTTGGATGCCAACTACCAATAAGGCACTGTTTTGGCGGAGACAGGAATAACGTATTTGTCAAGAAACGGCATGTACATAGTTACCTTAAAACACAGTAAGTTGTGAAGTTACATGAGAATTAGATCAAAAGTTACTTGGAGTCATGAGAAGAGACTTCCTTCGCTGAAATGTTTAGCATTTAGGTGACACCTTAATCCTGTTGTTTTAATGGCAGAAACTCTATTGTACTCTGGGTCTTCAAGACATTACTCCATTTTAAAGTGCTCAGTTGATCCATAGATAGGCAGTGCTTTAGAAAGGCAGTGCCTATAATTCCCAGCACTCCCAGCATTGAGTAGGATTGCCTCAGCAGACAAGGAAAGAAGGTCATTGAGATAAAATCTTACAGGCTTCCCTTTTTCATTCTGGTGATATCTCTGCTAGTACCTGCTGCTCTTTCTTATAGCATTTTCTGCATAGAAGACTTACATGGGTTGCTCAGAGAAATTAAGATCAACTGGAGATCACTTTGCTATAACCCTGAGTCCCTGAGAACTGCCTTGAAAATCTCTATAATCATGTACGATGCAGCTTAGGGATAATGTATACATTTATTAGCTTTAGTTAGAATATGGTTACTGATATTTGAGCTTTCAGGTATTTCTAAGGTAAATTTATGACAATTAGTTTTGCTCAATTCTATGATTTCTGTTTAATTTAAAAGGCAAATATGACAGTGTTATAGAATTACATAATCTATTCCAGAATATTTTTTAGCACTATCCATGTTTTAAAACATAAAAAAAAACTAAGTCATAGGAGCTCAGTAATATTACCTTTGCAACAGTACTTCAAATTTCTTTTATTTTAGAGAAAATAAGACATAGTATCTAATGTAGCATTAAAACTAATTGGACTTCTCTTCTCCATGCCATATCCCCGTAGGGATTACTCTTGAGCTACTTCATATTAATATTAAACATGAAGGTTTAATTTAACATGGTGGTAAACATAATATAGCAGTAAAATTTAAACAACTGCATATCTCAATGTAGAGCTACATCTAATGATTCTTTTATTGACTTTGTCATGTCTTTTAGTTTAAATCCCACAGAGTAGCAAACATATTTTCTTTAAAAAATGTATTCACATTTTATATGCAATGCAAGCAATGAAGCTATTTCAACTTTATTTCTTAAGGATTCAAATATTTATGCTGCTGACATATTTTAATAACTCAATGGAGGCATAGCTTGTATTTAGTTTAAGTTTCCCTTGGGTAAAGTTTTAACTTACTGGAGTAAATCCAAAGCTGTGATATAACATTAACTGAGGTGTTTTCTAATGTTTTTAGTGTATCAATTTGTCAATGAGCTATAAAAAGAGAATGTTATTTTTTAAATTTCTAACTTACATTTATTGGGGTAACATTGGTTAATAACATTATATAACATTATATAATTTTCAGGTGTATGACATAATTCAACATCTGTAATCGATTGCATGCTTAACCACATAAAGTCTAGTTTGCTTCCATTATGATATATTGGACCCTCTTTACCAAATCCACACTCCTCCTCCCCCTTTCCCCTCTGGTAACTACCATTCTGTTGTCTGTATCTATGACTTTGTTTTGTTTGTTTTGTTAGTTTGTTACTTTTTGTTTTATATCCCACATATGAGTGAAACCATACGGTTTTTGTCCTTTTCCATCTGACTTATTTCACTTAGCACAACACTCTCAAGATTTATCCATGTTGTCACAAACAGCAATATTTCATGTTTTTAATAGATGAGTAATAGATAAATATATACATATATATCGATAGATATAGATATAGGTATAGATACAGATATAGATAGATATAGATATCACAATCTTAAAGGGAAAAATACAGCTTTTCAGCATAAGTATGATATAAGCTTAAGCAGGTAAATGAAACCTATTTAATCAGGTTAATCAGGTTAATGAAATCTACTTTTAATATTCGAATGAAACTTTTTATCATGAAATTTTGTCATATGCTTCATTTGCATCAGTAAAGATGATCATATATTTTGTAGCCTCTTGATATGATAACTATAAATAAATATATATGATCCTTTTTACAAAAACTCATTCCTAAGAATTTCATTGATGATTAATTTTCAATGACTATAAAAATCTAAAACTTCTAAGAACATATACATATAATAAAAATATTTTTCATGTATTATAATAGATAGAAAAATAAACTTACTTTTATATGGATAATAATGTAATAATCTTTTCAAAGAATATTTAAATATGAAGAAATATTCTTACTGTATTCATCAGAAAGCAAGATAAAATAATATCTTAGTTTCATAGTAATAATATATGTATTTATTTTAGACTTTTTTGTATTTTACAAATTGCTTCTGAGTTTTTATTTTATATATAAAATATTATAAAAATAACAATACATAAATGTATAAGTTATATTATATGTATAAAACTTAAGAGCTTTTCCCTGCAATTAATTTAAATATGCAATGCAATGAAATCTCCTCACTTCTATACTTTATTATTTATTTATATAATAGGCAAAGAAGTTAGTTTTATTATCTTGTAAAAATGTGTTTTTAAAATAAAATGTGTCTTACATCTAGAATTTTCATCTTTCTTTGTTAATTACAGGTTTTATGTATTTTTGTAACCTATTATAAATAAGAAAGAAGACAAAAGATGGAAGGAAGGAAGGAAGGAAAGCAGGAAAAAAGGAAGGAAGGAAGGAAAGAAGGGATATTAGGTCAAAATGGCAGAGTATGTAAACGCTGTGTATAACTCCTGTTGCAACCACATCAAAATTATAACTAAACTACAGAACAACCATCACTGAGATTTGCCTGAAGCTGAACGAAAGTCCTACAACTAAGGACACACAGAAGAAGCCACCTTGAGACTGGTAGGAGGAGCAGAGAAGTGAAATGGGCTGGTCTCACAAGTGACCTTTGAAAATAAGTAGGGGTACCTCAGCTGTGGAGGTCTGCGTCCCAGCCCAGGGTTCCATAGCCAGGAAGAGAAGTCTCCACAATTTGTGACTGTGAAAACCATCAGAGATTGTGGCTGAGTGACACAGAGGGTTGTTGGAGTCTCAAGGGTTCCTCTTAAATGGCTCATGCATGGACTTACTCACTGACAGACTTACTCACTCTGAGCTATATCGCTGAGGCAGCAGCTTGAAAGGTGCCAGGGACATACAGGGAGGAAATGAATTGTCTGGCTCCAGGACAAGGTCTGGAGGGCCAGCTTTGTCCCAGACGGAAGTGCTGGCAGAATCCATTGTTTCTTTATTAAGCCCTCCCCACTCCCCATGAGCAGATGCAGGTGGCCATCATATCTGAGGCTCTATCAATCTGGTTAACACTGTCCTCCTCGCCCTGGTGATTACCTGTATACCTGCCTCATTCAACTTTCAGGCACAACCAAGCTGCTTCCAGTGACTTTTCCACAAAAGTGGCTTATCTTAGGTCATTCTGCAGACTTTCCTAAAATCTCTTCAAAGTTCACAAACCCCAAACCAGCAGCATCTGGCCTCGGTGTTCCCCATAGTTTTTTCTGATCATCCCCAAGCCTGGAACTCTGTTCAAAGCCTGGCCTCTTGAGGCACCTCCAAGTCCAGCACATGTGGCGGCCATCTGCAGGTTGCTTTGTTGCTCATGCCAGGTGGCCCCACGCAAGGCACAGGCTGCAGCTAAACTTTGCCTATGACAGTGACCCTCTCAGAAGGTCCGTCACCCTTGGTTGCCAGCCTCAGACCTAGATTGAGCACCACCCAGCCACCTCTGCAGATGACACACCCAAAGTGCAAATTGGGCGGGTACCAGAATCCTGCTAAATCAAATCTTGCTCTGTAGGGTCAGCCCCTGCACCACAATTCCTCTACTGTAGTCATGGCCAGTCCTCACAACCAATCAGCACAAGAGTCAATCCCTCCTGTTGATGTGCAAACAGCAACCAAGGCTCAACTACAACAGAAGTGTACACACAACCCACATGAGGTACACACCTGGAATACCATGCTCAGGTGACAAAGGAGACTGTATCACTGGGGCCCACAGGATACCTCCTATATAAGGCCATGCTGCTGAGACTGGGAGACGCAGCAAATCTACCTAATACACAGAAACAAATATAGGGAAGCAGCCAAAAGGGGGAGACAAAGAAACATGTACCAAATGAAAGAACAGAACAAAGCTCCACAAAAAAAAGTAAACAAAATGGAGACAAGTAGTCTACCAGAGGAAGACTTCAAAACATTAGTTATAAGGCCACTCAATACTCCCAGGTAGAACTTCAAAAAAGTTGGGACACATAAGAATGGAGATAGAAAACATGACAAAGAGCCACTCAGAAATGAAAAAAAAAAAAGTACAACAGAAATGAAGAAAACATTAGAGGGAATCAACAGTAGATTAGATGAAGCATATGATCAAATAAATGATTTAGAATATAAGGTAACAAAAAACACTCAATCAGAAGAGCAAAAAGAAAATAATAATTCAAAAAAAATGAGGATAATTTAAAGAGCTTCTGGGACAACATCAATCATACCAACATTTATATCACAGGGCTCCCAGGAGAAGACAGAGAGAGCGAGGAATTGAAAACTTATTAAAAAAAAATATAATGACAGAAAACTTCCCTAACCTGGTGAAGGAAATAGACATACAAGCCCAGGAAGTGCAGAGTCCCAAACAAGATCAACCCAAAGAAGCCCACAAGAAAACATATCATAATTAAAATGCCAAAGTTTAAAAACAAAGAAAGAACCTTAAAAGCAGCAAGAGAAAAGCAGTTAGTTACTTATAAGGGAGCTCCATTAAGACTATTGGCTAATCTCTCAACAGAAACTTTGCAGGCCAGAAGGGACTGGCACAAAATATTCAAAGCGATGAACAGCAAGCACCTACAACTAAGATTGTTCTACATAGCAAAACTGTTTTTCAGAATCTAAAGAGAGATAAAGAGCTTCCCAACAAGAAAAATCTAAAGGAGTTCATTATCACTAAGCCAGTATAACATGAAATGTTAGAGGGACTTTTTTAAGATGAAAAAAATAAAGATCCAAAATATGAATGACAAAATGGCAATAACTACATATCTATCGATAATTACTTTAATGTGAGTGGATTAAATGTTCCAATCAAAAGATAAGATAGCTGAATGAATAAGATCACAAGGCCCTTACATATGCTGCCTACAAGAGAGTCACTTCAGATCGAAAGGCACACACAGACAGAATGTAAATGGGAAAAAAAATATTACATGAAATGGAAATGGAAAAAAAAAAATCTGTGATTGAAATACTTATACAAGACAAAATAGACTTTAACACAAAGGCTATAACAAGAGACAACGAAGGACCCAGTAATCCCACTTCTGGATATTTATCCAAAGAAACCCAAAACTCTAATTTGAGGGGACATGTGCATCCATATATTCATTGCAGTATTGTTTACAATGGCCAAGATGCGGAGGCAGCCTGGGTGTTCTCTGGTGCATGAATGAATAAAGAAGAGGTGGTACATATATAAATGGAATATTGCTTGACCATGGAAGGAAATGGGTTCTCTCCATCTGCAGTGGCACGGATGGACCTGGAGGGTATTGTGCTGAGCGGAGTGTCAGACAGAGAAAGACAGATGCAATTTGATTTCACTTATAAGTGGAATCTAAAGAACAAAATAAACAAACAAAACAGAAACAAACTCATAGATACAGAGAATATTTTGATGGTTGCCAAATGGGAGCGGGTTTGGTGGGGTGGGTGTGGATGAAATAGGGGAAGGTATTAAGAAGTACAACTTGGTAGTTACAAAATAGTCATGGGAATGTAAAGTAAAGCATAGGGAATAAAGACAATAATATGGTAATAACTATGTATAGTGCCAGGTGGGTATAGTCAGGTTAATCACTTCTTAAATTATATAAATGTCTAACCACAATGCTGTACACCTGAAATTAATGTAAAATAATATTGAGTGTCAATTGTAAATGAAAAATACTAAAAAGGGAGGGAACGTTGCTATGAAAAGCAAAAAAAAAATAAAAATAAAAATTGACAGGTTCTCAGTTCCCAAACAAAATAAATTTATTTTTGGAAATAGGTGATGGGAAGATGAGATGGATGGATCTTTTGGCTTTGAAAGAGTCTTTAGGCAACAACTCTAGAGAGAGAGAGGGATTGATCTCTACATTCTGTTGTAAGGCTTGGTTTAAGACGATATTAGCAGCTGTGATATTGATATTTTAATTTAACATGTTTGCTATTTTGTGATTTTTTTTCATGTTTTCTAAGTAAAATTTTAAAAGTTTGTCACTTTGAAAAAAACATATTTTCTTAAATTAACAAATTTACATTCATAAATGATTCCAAATGATTATCTGTCATAAAATAGCTAAATCATTATTCTATTTGCTATATATCTGTTTTCTGCTGCTGTTTTCCACACGAATTTCTCATCATTTATATTATTGCTAGCATATTTGTACCACATTTACATTTTCCTTAGTAAGTTGGAAACAAATTATCCCTCAGAGATTTGAAACCAAATACACACTATAGACTGTATCCTGAAGATATTAAACTCTTTACAAATAAAGTGCTACTCAGAAAGAGTTTTCTTTCACCCAACAAAATGGAAGTCACAAGTCACAAGGGTGATCACTTGTATTGTAAATCTGATGTGCTACCTACGAGAGCAAGTACTTGCCAATAAATTCATAATGCAAGCAATTTGGCAAGTTACCTTATTTTGGAACAGATAATTAATGATATTAAACATTTGAATCACATAACGAAATTCTCTTGTTCTCATCTTCTGTTCTAATCGTTCTGAATAAAATGTGGTTTCCCGTATTAGTGTGCCTACAAGGAGAGAAAACATAATCCCTGTGACGGAGAGATTCTAAATTGTACATTAATAAGTTGGCAATCTGATGTTATTCATTAGCCTCAGAAGCTCAGTGAATGTGAACCATCTGTAACAAATACAGAGACTCCCTGGGTGCTGGCTTATCTGGTAATCGATATCTAACTGTGGGTGCTATGAAAGAGGTCATTGGGCCCATTTCAGGCTACAACCCATGTTTATTGGACATTGTAAGTTTTTCCTTCTTCAAACTACAATACTTATTTTGTCCTGTCTACTATCATTCCATGTTTAATAAATGTTTTAGTTAAGATAATCAACATATACGACCTTGAGCTAGACAAACATGTAATGCCATTTAATTTAGTCTTCTATAAATTTATCCATCCAATTATGATTGTACTCATTCTTCCTTCTCTAAAATGAGATGATCATTATTTTAATTATTTTGTGTAATTTTAGATGTCAAATACTCCATCTTTTTAGGAATATAATTCACAATATTCCATGATACAAATATCCCTTGGGTATATAGTTTATGAAAATTTATTTTCTAACTTTTGTTTATGTAATTTTACTTATTAAATAAGCTGTCATTTCTTTCATTACTTTCTTTTTTAAAAAATTAAAGTTTATTGGTTTCAATGAAAGAAACACTCCTTAGAAATAGGATTTATGATAACTAAGACATCTATTATTTACCTGAAGCATAAAAAGTTCTGTTACACATTCAGAATTTTCTGAAAATAGATTTGTCTCATTGAAATAAAAAATATATATATATATATGTTTTAGAAATGGAATACTTTAAGGCATATTTTTAGTAAAATTAGTATGCTTTCAAGTGTCCTATTAAAATAAAAAGGCATGACAGAAAAATAAAAGTTTCATGTATATAATATACTTAAAAGAAATGAAAAAATTTCCTATGCTTTAGAAATAGTTATAACTTTCCCCTCACATAGGAATGAACAAGTTACTTTGGAAGCCTCAAATCCTACATTTTTTGGGGGACATATATTCAACATCTAGTGAGATGTCATTGCTTTGTATGAAATCGGAACACATTCTAATTTTCAATTCTACATTGCATCATATAAGTAGTACATACGTATTTCCCAGAAAATAAGACCTAGCCAGTCCATCAACTCTAATGCGTCTTTTGGAGCAAAAATTAGTATAAGGCCTGGTCTTATGTTATATTACATTATGTTATATAAGTCCGGGTCTTATATTATAGCAAAATAAGGCTGGGTCTTATTTTAATTTTTGCTCAAAAAGATGCATTATTGCTGATTGTCCTTAGGTCTTATTTTCGGGGAAACATGGTATCCTTTGAAAGGAGAATAGCTGATGAAATCTGCTGCCCTTGACAATTTTAAATTCTCTTCTGTTTAAGTTCTGGATGTTTTGGTTGACTATTGCCAACATGTCAATACAAGGACTTCTGAGAAATCAGTGTCCTGGCTAGGTTTGTGGTTCTACTTGCATGGATAACCTCCATGTCATTCATGTAGCAGAAATGTCTTCTAAACTTGGACATGTCACAGAAATAAAGAGGGGTGCCAACTGAAGATTTTAGAAGTTTCATGAATCTCAGATATCAGGAAAGTTCCAAATGACATAGCAATTCTATAAATCAAAAATATTTTCCTCTTGGTAGAACTATAGTCTTTAGGAAATGTTAATCAGCTAATCTAAGACAGAAGAACCACTACCACTCTCTCATTGTAAATTGTGCTCTTTATAGACAAGTTTTGTGTATGGCCTAATTTTGATGTTTAATAAAATAAGAACCTTGACTTAAAGTTATACCAGTTTCTTCCCTCCCTTCCTTCCTTCCTTCTTTTCTCTTTCCTACTTACTTTCTGAGTAGCATAATATTAATAGAATTTAGATAAGTAACAGAACCTGACCTAATTCTCCTATCCCCAATTTGACTTGTGGAAGTCACAGCTCTTGAACTTGAAAAAAAATTGAAATGTAGGGAAACTGGCAGCATCAAGGAATAAGAGCCGATATAAATTTACTCTGAAATAGGTTTGAACTGCACTGATGCATAAAGGAATAAGTACGTCTGAGATTACTATTGGTCAAGTAGGTGAGAAATCAATGGTGCAACAGATTTTATCTTCCCCTAAACCATCAAGAAAGTATATCATATTGTTAACATTCATGCAAAAACTATTATTCTGAGTAAATGAAGTTTTCATTAAAGAGTGATTTTCTTGTTTCTCAGCAAAGAATGAATCATTTGTTAGGCATGGATATACATGCAATGGAAATTTCAGGGGACAAAGGCATGGGCTGGAGCAAACTGTGCTGACCAGATATGATAACTGTAGAAAATCTAAAATCTGGTCAGTGTTATAATTCCTAACACCTATAATATAAAAATATAAATATTATGCTATCTGGATGTTTGGCCAGTTTTAAATCTAAAGTTTTGGCATCAGACAGACATAGTTATAAACTTTTCAGTGGTCTGAATATCTGATAAAGGAAAACATTTCCAATAAATGTACTAAAACCCAATTTTTCTTTTGGAAACTATCACATCGGTTCCTTTCAGTTACCATTTCTAACACTCTTATTCATTCTCTTATCAACTGTAGTTTGAACGAATTATACTTATCTCCAAACCTCAAGTTTAAGTTCTATCCATTTCATTCCTCACATTGCCTTGAGAATATTCTCTGCAAAATAATGATTTTGTCCAGTTCACTCTCTGTCTCTCTCTGTCTTTCTCTCCATATATATATATATATATATATATATATATACACACACACACACATATATATATGTGTGTGTGTGTATATGTGTGTGTGTGTGTGTATATATATATATACACACACACACACACACACACACACACACACACACACACACTCGGTGCCAAACCATGTATACACATTTTAAGAAAAGAAAACTGTATTAAAATTGTAATACTCAATATATACTGATTACAAAAGATGAATACAAGTCACATTTGACTTCTGCAACTACAAGAGGTGCTCAAAGTGGTTACCATCAGCGTCCAGACATTTCTGATTACGGTGAACTACTACTTGAGCAACATTGACCAAAGTGTCTATTTGTATACATTATTTTGGCACTCCTGGTATATGTATATATATATATATACATTTGAAATAGACCATTAATAACTCAGGGAAACTTGGATTCAAAAACTTCTATAGTCAGGCACCTATATATCATTTTAATCTCAATATTTTCTCGTCACTTTCACACAATCTCCAATCTAGTTTAACCAGGATCCCAATGACGTAAACACATTTGAAGGCTTTTTATTTCCAGTGTTAATACTCTATCCAATTCATCCAATTGTGCAAGTGTCTTCCATTTCAATTGAAAGTTTATCCTTTTTCAAAATCCAGTTTAGAAGCATTGCTTATCTGAATTTTTTGTAAAATACCTAATTGAAAGTTATCACTTTCTTCCCTTAGAACATAGATTGGAATTGCCTAAGCCTCTACTTTGCTTGCCATTAGTCAAACAATCAGTTTCTTATGTGTGACTTTATAATATCAGTTAAGCTTTTCATGATTATATTTACCTCCTCCACATTCATATTGCATTCTTAGAGTCTAGTGCTTTACATTTACTAAATTCTCAGAGCAGTTGGTTTAGTGATGTAATTGTGGACAATACCAATGTTTTATGTTATATTAGAAAAGTGTGATTACTTGAAATTAATATATTAATATAGTGTGATTCTATTTAGGATCCTTAGCAGTTGTTTTTTCTCTGAATTTTCTATAAGCTTTAAATTTGCAAGAATGAATAAATGCTCAAGAAGAAGAAAAGTAATAAAAATATAAGTAAATTCCCTTATCATATTCCAGATAAAAACAAAGTCACTGCATTCACATCATTTGGGATTGTCACGTGAAGAGAAAAATAGGTAAGTGGAACTAAATAAATAAAAATAGTTAAATGGAACAAAGTCAAAATAATGAAATATCAATTCCTGTTTATGTATAAGATTTTAATAAATAGTAATGATAAGATTTTAATAATGGAGAAAATTATTAATTATTAAATAAATGATGCCGGTATCTATTTGGAAGAAACTAAATTTACATCCTTAAGACTAGTATGTTAAAATCAAGATTGTTAAAACTTCAGTGTAAAAAATAAATCAATGGAATTTCCAGAAGAAATTTTAGAAGGCTCTTTGTATGACTACCGTGCTTCCCGAAAATAAGACCAAGCCGGACCATCAGCTCTAACTCGACTTTTGGAGCAAAAATTAATATAAGACACAGTCTTATTTTACTATAATATAAGACCAGGTCTCGTATAAAATTACAATATAATTAATATAATATAATATAATATAATATAATATATAATATAATACTGGGTTTTATATTAACTTTTGCTCCAAAAGATGCATTAGAGCTGATGGTCCAGATAGGTCTTATTTTTGGAAAAACATTGTAGAAAAAGAAGTTATTCACTAAAACAAAAAGCTCAGAAGTTTTAAATAACAAATAAATATATTTGACTAAATTTAATAAAATGCATGATAATTGACATAACAGATTAAAATAATACGGAAATGCTTATTCAAATACAAAATATATAAAGCAATTCCATTCCTGATAACCTGTTCCACAGTAAGAAAAGTATCACTACATAAGTATCTGGGTATTTATTACAGTATTACTAATATTGGCCAAAAGTAATCAAAACAATGCAAATTCCTACTGATAAGTAAATAGTTGAATGCAGTTTGCTATATTCATGATAGTTAAATAGTTGAATGTATTTTGCTGCATTCACATTGAGAAATATTAGGCAGTCATTAAGTAAAATTAATTAGACCTCAGGTGACTTAAGTAGATTCTCATGTGTTAGTAGGAAGAACAAGATGCTATAAACTGTGTATAATTTGACATTGTGAAAAGTAATGACAATATGTATACATTTATTTTCATATATGCATATTCCATATTTTGTGTTGTAGTAATGCTGTGAATATATAGAAACTATGAAAAAATAAATATTGCCTTAGCAATATGAGTACTTAGGTGTTACGAGTAATCTATGAGAAAAAGGAAAAGAGTTGAGAAAATAACCAAAAAAGTAAATGAGGATGAGGATGGTCTTTAAAAGTACATCAATTAGGTATGTATGTTACAATCACATTCATTTTTTTTAATCAATTACATATGTGGAATATATAAATTATGTATACTTGTATGTTGCAAATACATAATTACATATGCAGCATATATATATATATACACACATATATATGGATTTGTGTGTGTATATATGTATGTGCATATATATATATATATATATATATATATATATATATATATAACACATTTATGGAGAAAGGGGGAGAGAGAGAATTTTCACAACGTTAAATGCATTTGGGAAAATATAAAGTGACATCACACTTGAGAGACCATCTACCATATCTTTCCATGATATATGTCTACCATATCTACTGATATTCAACCTTTAAAATGTACAGTTCAGTTTTAAGAATGTATCCCTTGGAATTTCTTCTCAATACCTCTTAGTAATTCTTGTAATCTTTTTACGTATACTCGTATATGTAGTAACATTGCAATAACAAAACCAATTTTAAAAAACCCACAAAAGCAAATATATATATATATATGTATATATGTATATGTATGTACATATATATATACATATATATATATATTTACACTAAAAAATTTAAACATATACAAATGATTTCAAAGTAAATTTTAAAAATACATTTGTACAATTGGAGAGAATACAGCCAATAAAAATGATTAGATGCTTCTATGAATATGAAATGCAAATATAATTAAAGAGATTAGACAAACCAGAGATAAGTCAACAAGCGTTATATTATTGGCCTAACTACAGACAAGTTAAGGTTGTAAAAACTGAACAGTTAAAAAATAAACAAAAATAAAAATATTTAAAAACCCCGACTTGTATGTATTTCATAAAGAAAGAGCCAACAACATCCAATTTTGAGGTTTAGATAAACAGGTATACATCTCGGATGAAATTTTACTGAGTCTTTTTCACAAGACTATTAGTTATCAGATTCCTGGAAAACAAAACTGCACAGCGTTTTCCAAATCTTTACTGCTTTTTGTACGTTCATTTATTATATGTGTGTGAGTGTATGTGTAAATCTGGTAGCAACCTAAATTCTGTGTCAAAGTAAACAAAGAAAGGCAGGGATTATAAAGGCCCAGGTAGCATGTACTGTCCTCAATCCAATCCTTTTCACATAAATAAAGAATTTTGGCTAAATTAGTAGGGATTCTTTGAGTTCTATATGCAAATAGAGGACACTGGTTGACAAAATGGGTTGGCTCCTTTCAGAGGAACTCAGATGGTCTGGTTGTTATGGTGAGGAGGAGATTAACGTTCAGACACAGCTGAAAAGTTCAAAAGTTCATGGAGAAATGTGCTGGGTGGCTCATGTGTAAGACAAACTTCTTCATAGCCTCCAGGCTCTATTTTAGTTCTCTTGACATAAATGACTCTACCTTGGCAATCTCCATTCACACTTTCTATATTATACCTGCTTTGCTCCTTCCCTCTCACTATGCCAAACCCAGTGAAATTTCAGAGATCAGCTAAGGAGACTTGAGTTAGCAGAGAGGACAACGCTGTGGCACTCATTCTCTATTATGGTACTTGTCCAATAGAAACAGAATGAGAGCCTAATAGGTAATTTTACATATTCTAGTAGCCACACTAAAAAATAAAAGGCAAAACTAATTTTAATAATGTATTTTATTTAACTAAATGTATCTAAAACATTATCATTTAAATAAGCAATGTAAAATTTACTAATGAGATATTGTACATTCTTATATTGTATGTAGTCTTTGAGATCTAGTGTGCATTTTATACATATGGCACATCTCAACTCATGCTAGTTACAGTTTAATTGTTCAATTGCTACATATGGTACCATATTGACTAGAAGTTATATTGGACAGTGCAGGTCTAGAGGGTAATTCAAGGAAAGGTGGAGGTGATCAGACAATGTAAAATGTATTCTTCACAAACAGCTCCCAGATTTTCAGAGGAAGTGTGGAAACAGTTGTGGTGTAGCAGGAGCTGTATAAAATAAAGTCTTAGTAGATTTTAACTGTGCAAGAGTCTGTGTCACTTCATCACTATGTCTTTCATGTTAGGTTATGGAATCTATGTCTCTGTTTGGCAGTTCTGTTGCCAGGTATTTCATCAGAACTTTCTTTCTTAGCAGAGCCTAATTTCTGTGACTCTCTAAATATCCCTAATAAAACCTCAAAATATGATTTTCTCTGCAGATGAATTAAAAATCTCAGAAACATATTAATTCTAACATATTTATCAAAATTTCCATTGAGGTTTTTAAAACTATAGCCCTCTCTTTATAAAACTCTAGAATGTGCCTCTGCAGATGGAGGTTTATTCTTCCTCTAAATAGGAAATGTCTCAAAAGTTTGTTTCAAGGAAGGGGTTTCTTTATTAAGAGAGTTATAATTGAGTAACAAATAAAAATGTTGACTCAACAGATGAAGCTTTCAAAATATAATGAAACTCACAAGCACAATGCTTACATATCAAAGGCATTTTCAATCCTCTATAAGCACCTAAAGTTATCAGTAATCACAACAGGTAATGCAAGGTAAGTTTTAATACTTCAGGCACATTTCAATCTCTACAGTTCATTTATTACACAAATTAATTTACTATAAATCCACCGTGAGTAACAAATTTTATATACTGCTTTATAAAAAAGTGATTTATTTTATTGCTTTTTACATTTGGAACACTTTTTTCCCCTCTGCTTTTTCATACCCAAATAAACATACAGATTTGATCATTCCATTAAAATGGTACAAATTGTACAAAACCTGTCATCATCACCAGGGACAGTTTGACACATTCCATCATGCTAAACACTATGTGAGTGCCTTATGTCATTAACATTTATAGATTTTTAAATTATAATCAGTGTGAAAAAAGCAGAAGTCTGTTCTACCATACAGAAGCAAATCAACATGTTCAATGGTTTTAGAGTGACTTACCTAGAAATTAATTTAACTTTTTAGTTAAATTAATTTCTAGGTAAGTCAGGCTATTGAGAAATGAGTGACAGTTTATATGCCTCTTCCTCCTGAATATAAATATCATTTAAAATGTAAATGTAGATCAACTGAATAAAAACAGTCTGGGATGGAGATTCAAACATCGCTTCTGTACTCAGTAACCAACCTTACTTGAATTAATACTATAATTTCATAAATCGATATCTTTCCAATTAGCATATCTTTCAGGATTAAAAGACTCAAAAAAAATACTTTCTTAAGACATTGCTCAGGAGCTATGGAGTTATAGATCATTTATCCTGTTTTCTTCAGCTGTAAAGGAAGTTGTTGGCTATCTATTTTCACATTAATTCAGGTGCACATAAAATGGCATGATGGCTTTATTAAAATAATTGTCTGTAAGAAAATTTAGACTGTGATTCTGAATCATGCATTTGTGTTTACAGAAACTAACTAGTATGAGAGGTGATTTATAATTTAAATATGTTGGTGAAATCAGTTAAAGTATAGTTTGTTCAAGTGTCCTTAGATAATAATATTCATTCTAAACTAAACTATAATCCAACCTTATGATTCTCAACCACTGCCATATTAAATCATACCAGTTACTTATCAGTGTGCGTGATGGAAATGATTTTTTTTCCTGAAGAAGCAATATTTGTGAAAGCATTACTAATTAATATCATTAAAAACCCTTCTTCCCATGGAGATGACATTTTGACTTCAATGGTGGCAAGTATATCACTTACCCAAAACAATTTTTCCATTGGCATTCATAATCCTCCTCATTTCAATAATGTGAGGAATGATATGAAATTTCTATTGCAGTAAAGAAGATAAATCACATGCTGCTGCTCAAATGCAAATTAATGTTTCCCTCTGAAGATTGATTTGAACACACCTATTCAGAGTTCTAATAATATATGTGTCCCCTTGACCCAGCAACTTCACTTCTGAAAATTTATCTTAAGAAAATAATCAGGAATAGGCACAGACTGTTGTTATGAAAATAAGGGCAAAGACAAGCACTTATTATAATAATCATACAAACGTACAATTACAACTGTAGTCAATCCCGTGAAGATGGGCCAGGTGTGCCCATGATAGAAAAACTGACCTAGTTATGCCGACCAAAAAAGAACTAACCTGTAGGTAAACCTTAGCTTTGAAAGATGGGAAGACAGTGATGGGCAGTCATATAATTAAATTTATAATTTCAAAATATTCCTCCGTCTGGGGTGATGTGTTCAGAAGGGAGAGGTGCATAGCACATTGTTACAAGCCCAATAAGAAACTGTTGTATTTAAACAGATCAGGATTATGGTGGTTTCAACTAGAATAGAGGTAGAGAAAGAGGCCAATTAATAGATTTATATATATGTGTGTGTGTGTGTGTGTGTGTGTGTGTGTGTGTGTATAGAACAAGAAAGTCCAGAAAGAGGAAAACAAAACTATATATATATATATATATATATATATATATATATACACACACACACACACACACACATATATCAAGCGGGGGAAAATCACATGGGAGTAAAGAAGCAAAAGTGTCCAGGGTGATTCCTAAGTTAACGGTTTATGGAAAGACTTTTCCTGAGAGTTTCCAGGGAGAACTGGTTGGAGGTCATAAGTTTGCTGCTGAAAATAGGATTTCTGGAGTCTATGAAACATTAAAAATGATATATAAGGAAGGCAGTGGGATATATACATTATGACTTCAGAAAAAAAGATCAGTGTTGGAGATATAATCTTATTTTTGTTGGTAGGTAATGAACTACTAGGTGTGAGTTAGATAATCTTCAGGGAGTATGTAGAGAGTGTAATGACAGACAGTACAGTGCAACTCTCAAAGGAATTCCAAAATTTGATGTCAAGGTAGAGGAGAATGATCCTAGAGTGATGGCAAAAACAAGTCAGGGAAGCAGAAAACTGGAGATCATTGTATCAGAAAGCCAACAAAATTAATTTTCCTTCAAGAAAAAAAAGAAGACATGTATAGAGAAAAATAAAGGGTGGAAAAAAGCATTGTTGGATTTAGTGACGTCATTGAGCAATAGTTTGACCAGCAACGCCTGGAGAGGGAAGGCTGCAGATACTCATTTGTAGTATCAAACACATAAAAGAACAAGAAAGTCCAGAAAGAGGAAAACAAAACAATATTGAATGACAAAGCAATGTCCAAAATATATTAAAGGATTAAAAGTTCTTAAGGGATTTGTGGATTCAATAAATAATTTGTATTTTATATTATACAGTTTTGTTTAATTTGGCTGTTTTTAAATGTACAGCATATAGAAATAAGATACTTCCTTATATGTTATTCAGAAGAAAGGTTTCCAAATCTTTAGATCACATAAATCATTTTTCAGGGAAAAAAGAAAAAAGACCCCAAATCTAAATTAGCAAACAAAACTGTGTTCATTTATATAGTTTTATACATTTTATATGTACTATTAAAATTCATTGTGCTCTTGGTGAAACATACATAAGGGTAAAAATTCTAAAAGGTAAATTAAGCAACTTATTATAAAGATTATTTGATTTCTGAACTGTAAAAAGCATTTCAAAATGTATTTTTAATAATGTATTTAATAGTTTTAGGGAGAGCAATGTTCTAAGATTAGATTCTTATTCCAGTTTAGTTTAATACTTAATTGTTATCTCTATCATAGCTAAAAATATAATCCCCAAAGAATTAATAAATACAGTATCCAATATCCACTTTGGGAAAGGCTCATTAATAATGAGGATATACATTTATATGTCTAAAATGCAATTTCTGATGTAGTGTCATTGTATAGGATGTAATGTGCTGATAAAATGCTCATTCAGGACTAGGAGTCAAAGCATCTACTGGTCACCTTCTTGTTTAATTACTGAGCTTGTTTTATTAATGCTATTTCAGATTTACCATTTCTCTACAAAGAACATTTTTAAACGGCCCTTTTTCTTATGATTAGTACAGTTAAAAACTAGGAAAGTTAATACATGAGTTTATTTAAATGGCCAAAGTAACCAGCGATATGCTGGAAGCAAAGGGAGGTAAAGGCAGCACTGCCCACTGTTTTGGAACATCCCTATTCCCTTGTTTCCTATGCACTGTGACATGTGATCACCTGACGCATGAATTCAGTTAATTTTATTGCATACATCAACATTATTTCTCTTTATTTAGATAAAAAAAAAAACACAATAGAAATAGATGTTTTGGTATTTTCTTCCCATACCTCACTGAATTATTTTGAACATTCCACTCTGGAGAAAATGAATTTTGAACAGTACAAAGTCACAAAAATGTAATTTAAAAAAAGCAAACCATGACCATAGTGCTTAGTTAGGAAAGAGAGTATTATGATTAACAAAGGTTTTTTGTTATTTCTCTAGCTAAAAACTTCTCTACACTTTCCACAATCACATTCTTTCAAATATGTGAGGATCTGATAGTTAGCCAACTACGCTGATATATAAATTAAGTCTAAAATGTAATTCATCCAAGTTAAGACCCCACATAAATCAAATGTTTGATTGGTTTGCCTGCTTGGTTAATTTTTTTAAAATTCATTTGTTTTATTATTTAGACTAGTTTATTTAATGTAGCATTATCCAAAAAAGACTGATAGAACCAGAATAGGAATCCTGGCATATCTTCTAACTCTGCATTGATATTATTAAACTGCATGGTGAAAACACATTGACAAGGTACACACGTGTGCACACACAGTAAAGTACATTTTCTAGACTCCTTCATTAAAAATAACACACACAATCCCATTCATTTATTTTAGCGTTTACTTCCCTTGCCTTTGAGGTCAAATTCATAAAATCCTCTTGGAACCCAAGGTCCATAAATTTAGTCACCCCAATAAACTGTAACAAAAATAATAAAATATAATAAAAAAAAACAGACAGATTTTGGAGATTTAAAAAATGGGAATAATTTACTCTTTTATTCTTGAGTTTCCTGAATCTTATTGTAATTCTAGTTTATAAGCAGAATTTGTTCTTTTCCTGCCACTTATACATTTAAAAAAATGTTTTGCCTAGTAACCACTTTAGTAGGCTTGAAATCATCTTGAAATATATTTTTTTCCTTCTTTTAAAATTGCTACCATCAAACAAAATAAACCCGTATGTACTTAGATTTAATTGGAGGAAATCTTATTTCTCTGAGTGTCTGCCAGTATAATGCTATCGTATCAACATTAAATTTGATAAGTAGATTATGAATTCATACCAGAAGCAAAACTATGACATGAAGGCAGTTGAGCAGGTTTGATAAGCACAAGGGCTTTCAAGTCAAACTGCTTGGGGTCATCTCCTGACTCTGCCATTAAATAGCAGTGTGACTTGGACAAATTATTCAAATTCCTGCATCTTAGTTTCCTTGTCTGTATATGCCTCTGAGAATTGTTAGAAGGAAACAATGAGTTAATATATGAAAAAGTCTTACATTAATTTCTGGCATAAATAATTTAATAAATGTTAATTGCTATTACACTATGATAAACTTTATTAAATTTTATAATAGAATCTCTTAAAGGAGCTTAAAATTTTCAGGTTCTATTCCCTCTATATGAAAAAAATAATAATATAATTTAACTAAATTTCATGAGAAATAAAACAGTTTTATACCACACAAAATAACTTAATTTAAAAGACATATGTGTGACACACAAAATAATTGAAAAGACTCGTACATGTGATACCCTTTATAAAGAAGGGACCAGTCCACATATTGTCTCCCAGAGAAATCATTCTTTATTTATATTAGCCTTTAATAATGGAGATCACAATTGTTGCTCTGATGAATTCAGGATTACAAAGTATTTTTGTGTTACCATTTCTAGTTAGTATTTAAATCCTAATTGCTTAGTGGGGGATTTCTAGCATTTATACAAAGAACGTATACCAACAAATATTAATATTTAACGTCAAAGTTTAAAACGCTTCTGGAAATTCTTTCATTAACTTTGTATATTATATGAAGGAAAAGCCAAGTTTTAGCTAATCTCTTAATGAGATTTAGAAGCATATTTAATGAAATATGAATATAGTATCAAATCATTGCCAAACGGAGAAATTTTTTATTTGATAATCATCACAATCAAATAATATACACAGTAGCTAATGCAAAAAATCACAAATCTTCAAAAGCCAATATAATACACCTATCTATATCCCATTCTTTCACTTTTAATATTATTACCTCTGTGTTAATAAAACTCAATTTAAAGCCTTCAAAATCAAGCATTGTAATGTTTTAAATTCATTCAAAATCAGGTAAGTATGTAATTAATTGATTTTGCATGTAATACAATTGTGTATAATATAATTAACTAAGTTGTGTGAGATGTTAAAAGTGCAAAGTCTGACTACCTCAGCATCCTTTTTTTATACCCTCTTAGAATGTTAATTACCTAGTATAATCTTTCCAAATATATATGCATTATTGATAGTCTCTCTCTCTCTCTCTCCCTATAAATCCATTTATCCACACATATATCAGAAAAGTTCTTTGATGATTAAATGAACTTTGTAGGCTTTTGGTTCAGTAGTATTAAAATAAATTCTGCTTAGAATAGTTTACCAAAAGCTAATGCCTCCTACAATATCAAGCGTACCAACATTTGCATTATAGGGGTACCAGAAGGAGAAGAGAAAAAGCAAGGAATTGAGAACCTATTTGAAGAAATAATGATAGAAAACTTCCCTAACCTGATGAAGGAAGTAGACATACAAGATCAGTAAGCACAGAGTGTCCCAAACAAGATAAACCCAAAGGGGCCAGCCAACACCAACGCACATCATAATTAAAATGAAAAAAAGTTAAAGACAGAGAGAGAATCTTAAAAGCAGCAAGAGTAAAGCAGTCAGTTACCTACAAGGGAGCCCCCATAAGCCTGGCAGCTGATTTCTCAAAAGAAACTTTGCAGGCAAGAAGGGAGTGGAAGGAAATATTCCAAGTGATGAAAAACAATGACATACAACCAAGGTTGCTCTACCCAGCAAAGTTATTTAGAATTGAAGGACAGATAAAGAGCTTCCCAGACAAGAAAAAGCTAAAGGAGTTCATCACCACCAAACAAACCAGTATTACAAGGACTCTTAGAGGGACTTCTTTAAGATGGGAGGGGGGTGGGGGTTAAGGATGGGTGAGAAGGGAAGGGATTAGAAGTACAAATTGGTTGTTACACAGTAGTCATGGGGATGTAGGGTATACAATAAGGAATATAGTCAATAATATTGTAATAACTAGGTATGGTGCTAGATAGGTATTAGATCTAACAGGGTGATAGGTGGGAATGGGGTTGGGGGCAGGGTGAAAAGGTGAAGGTATTAAGAAATACAAATTGGTAGTTAATACAGTATGGGGAGTAAAACCAATAATGTTATAAAGATCATGTAAAGTGCCAGATGGGGACTGGACTTGTCATGGGACTGTGTCCAATGTGCTATACACCTGCAGCTGCAGTAGAATAATATTGAATGTCAACTATAACTAAATATATAGGTATATATAATCACAGGATGTGGAGGACAACACAAGGAAGACAGTTAATGGAATTGTAACAGCTATATAAGATGTCAGAGGGGCAGTAGCTTGGGGGGGTGGGTTATCACTTTACAAAGGGTTTAACTGTCTAGCTATTACATTGCTTTGTACACCTGAAACTAATTAAAAAAGGTTAACTGAAAAAAAGGACAAAATAAATGAACAAACAAAACAGAAACTCATAAATTCAGAAAACATTTTGATAGGTGCCAGATGGCAGGGGGATTGAGGGATGAATGGAAGAGGGAGGGGATTAAGTTCAAATTGTAGTTACAGATAGTTATGGGGATGTAAAGTATAAGGAATATAGTCAATAATATTGTAATAACTGTGTATGGTGTCAGATGGGTACTAGATCTATCAGTGATCACTTCACAAGATATGTGTCTAATCACTATGTTGTACATCTGAAACTAATATAATATTGCATGTCAACTGTAAGTGAAAAACTAAAAAAAATTAAAAAACAAGAAAAATCTAATTCCTCTTTAGATTTGCATAACATTTTGAAATTTAGAAAGACTGTTGGTGATTTCATACATAAACATGTATTTTAATCATTTTATGTTACCCCAAACCTATGATATAATGTGTCAGGCATAATTTAAGGTAACAACCAATGCAGCAAGCAGTTGTACAATCCCTTACCCTTCAGTACAGAGGGAATTTAGAACTTGCTATTAGCCAATAGAATATGGCGAAGGAGATGGGATGTCACTCCCTTGTTTAGGTTCCAAAGTAAGGAAAATATGATGGGATGTCACACCTATGATTACATTATGTTATACAGACTCCATCTCTGCACACTGAAGTGAGAGATTCTGCTGCATCCCTTAAAGTAATGTTGTGAGAGGGTCCAAGAAGTTGGCCAGATGGCAAGGGACTGTGGGCAGCCCCTGGGAGCTGCGAGTACCCTCTATATCACAGCCAGGAGGAACCAAGGGCCTCAGGCATACAACCACAAGGAAATTATTTTTTCTAACAATCTGAGTAAGCATGGAAGCAGATTTTTGCCCAGATGCCTCCAGATGAGACTGCAGACCAATCGACAACTTTATTGCAGCATGGTGAAACCCTGAGTGAGGACTCTGCCTAATCATGTCTGGACTTCTGACTTAAAGAATTATAAAAAAATAGATGAGGAATTAAATGAATTGATGATTAAGCCACTAACTTTGTGGTAATTGGATATGTAGTAACAGAAAACTAATATGGTTAGATATAGTCATCTTCATCTTTATGTTATAGTATGAAAATTAAGGTACAGAGAATTTAAGCACTTTGCCTGAGATGACATTGCTAATAAGTTCCAAAAGTACTTCTTTATCCAGTTTTAATTTCTCCTCCTTCTCTCCTTCGTATACCTTCTAACTGTAGGTACCAATTTTTGAATGTTAGCTGGATGCTAGAAAATTACTTACGTTGTACAGACATTATCTAATTTAGTTTTACACTTGCAAGAACTCTTTGAGGAACTTCTATCGTATTACCTCCTTATTACGGATGGTAATTTTTTTATATTATTGCCTCCCATTTATAGATGCCAGGTTAAATATCTTCCAAAAAGCGCAGAGTAAGAATTCAAGAGCTGTTTTAACTCCAATAAAATATGCTATTAAGCACCCTGTATGACTCCAGTGCTTTTTTTTTTTTTTTAATCACCTCAGTGTTGACTCAGAATGTTGCAGGTACAATAAACTACAGATGTAATGCTACAGTTTATCAGGACAAGTTATGCTGAAGCCATGATGTTATTTGATCTTTCTTAAAAAGCCGATCACATAGACAAGAAAGGTATCCCTGGCATCTTAAGTCGTCTCAATGGAATATTTCTGATAATATAAAGGCATGACGTATAATCATCATTTCTTAAAATTAATAACTAGTTTATTTAAAATTATAAATAAAATATAAGGAAACAAAGAGTGTTCTTATACCCCAGTTTCAATAATTAGTCCTGTAAACATAAAATTATTAAAATACATACATGTACAGTCAAGACAAAACTTTTCCTTTCTTGAGAAGTAGGTCTTATGTATGAAAAAAGAAAACAAAAAATGCAGGGGGGATTTATACAAAAAACTCTAGCCACATAAAACTATTTATTTTTTCAAACACTTGAACAAGTGCCTCAATGGGACTTGCAAGACAGACTTTTATGTTGCTCTGGTTTTAGAAAATAATTGCAAAATATTTTAAAGTAATGTTAGGGACACAATAAAAATAAATAGTTTATTCAGCCACAGCATGTGGGTATAAAAGCAATTAAAAAGGAGATTCAAACTGAGAATATACCGTTTTCCTTCTATACTAAAGTTGCACTATGCTGACCTAGTTAGCTCCTTAAATAGGTAGCACAGAAACCATTTCCACACCACATCATCTCTAGGTATTCAAATATTCACTGGACATAAGAAGGAAACAGTGCCATAATTTCTACTGTAATTTGATAATTGTTTTAAACACAACCCACTGTTTAAAAGGCTGAGCCAAGAAATTATATGTGAAATTCTTTCTTTCCCTTTGTTGTGTGCCGCACTTCTTTAGAAATCAGGAAGATGGAAGAATTCTGGTTCAATTTAGTTAATGGTTGAAGAAACAGGATATATTATATGGGAAAATGTGTATTTAAGGTTAGGTAGTTAGAGAATGGTATGAATAGAACTGAAACCCAGGATCCCCCACATTTTGCTCTTTGGTACATTAATGGTGCCCACACAGCATCCTTAGGTAGCATCCAGAATCTATGCACTCAAAACAAATTAGATACTCAATAAATGTTATTACTGATTTTGTCAAACAAAAGGTCAAACTACTTGTGAAAATAAAAGATAACAGCATTTAGCAAAAGAGGGAAAATAACTTAGCAAATTTATAAGTGTAAGAAGTCAATATGAGAATTGCTAACATTAAAGAATTTTTGACTAATACCATGTCCACATGTTAAGATAATGGTACAATAATCATATCTCATTTACAAAGTGCAAGATGACTTAGCACTTAAGAATGGATGAAAATGCTGTCTGACTTTTCTTTAAAACTCTCTAACATGGTGAGATACAGAGAATTAATGGATAAACATTTGTTGAAATAAAAGGCTGAAACACACAACCCAGCAACCCCTCTTTTGGGTAGCTACCCCAAAAATCTGAATACATTTATCCATAAAGATATATGTACCCTTATGTTCATTACAGCATTATTCATGGTGACCAAGACATGAAAACAACCCACCTGTCCTTTGATAGATGACTGGATAAAGAAGATGTGGTACATACATACAATGGAATAATACTCGGCTATAAAAATAGATGAAATACTGCCACGTGAAACATATGGATAGATCTTAAGATTATCATTTCACCTGACTTAAGTGAAATAAGTCAGGCAGGACAAGTCGAGCACCACATGATTTCACTTACATGTGGGATATAAAACTGAAAGCAACAAATGAACAAGGCAAACAAACAAAAACTCATAGACACAGACAATAGTTTAGTGGTTACCAGAGTGAAAGAGGGGTGTGGTAGAAGAAGGTAAAGTGTTCAACTAAATGGTGAAGGAAGGAGAACTGACATTGGATGGTGAATACACAATGTATAGATGATGCATTATAGAATTGCATGCTTGAAACTGATATAATTTTACTAACCAATATCACCCAAATAAATTTAATCAAAATTTAAAACTATAAATTAATGCTGAGAATTCAGAGTAACTACAGACACAGTCCTTCTGCAGGCAAAAGAACCTACAAATTTGAACACATTCCAGCCTTTAAATTATGAATTCAATTACAATAAATTAAAAAAATGTATTACTAATGATAAGTTTCTTAATGATACATTATGAACTGAAAAATACATGAAAACACAATTCCATTATTGTTCTATGGGAAACTGTCATTTCATGTCCTAATAGATTCACAATACCAATATCAAAATGTTGGGAAAAACTAAATATGCATACAAAAGATCAAAATATATTTAAAATATATTTTTCTATTTCATTTATTTTTATATTCTGTTTACAAAGAACTACAAACCCACTGTTGAAAATTTAACAACATAGAAACACTTTTAAAAAAGGCAAAATCTTTTTCTAATTATATCAAATGAAACAATTTTTATCAAACTTTGAATAATGCTTTTCATAACATTCTACTTCAATTTATACACATAGAAATACATATGTACCTATATAGTTCAATACATGTTATATAAATAATTTACTTAATCAACACATCTTAAATTTAAACATACTTATTGAACTTATTTGATGACTAAATATATTTGTTTCAATTTGATAAATTTATTTAATTTTTAATTAGATAGTTATTAATTTTATTTAATTTAAACATATAAATTAAATTTAACATTTTAATTAAGCATATTAAATATGCATATTGTGACACAGACACATATATATATAGTATATAATAGTACCACAGCTAAAATATAACTACTATAAGTAAATAAAACATTGTTTATTTTACCAAATTACTATGCAATAAAAAATTAGTTTGGTTCTTATTTTTCATTATATCAGCACCATAATGGAAATTTTCTTCAGACATTTTTCCACTTATCTTAATATCCATTATGGATTTATTAACTAGTATTAGGCTTTCTAAATAAAAGGTTTGCTTGATTTTTTTATTGACATACAATTGACATACAAGATTCCATTAGTTTCAGGCATATAGCACAGTGATTTGATATTTATATACTTTATTAAATGATCCCCATGATAACTCTAGTTACTATCTGTCACCATATAAAGTTGTTACAATATTATTGACTACATTCCCTATGCTGTACATTACATCCCCCTGACTCATTTATTTTATAAACGGAAGTTGGTACCATTTTGCCTACCTCCTAATCTCCTCTGGTAACCACATTGTTTCCTTTATCTATGAATTTGTTTCTGTTTTGTTTTTCAGATTCCACATATAAGTGAGATCATATGGTAGTTGTCTTTCTCTGCCTGACTTATTTCACTTAGTATAATACCCTCTAAGTCCACCCATATTGTCACAAATGGCAAGATTTTATTCTTTTTTATGGCTGAGCAATATTCCATTGTGTGTGTGTCTGTTTACTGTGGATGGATACCTACTAGGTTGCTTCCATATCTTGGATATTGTAAACAATGTTGCAATGAACATAGGGGTGAATATATCTCACACAGTAGTTCTATTTTTATTCTTTTAAAGAACCTACATACTATTTTCCATAGTGGCTGCACCATTTTACATTTGCATCAAAGGCATGCAAGGGTTCTCTTTTCTCTACATCCTCAACAACACTTGTTCTCTTTTGTCTTTTTAATAATAGCCGTTCTGACAAGTATGAAGTGATATCTTATTAGTTTGATGGCATTATCAAATTGCTCTACAAAAATATAGTAAAATTTTATTCCAACAAATGGTTTCATCAGCTTGCCAATTAAATAATCAAGAAGAGGCCCTTTTCATTTTAATGTATTTGGTTATTAGTTAAGTGAATGTTATATTTCATGCTTTCTTGTCATCATTTATGGAGAAAAAGAGGCCCAAAATACTTACGTTTAGTATTTTTAAATGAAAGTTTAAGAAAAGCCAAACATGCTTTTATTCCCTAGTTATAAATTAATCCCTGTCCATTAATCTTGTGCCGCATTTTACTACTGTGTTGCTAAGAAGTGGTATCAATCTAATTTTAAAACCATTAATATACTTAAAATCACTAATCATCAGGAAAATGCAAATCAAAACCTCAATGAGATATCACCTGATACCTGTTAGATAGGCTATCATCAAATAAATAATAAATAAATAAGTAACAAGTGTTGGCGATGATGTGAAGTAAAGAGAACACTTGTGCCCTTCTGGTGGGAGTGTTAATTGGTGCAGTCAATTAACAGGAAGACAGTATGCAGATTTCTCAAAAAATTGGAAGTAGAAGTACCATTTGATTCAGCAATCTCACTTCTAGGTATGCATCCAATGGAAATGAAAACAGAATATCAATGAGATATCTGCACTCCCATGTATATTGCAGCCTTGAGCAACAACAGCCAAGATCTGAAAACAACCTAGACGTGCATCATCACTGGTGTGTATATACAATGGGATATTATTCAGTCATGAGAAAGAATAAAATCTTGCCATTTGCAACAACATGGATGGTTCTTGACATTATGCTAAGTGAAATAAGTCAAATAGAGAAAGACAAATCCTGTTTGATACCACTTATATGTGAAATCTAAAAATGCCAAACTTATAGAAGAGAGTAGAATGGTGGTTACCAGAGGCCAGAGGTTGGGTAAAATGAGAATCTTGGTCAAAGAGTACTGACTTCCAGATAGTCGATAAATAAGTTTTGAGAATCTAATATATAGCATTGCGATTCTAGACAATAGGACGCTACTATATACTTGAAAGTTGCTAATAGAGTAGATCTTAAATGTTCTTAACACAAAAGAGAAATGGTAATTATAATATGTGACATGAGAGAGATGTTAGCTAACACTAAGATAGTAATCATACTGCAATACATGTATATTAAATCAACATATACACATTAAAGTTACACATTATTATATGTCACTTGCATCTGCATAAAGTTGGGAAAAGAATACAAAGAATCTAATTTAAAATATTAATAACAATTTTAAAATATGATATTCATTTTTTCTTCCTTCATTTGGACTGGGATCACATATATAAAAATAGCATTTAACCATCTGTAGAGTCAACATTTTGTAACACTTTAGATGTTTTTTTCTAAATATTCTGACCATACTTATCTTGGAGAAGTATTTAAGAGTATATAGGAAAAAGATCATCAAAGGGAGGCAAAATGTCATAGCTTTTAAAATGTTTTAATAGTTTGAGAAGAATCATAAACACAATTCTTTTTTTCTTTCCTTTCTGTTATGCTGGCATTTGAAAAGCTGTATTCATTTATAAATGTATCAGCTACTCGTTCTGCTAAAATATAAACCAGAATTGCCCTAATTGTTATTGGCAGAAGAAAGCACAAAGAATCTATTTTAATGTTCAATTAGGAATAACTAACTGTAAATACAGAGATACAACTTCATCAGTGTTGACATTTGCACAAGCTCTGCATGTTTTCAAAACGATCATACTCTCCTGAAATGAGTATTGTTGCTGTAGACACAATATAACATACTTTAGTGATCGCATACATATCGACGCATCATTGTCTCAGGTCATAAAACAGTAAAATAACCATTTAAATTAAATTATCTACAGTACTGATTTTATTGCTATTTCTACAAATATAACAGAGTACTTTAATTTTAGGTCCAGAAATACAGGTCACTTTAATTCTATTGGAATTAAGTTTTCTGAGGGTGATCTGTGTGGGTGGGTGTTTGAGGTCTAAAAATACATTTTTTTAATTATTTTATTTCCCTGAATTTCATCAACCTGTTTTTTTTTTTAAAACCAGAAAGAAGTGTTCCCAAAATAGATTTCTGAAATTTTATTTGCTTTCTTTCCCACTGACTTCTCTGTTTATTCTGACTTACAAAAAGATTTAATATATGTTGTATCCACTTAGAAATTAATATTTACATGGATAAGAGCTTCCTTCATATTTTTATTTGACTTTTCTTGAAAAAAATTATCTACTACTACAGATGGCTGATGTTATAAATGAACATACATATTAAAAAAAAATTAAGATCAGTATTAAAGGAGTCCAAAGTTGCCAACCTAAAATACATAATTCCTCATAATTTATTTTTAAATTCAACAATTTTTTAATTTAAATTTCAGAACTGATCTCCCGAGCACCTGCTATGGATCAACTAGGAATCAAGTTTAAACAAAATAGGATTTATTCGCTTGAGAAGAACTACTATCTCAGACTCTTTTTCGGCAACCCAAAATTGTTAGAAATTTTGGGTTTTGGAGGGTTTTATTGTCTTATTGCTAATGGAACCCATCTTAAAACATTAATAATTATCATTATAATTTTCGTATTTTTTTAAATTAATACCACTGCTGTTGAAGCTTGGGAAATATTAAGGGGGGGGAGGAAACTTGTCCCTAGCCTCCACAATTATAATCTATTCAGAAACAAAGTTATATAAATATTTAATTATGAAGGAAAGCAAATGTAAGTTAATATTTATTTTGAAGAACTTTTTGCCTCCCTCTTTCTCAATTCCAGAGGTATATTGAACCATCTTTAAAGAGTAAAGAAAAGTGAGAGGTGACTTGAGGTATTTCAACTGTCAAGAAATTAATGTTAATTCCACTAACAATCAAACTGGAGATAAATCATGTAATATCAAAGTGAATGCCAAGTCTATTGGGAACACACTTTTCTATTTAGGAGGACTGCTTGTTGGTTTGGTTTTAATGCAAATTCATTGTAAACAAAACCTTCTCAGATTTTAATTTGTACATCTGTACATAATAAAGAGATTTTTTGCTACTTGTAAACTAGAAATGACTGACCACAGATTAATTTCTATGAAATTTCAAAATTTCTTGTAGTTTAGGAGCAGGACAAGCTGGAAGGGTACAGAACTTATACATTTACAATTCAATCTTTTACTGAGATGATTTGAAATTACAGTGTGTTTCCTAGGCAACTGGTATGGACCAGATGCAAAATGGTGGCAGCCAAGTCAAAATTGGCCATGGTAAGAATCCCAAGAGAAAGAAGGAGAAAATAATATAATTGAATGCAAGGGAACCAGACATCCATGTAATACTCTTGCCATTAATTCAGAAATTGTGACTTTTTTTTTTTTCAGTTCTGAAGTGAGGGTAAATTAACTTAAATGGATTTTCCAAATCCGTATAATAAGGCAGCAAATCTGTGATTAATTTCCTGAGGTTTTCTTCCAGGGAAAGGTCCACAGACACTAGTTATTACTCATTCCTCTACTCTTCCTATGAAGACAATTCAAAATCTGGTAAGAGTTTTATGAAAAATTTATTAGGAAATTAGATGGCTGTATCCCACTTTCTTTACATGCGATCATGCATTCATTCAGTGGTTCATTCGTTTATAACAGCTACTACTTTGAAAAAAAATAATATTACTGCACTTATGGAGTTTCCATTCTTGCAGGAGGTAACAGACAGACAAGATAATTTCAGATAGGAGCAAATGTCATGGAATGAATAAAGCAAAGAACTTTTTAAGGGATCTGACAGTGAAAAGAATGCCTTCTGCTTTTGCAGTGAAGTGTGCAGTAAAGATTGGCAGAGAAAGTGCAAATTTTTGAAAATGGTTTATAAAAATACATGACTCCCAGAAAAGTCTCTCTGAGATTCAGCATTTTCCAAAGAGTGATAATTACACATATTTTAGTGACCTGTTAAAGTCATAAATACATTTTTTTTATGACTTCAATCACAGAACAAGTTTCTTAATCTTATAAAATCCCAAATAGCTGTTGGGAAGATAGCCTCCTAATAGTGTGATGGTCTTCAGACAATACACAAAATGGCTATTCCTGAGTTCTATGCAAAATGCATTCCCTGATTACTTGCTTGCTGGAAGCAACTTGACATGGAAATGAAATTATGAACTGAACTTGGCTTTAATCTTGACCTTGGCCTTAGCTAGATGAATGTGAACTAACCGTTCGGGAACTTAGTTAATTATTTATAAAAAGAGGATGGTTTAAGAGGGATCACTCAGTACTCAATCTTGTGTTAGAAGATGGTTAAACGAGAAGAAATGAGACAGAGTGGTGCCTTCCAGCCTCTGTTCAGGTGAGAATGCAAAGGAGTGTCAAGGTGTGATGTAATAGGAATACTGTATTTGCATTCCCAGTTATGAGAGAAAAGCAAATCGAAAACTGATTTGCTGACAAGAGTGTATGGAAATCAATGAGACTGTGTGGTCTCATTCAGGAAGAGAACAAGGATTTCTAAGTAATAGAGCCTTTGATATGCTTTGCAGTGCTACATAGTCTAAAATGTTATTCCATTCTATTCATAGGTTTTATTCAAAAATCTTCTCTGGCTTTAGGGACAGAAACATTAATTAATAATTCTCTACTGAGCCGACACTTAAATCCTGCATCATTTTGATGTAAGTATCTTTAAAATTCAAGTTCTATCTGAATATTATATCATACTACTGAAACCTTGCAGATGATACTGTCTAGCCAGTAAAAATATATATGAGTCTGTAGGAATGTGGTTTTACAGAACATCATATTTTATGCATTATTTAATGTAAATGAAGACTGAATGGGAAGACATGATTGGTTTGCTCAGATGAACTACATTCTGTGCTGTAAAAGAAGGTAGTATGTGTGGGGACTCTTGAGTCTGTGGTCTGATATAGATCACGGTCGTGGATGGGCTTATTACAAAATTCAATACTTTCATTGTCTCTTCTGTTACTCATATTATATTTTTATAATATAATATTTTTGAATTACCTATCTTCTAAGTATGTGATTTATTTTCTCTTCATTTCCCTTGATATCTAAAGAAATATCTCACTACTGGTCCTCACAACAATTTGGTCCTCATCATTTTTTTGTTGTTGTTGTTATTTAATTAAAATCTACTTGTACCTATTACAAAGGTAGAATTTGGTGGTTTTACATCTTGGAATTTGCTCTTTCTGTTTAACATATTTATGTTATACTTAAAACAAATCAAGGCATAAAGTAAATAGTACATTTAATAAAAATGGTAAATGTTTTACGAAAATATATTTTAAAAATACACAAGGTGTGTATATATCAGATATGGATTTTCTCTTCACTTTTAATCAGTGCACTTAGCTAGAGTTGTTGGATGCACGTATCAGAATGTCTTGGGGTAAGATATATCATAGTTCGACAATTAAGTATATAGTATTTATTACTTCATTTTCCAATTAAGTCTTAGATATCCTACTTGACAATTTTTTAAATTTCAAATTAAATGAAGTCATAAATGGGTAGGTTTATCTAAAAGAGCCACGTATTAAAATGATTAAAAGCAAAACTAGTTAATCACTCATATTCTAGATGTCATAATGAAGGATTTCAGTTTAATGATATTGGCCTACAATTTGCAATTAAGAAGTCATCACCTATTTTTCCTTATTTCCTTAAAATTAAAAATCATTACAACTCTTGGACAAGCACTATCCTTTACCTAGGTCTAGAAAGAATGTATTCCACAAGACCATTACGTGTCCTAGATTTTAGTAAAACCTAGGAAGCTAATGCAGATACTGGAAGGAGGTGAGGCTATTGTAGCCACAGCTTTGGCAACATTAAGAATTCATTCAACACACAGCACTCCAATGCATGGGGCACCCAGAAAATATACTCAAAATATATGTCACCCAGAGAAGCAACACTTTCTATCCTTGAGTGTAGCTGTAAATTTCTTATACAGATAATATCACATTTGCAAGAGCATATGCAAAGGTTATTTTTTGTAATAGATTTTCCAGGTAAGGATTTTCAGAAATAGAGCCAGAAACAGAGTTTTCACTGGTTTGTGATGATTCCTATTTGTTCTTAAATCCTGGATAGACTTCAACTTTACTTAGGCAAAACAAACAATTCTATTTCTCAGTGTAATGAGGGGAAAAAAAAGTGTAGGAAGACTATTTTAGTGCCGCTCAAGTAAATTTTATCTTCTCAAAATATAAACATATATTTTAAAATAAAGTTAACAGTAATTGTCGGGATTCACTACGGGGTTATCCATCGCATGCTTGTTTTGTATTCAATTACATTTAAGTGTATTATATAACATAATAAGGATTATGCTAAATGCAGGTAAGCACTTTCCCAAGGCACTTTTTGCAGTATATTATACATTTACATTATTCGCCTTCCTATTAGAGTTTCAGAGTTGCAACCACAACCAGCACTCAATAACCACAGGCTGCCTCTTAAGGCAATTGGGAACTCTCAATTAGTTTTACATCTTAAAAGCCACAAATTGCCTCTTCTCTTTTCTTAGTAGAGAATTTTATTTTGCAGTGTATAGACTGTGTAGAAGCTATTTTAACCCTGCTTTAGATGTGATGAATACCTCTCATTTTCACAAATTATTTTGAACTTGCAGTCACAAAACTACCTGATTAGTAACCTAAGTAAAGTACAGGGTGAGGCAGAAAAAGCAGCAGCACCTAGATGAGAAATTTCTCGTTTGCTGCTTGCTGCTCAGCTGATTGAAAGTTTAAAATGGAAAAAGCTGCTTTATTGGTGACAACGGTTTGAACGGTGAGCTCTGAAATCAATGAAATCTGCCATTACGAGCGGGTTTTTAAATAATTTTTAAATTTTTAAATTACAGTTGACAAACCTGCAGATTTCTTAGTTCCAACGTGGATTCCTTCCCAACCCCTCCCCAGCCTGCCTTAGACACATGGGAAAAGTTACCTTCAGCTCTGTAATTTTAGTGACAAGAGTAATCACAAATCAGAGCAACTAACTTTGAAAGACTCCTGCTGAGTTGAGACATGCGTATTTTCATCTAGTAAATCTTAGTCATATCTTCTAACACTGCAATCATATGTATTTTATACTCCTGCTCCTTTTTATAATTAAAGAGATCTCCAGGTCATGATCAGAGACATTTTTTTTGCCTTATTTACAAACAGATAAACAGATAAACATAGAAAAAACCTCTTGAATTAGAAAATAACAGAAAATATTCCCGAGGGCTAAAAGATATGAGAGAACACATGTAGACTACACAGGTAAATGACAACTATGTGGGGAAAGTGTTCACTATTTGTGGCTTATATGTGCACATATATTTCCAAATACTTAAGTTAGTATATAAGTCATAAATGACTACAATTAATTATAAAAGCAATTATAAATTTAAATCTCTTCTTTAACTGATCTTTAAATATTTGGTAAACTTCTCTTGAATAAAAATAATAATTATAATAATAATAATCAACTATGAGTGGTTTAGTCACATTACTGAAATACAAGACACTAAAATACAAAAAATAATGAGATGAAAAATTAATTAAATTGTAAATATAGAAAGGGGAAGTAGCTACGCTTATGTAAGAAAGATGGTTTGAATATGAAGATCCAGAAACCTTTCCTATCTGCCAACCACACCAATCTTCCTCCTCTCTCTCTCTCTCCTTGTCTCACCACAAACTCAGACTTACTGGTTTGTTTGTTCATTTTCTGAGGAAGTGAGGTAAACTTAAATAAGCCAAGTGCCCACTATGTATGTACTGGATGGGCATTTGTCACCTTACTGCATTCTCAAGATAAACTTACAATTAATTCTAACGAGTGATGTAAATATCATCATAGTAACTACTTTGCAAGCATTATCTAGTGGAATCTTCACAAAGATACTACAAGATAAACATTAGTATCTCCATTTTGTATTTTTGAAAAATACTCATTATAGGTTATGGATTAGGTATATTTCCCAAGGTCATCCAACTAAAATCATGTGTTAAACCCACTGGTCATTCTGCAATCTGCATATCGACTCTATAAAAGAATCAGCATTTTTAAAGAAAACTGCTTTTCATTTATTTTTTGTTTACTTTAGGTTTCAAACTCAGAGAACTAACCAGATAGAAGATACGTACCCCCAAATGTTGTCTATTTGGTAACTATAGTTGACAATTTGACATAGTTTGATAGAAATCAGTGTTATACAATCAAGGAAAACTTGGAAGGCTTACTTCTGGAAAAACAGATAATCACGTCCATGACAAGTTAGAGACAACCATTTCACATGAGTGGATTGTAAAGTATATTCCGTTTAGTTTCAGTCCCAAAAAAAAAAAAAAATGCTCTAACTTAACTCAAGATCTCTTCTAACACTATAATTATACAAATAAGATTTACTTATCCAAGAAGTCCCTTATTATGTTGTGCATCTCATAAGTAATTCAGTAAAACTAGTGCATTCATAAGTTGTACTCTAAAAATCTCTGTAGATTTGAAAATTTAGACAAATTAAATAAAGAAATCTATATTAATCGCAGAGTCTCTATCTCAAATTCATCACTATTTTATTTCCTATACATTAATTCACGTGATTACAAACATAAACCCAGTTATTGACCAGTGTCTTTTGCATTATTTTTATAGTTTCTTTCTCTCTGGTAATCCATACTCATGTTTTCTTTAATGTCTAGTGTATTTGTTTGCTATGGCAACCACAACAAAGTACCACAAACTGGGTAGCTTAAGCAACATACATTTATTTCCTGACAGTTGTGAAGGCTAGAAGTCCAATATCAAGGTGTCAACAGGGTGTTTTTTTCTGTGGGTCTCTCTCTTTGGTTTGTAGATAGCTACCTTCTCCCTCTGTTTTCATGTGGTCTTCCTCTGTATCTATTATATCTGTGTCCTAATCTCTCTCTTCTTATAAGGACACCAGTCGTATTAGGTCCAGCCATATCACCTCATTTTACCTTAATTATCTCCGTAAAGCCCCTATCTCCAAATAAAGTCACATTCTTAGGTACCAGGGGTTAGGACGTCAACATCAGAATTTGGAAGGGAAACAATTCAGCACATAACACCTAGCATATTTATGTTTGTACTGTTGCCAAAGAATACTTTTATCAAATTTCAAATGCTGCTCTCCTCAGTGTACTGACAGAGCACATGTAATTTCTGCTAAGGATCTGAATGTAATTAGAGAGGTGGTGGGATTTGCACCATCTTCCTTGAAATACTTGGTTCTAGTGTCTAAAGTGTCTAGTGTACTTTTAAAAATTTAATGCAGTAAATTGTGGAGAAAAGAGTAGGTTTCTTAGTGTTTTTTTGAAATAATGTTTTCTAAGGAAATTACTCAAATAATTCCTTGTAATTTTAAGCATTAAAAGAAAAGTCATTACAAATGACAGTTTACATGAGGAGAGATGTTTTCAAATGCAGGTGTTAAAATAGGAACTTTAAATAGACTTGTGAAATGGAAAATACACATTTACTAATGTCTGAGTTGGGAAAAATACAATCCTGAGTGCCAAATGGGTAATTATGTTCTCAAACAGCCTCCAGGACAGGGAAACACCAATTTTCATGTGAAATCATTTATCCCAAAGTGCAATACTTAATCATGTGTAAATATTTGGTAGGTGCAATTTCTGTTTCTCTCTCTCTCTCTCCCTCTCCCCTGCCCCCTTCATTCCTTTCCTCCCTCCGTTCCTTCCTCTCTTGAAATATGTATGGCTCTTTGTTTAGTCTATAGGAAATGTTACGTACATTTTCTGTGGAACTTCTGTATAATTAAAAGGGAAATTAACAACAGCAAAGTTGCAAAAGACTAAAGGAACTACAGTAAATAACAGAGATCCCACCTAAGAAAAATTTGCTAATGCATCCTATTTGAGCATTCTTTACTCCCTAGGGGACCTTTGGTTTTATTCAATTGATGCGTATTTAAAGGATCACTTTTGGGGATGAGGGACACTTCAGTAGAGATTATTTGAACAGCACCAAGCTGGATTGTCAGCACATACATCTGGACCATTGTAGTTCGTAAAAGTTTGGTTCTTTAATGGGACTCTGTAGGGTGACAGCATCTCCATCCGGGGAGGAGGGTAGAATTGGAGAAATTGAAGTGAACTTTGAGTTTTGTCCTATATATATGAGTATCTTAATGTAACTTGCCATATCACATATGTCTTCATAAGTGACTTAAGAATTAAACAGGAATAAGTAAAACAATTCACTACTTATATACAGTATTGCTACGAGGATTGGAGACAATATATGTTAAAACACAAAGCAGAATACTTGTCACTTAG